>NC_071089.1:42094634-42422134 GCF_027358695.1 Spea bombifrons
GTGCTCTATACAATTTGAGCTCTCTCCTCACATGTTTTCCTCCGAAAAGGCCAAAGTAGGATACATTATCTCCCTTCTGTCTGGCAAAGCTTTGGCATGGGCCTCTCCATTATGGGAAATGAATTCTCCACTTGTCTACAATTGCTCGGCCTTCATCTCTACCTTTCGGAAGACGTTCGATGTTCCAGGGAAGGCGGCCACTGCCTCTCTTTCTTTGCTACATGTTTCTCAGGGCTATAAGACGGTGGCGGAATATGCCATTGAATTCAAGACTATTGCTGCCGAGGTAAACTGGTCTCCTGAGGCACTTATTGCAGCGTTCTACGATGGTTTATCGGAACGATTGAAAGATGAATTATCCACCAAAGATCTCCCTGTGGATTTTGAGGAATTCGTGGCTTTGGCTCTAAAGATTGACACACGCTTCCGAGAGAGACAGTCCCAAAAGACTAAAAGATGGACCAAATCTTCGTATGACTCTCCTCGTACCTTCTCCAGCCCTAGTCCAAGTCCTCCCGTGGATGAACCTATGGAACTGGGTGCTACAAAACTCACATCTGAAGAAAGGTCTCGTAGGAGATCTTTGGCTCTTTGTTTCTATTGCGGACAGAAGGGCCACTTTGTCAGACTGTGTCCCTCGAGGCCGGGAAACTTCCGCACCTAGGCGCAGTTAAGGAGCCTGTCCTGGGTGAGCATTTTTCTGCTCCTCCGATTCCTGATGACCGATTCCTTATTTCTGTTTCCGTGGGATGGAGCGGTCACCGGATTTGTACCACGGCTATGATCGACTCTGGGGCTGCTGGTTCATTCATCGATTCCAGCTTCGTTAAACAATACCAGGTCCCCTGTGCCCCTCTTGGTTCTCCCCTACTTGCCATCTCTGCCATTGATGGTTTCCCGTTGCACCCCGCTGCCGTCACTCATAGCTCTTTGCCTCTCCTGCTACACGTTGGATTACTTCACCAAGAGACTATTTCCCTTATGGTCATCTCATCACCCAAGTGCCCCATTATCCTGGGGCTCCCGTGGTTACAATTGCACAATCCTTCCATTCATTGGAGACTTAAAGATATCACAGCCTGGGGATTGCACTGCCAGAAGAATTGCCTCTTGAAACCTTCCCGTACCAAGGCTAACCTAGCCTCTGTCGCTGTTGCACCGTTGCCTGCCTATTGCCTGGATTACGCAGATGTTTTTGATAAAAACAAAGCGGAGGTGCTACCTCCCCACCGTCCCTATGACTGCCACATTGAATTATTTCCCGGTACCATGCCCCCCAGGGGAAGAACGTACCCGCTGTCTCTTCCGGAATCTAAGGCTCTGGAAGCATATATCCAAGACAACCTTCAAAGGGGTTTTATTCGTAAATCCACCTCTCCGGCTGGAGCTGGGTTCTTTTTTGTTACTAAGAAAGATGGCAGTTTACGTCCTTGCATTGACTATAGGGGGCTCAATAACATTACTGTCAAAAACAAGTATCCCCTTCCTCTTATTCCTGAACTGTTTGATCGTTTTTTTTACTAAATTAGACCTGAGAGGTGCTTATAACCTTATTCGCATTAGGGAGGGGGATGAATGGAAGACGGCCTTCAACACACGCATGGGACATTATGAATATACTGTAATGCCTTTTGGACTATGTAACGCTCCTGCAGTTTTTCAAGAATTGATAAATGACATTTTTCGTGACATAAGGCATATACATTATATAAGGCATATGTGGGGAGGGCAGTGTGGCATGTCTGGGGAGGACGGAGTGGTGTATCAGAGTGTATAAGGCATATCTGGGGCCACAGTGGCATATCTGGGGGTGGAGTGGAGTGGCATATGTGGGGAGGGCAGCGTGGCATGTCTGGGGAGGATGGAGTGGTGTATCAGGGGGTATAAGGCGTATCAGGTACAGTGGCATATGTGGAGGTGGAGTGGTATATGTGGGAGGCAGCGTGGAGTGGAATATGTGGGAGGCAGCGTGGAGTGGAATATGTGGGAGGCAGCGTGGAGTGGCATATGTGGGAGGCAGCGTAGAGTGGCATATGTGGGAGGCAGCGTGGCATGTCTGGGAGGCAGCATGGCAAGCCTGGGCTCAAATGTGCATAAATTGGGGGGGCTGGTTGGGAAATAAAGACAAGAAATGCATTTTATCAAAGTTTTTTTTTTATTCTGCTGTTTGTATTTAACATCATTTGTTTATTAAATTATTTTAAATAAATGAAAAATTTACTTTCATTTTTTTTAATCGATTAATCGACAAAATAATCGGCCAACTAATCGATTATGAAAATAATCGTTAGTTGCAGCCCTAATATATATATATATATATATATATATATATATATATATATATATATTTTTTTTTTTATATATATATATATATATATATATATATATATATATATATATATACGTGTGTGTGTGTGTGTGTGTGTGAGGGCAGTGCATGTATGCATATGTCAGCAAATCAACCAGCAAATCACCGGTAAGGTACATTGCTTGCCGTGATTGGCTGGTTGTTGTATGCTGGGTAGAGGGGTAGTCTTATACGGCGAGTATAGTCCAAACTCTATATTTGAACTGTAAAAGTTGGGGGTCGTCTTATACGCCGGAATATACGGTATTTATAATATAGTGAAGGGTAATGATGAATTGCTATAAATAAGATAAACAATACGATGCTTACACATAACACTCTTTAATCATTGTACATATATGACCTTGCACTAAGATTTTGATAATATATGAATAACAGTTGATTTTGTACACACGAGTATAATACTATACATAATTATACAAGGGCACATCATAGAGGTTCACATATTGCATATTAGACACGTATTATGCAGATTTTCTGCATTTTAGATGTAAACGTCGCCATAAGTACCCAGCACTCAGACTATACGTCTGAGGCTCCGACGCATTGGTGACATCACGCACATGCGCACTTAGGAGTTAGACACGGCGAGTTTGGACACTTCGAGCACTACAGGTGTGGTAAGTTCTGTTAATTCTATTACTTTATGGTATATAGTATAAATACGCTCTGCATTCCTTTTCTGTCATGTCCTGATGAAAGTCTACAAATAAAATAGACTGAAACGTTGACCAGAAAATTGGAGTTTTCGTGTAATCATTTATAGAAGTCCCAGGAGTGCCGGTAACTAACTATTATTGGAATTTATATATATATTATTATTTATTTATTGTGTTACTGATCAAGTTTGTATAACAGGATTGTGATCGGGATATTTCTGGGGTATAACAATGTATATTCTTGTATTCTCTGGAACCATATACCTTATTTAATTCAAAGTAAAAAAGAAATAATGGCAATTAGCTGAGCTTGATTTGGTAAGTTAAATTCCTTTAAGAACATATTCAGGATACCTCCTCTCAATCATCTTTACTTTTATTTCTAGGCAGAGAATGCCTTGGCTAACGGAGAGGTTCCAGTTGGTTGCCTCATGGTTTATGACAATAAGATTGTGGGGCAAGGACGGAATGAGGTGAATGAAACTAAGAATGTAAGTTTTCATGTGTCTTTCTTGGGTGTGTTCCCTGTGAGTGGGAAGGCTGTGGGCAGTTGAAGTGGAGAGGTTTATGCAGTCAGATAAGGGCATACTTGGCAAAGGGGCGAAAACTGGGGTACCATGCCATTATGATTTGATATTTTGTTAAACTTTACTTAACAAGCAGGAGTGTATTCCCTACTTAGGGGACACTAGCTTTCATGTTAGGTCCCAGAGAGGTGCAATCCCTAGGGTGGTGATAACCGTAGCAATTATCACTAGCACATTAGCAACCACCTTAGTTTGTTTGCAGACACTCCATAGGAGTACCCTTTCATGACTTGTACATAAGGCTTCCAAAAGATTGCAGTCTTCGGACCAACCCCCGCCTCTAAAGCTGGTGAAAATAATCTCAAAGTAAGAGAGTACAATTGTATTTAACACGCTATATATACAGTGGATATAAAGTCTACACACCCCTGTTAAAATGCCAGGTTCTTCTGATGAGACAAAGATAAATCATGTCAGAAATTTTTCCACCTTAAATGTGACCTATAACTAGGGCTGCAACTAACGCTTATTTTTATAATCGATAAGTTGGCCGTTTTTTTTTTATTATTATTAATAAAAGGATAAAAAATAAATGTAAATTTTTCATTTATTTAAAATAACTGGATGTTAAAAAACAAATGGCAGAAAAAAAACTTTGCTAAAAATGCATTTCTTGTTTTTATTTCCCAACCTGCCCCCCCAGTTATGCACATCTGAGGCTTGCCACACTACCTCCCAGATGTCACATACCCCCAGATATGCCACACTGCCTCCCAGATATACCACTCTGCCCTCCCCACGTATGCCTTATATCCCCAGATGTGTCACTCCGTCCTCCCCAGATATGCCTTATACCACACAGATATGCCATAGTGCCCTTGCGCAGACCTTCCCCGGCTGTCAGAGTTCCCCCGGCCGCCCGGTGCGGGGAACTCTGATCTCTGACGATGGACGGAGACAACCCCCGCTGCTAACCGCACCTCCTCCCGGCTGCAGAGGAAGTTGTCTATGCGAATCGCGTAGAGCTTTACACGCTGCTCGGACTAGGCACCGGGGACTCAGAAGCACAGGTAAGTTTGGGGGGGGGGAGAGACAGGAGGATCCAGGTCCCCTGCAGCGTTGCGGGGGATCTGGATCTTAGTCTCATAGTCAGACCTATTTGATTATAAGACGACCCGATTATAAGACGAGGGGTATTTTTCTGGAAAAAACCTTGTCTTATAATCGAGCAAATACGGTAAGTACTGGATTAATCTTCACTGCCCCCAGGATTTAGATTCCCCTTAATTTGCCCCCCTTTATCTCTAACTGCAAATTAAGTTAACCTAATTAAATTAACCCTCAGTCCTCAGCATTAAATTAATCCTAAAGAACCCATCAACCATAACTGCCCCCTGAAAAAACCCTCATTTTATAATCGATAAAAATCGATTCAACTAAACGATAATGAAATTCATTGGCAACTATTTTCATTATCGATTTATTATCGATTTTAACGATTAGTTGTTGCAGCCCTACCTATAACGTGAACAATTCAATTGCAAAACAAACTGAAATCTTTTAGGGGGAATAAAAACTGTTTGCTTAAGTGTGCACACCCTTAAACTAATACTTTGTTGAAGCACCTTTTGATTTTATTACAGCAATCAGTCTTTTTGTGTAGGAGTCTATTAGCATAGCACATCTTGACGTTGCAATGTATGCCCACTCTTCTTTGCAAAAGCGCTCCAAATCTGTCAGATTGCGAGGACATCTCCTGTGCACAGCCCTCTTCAGATCACCCCACAGATGTTCAATTGGATTCAGGTCTGGGCCCTGACTAAGGCCCCGGTTCCAGCTGTAGAAAAATGGCCACCACCATGCTTTACTGTGGGTATGGTATTTTTTGGGTGATATGCAGTGTTGTTTTTGCGCCAAACATACCTTTTGGAATTATGTCCAAATAGTTTAACCTTGGTTTCATCAGACCGTAACACATTTTCCCGTGTGCTTTTGGGGGGCTTGATGTTTATTTTTGCAAACTTCAGTCGGGCTTGGGTGTTTTTCTTTGTAAGAAAAGGCTTCTGTCTTGCTACCCTACCTCATAGCCCATTCATATGAAGAATACGGGAGATTGTTGTCACATGTAGCACACAGCAAGTACTTGCCAGAAATTCTTCCTTCAATTCCAGGGTTTTTTGGTACCCGGATCAATTTTGCCATTTTTGCCTCCAAGTTTATCAATTCAGGTGTCCCGATTTCAGAAATACCTAACTTATATTGATTTTCCATACTTTCCCAGCATTAATAGGGAACATACTGTAAGGTGTACATTTTTCGTATCATTTTTATGCTTATGGCTTAACTGGTTTGGAGGTTGTGAACGGGGGCAGGAGGGTTATACTGGGCAGATGTTATGCTAGGACAATGGGATGTAAGGTTTTAAAAAAAAATTATATTTCATTTTTTTCATTTTATTTTTGTTGTATTTTTTTTTATATATTTTTATTTTTAAATGGTTAGAGGTCCTCTTAGGGACCTCTTGAACATGTTATTAATGCCAGTGATGTCACAATGACATCAGTTAGCTCACTTTGTTTTTTGTTTTTTTTAATTATTGTATTAATGATTTCTTTTTTTATGACAGTTTTTTTTTCCCTCCGTTTTGTTTTTCAGCATGAGAGGAGGGTGAGAAACACGCTCCTCTTTCGCGACCCCCCTGCACCGATCACACTGTGATCTCTGTGCAAGTCCCCCTGCAGGGGATATCTTGTCCTCCGATGAACTTCCGGGTGACGTCAGCAGTGACGCAACCCGGAAGGGAATGCCTGATCGCGTGATCGGCATTTAAAAATTTAAACAGCTTTCCGGCTTTCATGCCGGCCATAGGGGATTCTTGGGATGTGTTTTTTGGACGTACATCCAAAAATCCTCCCCTCTTCCTCCTCATCTTGCTCCCCTCCTACCATATCCCCTACTGTCCTTTTCCCTATCCTCCCTCCCCTTCCCTTCCCCCTACCTTCTCTGTTCTTATGTTTATGTGATATCCCCCCCTTTTTTTTTTTTTTTTTTGACAGCGCTTGAGTCATTATCCACAATGCTTCACGCCATGCTCTTTCTTGGTTAAGTTTGGCGGTGCAGAGCTGTATCTGTGCTCCAGTTTGAGCTCCCCACGTTCTTGTACCTATTATTGTTGATTTCATTTTATGTTAGTCACCATTTATTTTTTATCTTCCAAACCTGTTGGTATGGTATGTTGTTGAAAACAAAATATAATTTACCTAAAATGCATGTCAGGGAGGCAGAGTGGCATATATGGATGTATAGGGCATATCTGCGAGGCAGAGTGGCAAATAGAGGATTAGACGGCATATCTGGGGGGCAGAGTGGCTTATTAGGGAGGCAGAGTGGCATGTAGGGGGGTATAAGGCATTTCTGGGGCAGCAGAGTGGCATATAGGGGTATAAGGCATTTCTGGGGCAGCAGAGTGGCATATAGGGGGTATAAGGCATTTCTGGGGCAGAGTGGCGTATAAGGGGTACAAGGCATATCTGGGGGGCAGATGTGCATAACTAGGACAGAGTGGCAATTTAAAGGAAATTAAAAACAATTTTTTTTAATCAATGTTTTTATTATAATAGTTTACATGTCAATATTTACAATAAAACTTTTTTCTTCCTATAGGGTAGTCTTATATTCAGGCTTTTTCTCTTTTTTTTTTTCCTAAACTAATATTTAAATTTTGAGGGGTTGTCTTATAATTGAGCAAATACGGTATTTTTAAATGTTACCACTTTATTTTAGCTTTTAAATATTTTACTAATCACATTGTGATTAGAAAGCTGGGCTCCATTGCCTTGCATTGTTGAATGCAGTACCTGTATTCACCCTTCAAGTGGAGCCAGAGTTCTCTAGAGGGTCTGGAGACTCACTAGCAAAATTTTCCAACTTTTTTTTTTTTTTAAAGGACACGCCGCCATCTTGCGAAAATCACTCACAGTAGCGCATGTGAGCAGTCACACCGCGTCCTGGGGTGAGTATTCGGTTTTTCTGAATGCCTCATTTCAGCGACACCATTGAACTTTGATTGCGTGCGTGGCCCGTCAATGGACGTTAAGGGGTTAAAGGTGGAAAAAGTTCTGACATGATTTACCTGTGTCTCATTCTTTAACATCACAAGAACCTGGCATTTTAACAGGGGTGAACTTAAGTGTAATCACCCAATCATGTGAAAATGTGCAAATCAAAAAACGAAAATAGTACTTTCCCAACTATGCACTGCAGCAGCCCAATACAACACTCCTCGGGATGTTCGAAATAGACTCAACCAAAAATGGGGCGCATGTACATAAGGAAGAAGAAATACAACAACAATAGTGTAATATGTTCTGAGAATTGAAGTAATAAGTGTGCTAATTCATTCACAAACAAAGGTGGATTTCAGGCTCTTCAATAGCAGTATATAAAAATAGAGACACAGTGGTGCAATATCTTGTATTATATACTAGGTAAAAAACAGTCTCCACTCAGTCTCCACGATGTCCAAAAGCAACAGTGGTCCTTTTTCTGGGTTCTCAACTTGTTTCGCCGGTGTTATGCCGGCTTCCTCAGGAGAATAGATCCTTATAAAATAAATTGATATGTTCGCGAAAATCTGCGTGTGTTCGAATCCCTTGTTGCGGTTTTAAATATCCCTGGTACATTCTTCCGTCGTCTGCGTCTTTACGTCATTGATGTCCGTTCGTCAGAATTTCTGGATGGAGACAGGTATCGTGGGAGGAGTTCTTTCATCCAATTACTGGCTTTCTGGGCGGAGTGACTCTTTAACAGTGCACACAGTCTCTCACTCCGTACCAAGTTGGAAAGAAGAAAACATTGTGTCGTCGGAAGATTTCAATTTTCCCACCTCCCAGATATACCTGCCTAAACCAAACCAAACCGAACTTGATCATCTAGATCAGGGGCGTCCAACATGCGACCTCGAGGTGCGGCCCGCGTGAGATCGGCAGCCAGGGATCACAAGAGCCCTACTGCTTACCTGTGGGAGGGTCTTTTGTACTGCACAGAGGAAGCGGAACCCACATGACACTGCTCCAGTCCTGCTTCCTCTTTGCAGTACAGGTGAACGCAGAGGGATGCCGCGCCCCCTGCTGAATTCTTTGAGCAGCATCGAGAGCTGCAGTGCAGGTAAGGGGGTGGGGGTGGTTGTTTGAATGAGTATGTGTGATTGAGGGAATGAATCTGTGAATTAATGAGTGTGTGTGTGATAGCATGGATGTGTAAGTGCTGGAACCTAGGCATCAGAGCCGGCCTTAGGTGTTCTGGCGCCCTGTGCGGACTACTCCTCTGGCGCCCCCCCATCCCCAAAAAAAGAAAGGAATAAAAACTTGTAACAAAACTTGTAACAAAACCCCAATCACTATATACTACGCCAAACATTGATGTGATTTAGGCCTACCACTTCATTGTCTGGCTTAGTAGTAGGGATGCACCGAAACGAATTCTGGACTGAAACCGAAAGTGCAGCATTTACCTGGCCAAAACCGAATATGACCCCCCCCCACACCATAAAAAAATCTAACACTTTTATTTAAAGTAAGTAACACACCAAAATAGGACAAAACAATTAAATAACATTATTATATATATATATATATATATATATATATAATTAACAGCAATCACATTCCTATCATGCCCAGGCATACCCAGATTCCAGGATGTACTCGCAGGCTTGGCATGATAGGAGTATGATTGCCCTATCTACCCCTTCTCACTCTCTTCTGCCCTATCTACCCCTTCTCACTCCCTTCTCCCTATCTACCCCCTTTCCCCTGTCTCACTCCCTTCTCCCTATCTACCCCCTCCTAACTATCTACCCTTTCCCTCTTTGTAGTTCACTTACCTTTCAGGAGTCCTGCGGTGGGGGTGCAAGGCCTCTGCCTCCCAGCTCTGCCACTGTATGGAACAGTATAGAGTGATGGGAGTTATGATGTACTTTTAGAGCATAATTAGATCATGAAAAAGACATTGGAAATGGTACAGCATAACACCCATCACTCTCACACACTTACCAATCCAGACATATACTAATCCACACATATACCAATCCACAAGCATACCAAGCCACACGCATACCAAGCCACACGCATACCAAGCCACACGCATACACTAATCCACACATATATACCAATCCACATGTATACCAATCCACACGTATACACTAATCCACACATATATACCAATCCACACATATATACCAATCCACACACATACTAATCCACACATATACCAATCCACACATATACCAATCCACACATATACCAATCCACACATACACTAATCCACACATACATATACCAATCCACTCTCACTCTCACTGAATGCTTTCCTACCTTTCCTCTAGGAAATCCTTGAGGGAGATCCTTGAACCGGAACCGGCTTAAAATCACTCAAGGGAGCCGGAGGTCTGTTAAAGACCTCCGATACCGCTCCCTTGCGAGCCTGCTCCTCCAGCGGCGGACATTACTGTCCGTCTCTGGAGGGGTGCCGGGTGCCCCCCTGATGAACGGTACGCTATGGTGGCGTCGGACCCCGCGGCGGCGGCGACGGACCCCGCGGCGCCCCCTGGAGTGTGGCGCCCTGTGCGGTCGCACACCCCAAAGGCCGGCCCTGCTAGGCATGATGGGACTGTGATTGCTGTTAGCAATCACACTCCTATCATGCCAAGTCAGCCAGTACATGCTGAAACTTGGCTAGCTGCCCCCCTTGTGTATTTATGCTGCCAGCAGTATGGGGTCTGCACATAACTTACAGCCACCCTGTACCAGCATGTACTGGCTGACTTGGCATGATAGGAGGGTGATTGCTAACAGCAATCAGAGTCCCATCATGCCTAGGTTCCAGCATTTACTGGTTGCCTGGGTACCTGTAATGCCAAGTCATATTGTTGAATTTTTTGTCGAATTGTGGTGTGTTACTTACTTTTATTAAAAGTGTGGGTTTTTTTTATTATTTTTAAAGGTGGGGGTCATTTTAGTTTTGGGCTAAGTGTTTTTATTGTTTTTAAGGCATACGAGTAATATTAAACAACCTTAATAAAAAAAACTTAATAAAAACAACAATTTGCTGTTTATTCCCATAAATATTTTTTATATTGAATTAAGAATTAAGATGAGAGTAAGAGTGAAATTGATTGCAATAAAAGTGTCATAAAAGTCCCAAAATACCATCTGATGACCTACATAAATATTATATATTAATATTGTATATATAATAGTAATATTATTTTTTAATAATTGAATGATTGGTTGCTTCTTACATGATTTTATAAGAGACAAGTGGAGTTTGAATGATACCTTTATTGGCTAACTGAGTAAATATAGATTGCAAGCTTTCAAGACCTCTCAGGTCCCTTCATCAGGCATGTTATACAATAATGTGAAAAACCTCTCTTTAAGTATCAGTCAGATGGCATGGTTACAATTGGGAAGCAGATAACATAAACATGTCCAAGACAAGGTTCTTTGATCAGTCAATAGTGTTAAAATCAGAGGTGGATTGGAGTCATAAAAGGAGGTGTCAGGAGGTATTCACAACTCTAATGGGGTCAGGTTGTGTGCATGTCTGGTTTATTATCTACAAAGTGATAATGGGATACAAATTCCCTATCCCGGTTGAGGCCAGCATTTAAAGAGTTAAATTTAAGTATTAATTTAACCTCCCATATTTTTCTCTCCCTCTGAGTTTTGAACAGTCCCATTAATACAGCCAGTCTGATGTCACTGATGCTATGTCCATTTTGGCAAAAATGTTCTCCCACTGGTGTGTCTGCTCTCTTGTTGTTGATGTTGAATCTGTGTGAATTAAACCTTTTATGCAATGGCTGGCCTGTTTCACCCACATAGAGGGCTGTTGGACACTTTGCACACATAATAAGGTAAACCACATTAGAAGATTTGCAGGAGAAAGCACCATTGATCTTATGGTGTGTATTTGAATTTGGTATAGGCACCATGTCCACAGTGTGGATGTGTGCGCATGTTTTACACCTTCCTTGTAGGCAGGGGAAAGTGCCATTTTTTGTGGACTTGTTCAGGGCACTCCTGGTTAATAGTTGTTTAAGATTGGGGGGCTGTCTGAAGGAAAGTAGGGGAGGCTATGGAAAAATGTCCCTGAGTCTGTCATCGGTGTGTAGTGTTGCTTGAAGTTCTTTAGATATTTTGCGTAGAGCTTCTACCTGGGGGTGGTAAGTGACAACCAGAGGCACACAGGTTCCAGTATGATGTTCTTTGTACTTTAGTAATTTTTTTCTGGGAATGTTGGTGGCCTTCTGTATCTGGTTGTCAATTATCCTGGCATTGTAGCCCTGGTTCATAAAGTCTCCCCTTAGTTTCTGGAGCTGTTTGTCGCGATGTGCTGTATCAGAACAGATGCGGTTGTATCTTATGGCCTGGCTGTATATGATAGAGTTTTTTGTATGTTTGGGGTGGAAGCTGTTGTTTTTAAAAACAGGTCCTTCAATAAATCCAAAATAAAGAAGCAGACGCTCAGCACTCAAATGGTAAGGTGAGTTTCTCTCACATAGACAACGTTTCGACACACAGGTCTTAAGCCATCGATGGAATCATTTGTGCAGTTTCGACATATATGTGCCACCTGTCCCTTCGGAATATTGCATAGCCACTTAGGATGATGGCAATCGGTAAAATCTATAAATCCGTTGCTGTCTGCCGGCTTGAGAAATGTTTTAGTATGAATCTGATTGTTAGATATAAACTTAAATCGTCCGAAACTTATTAATACAGGAAGAGAAAGTTAAATTATATTGGTTTTGAGATGAAATTGTTTAAACTTTCTGTTGTCCCTTGCCAAATGATAAGAATGTCATCTGTGTAGCGCCGCCATAGGACCAAATCTGCACCAAAGGGATTATGGGACCAGATATGTTCGGCTTCCAAATCAACCACATATAAATTGGCGTAGCTTGGTGCAAATTTGGTTCCCTTGGCGGGGACCATGTGTAGACTTTTTATATCCAGTGTTACTACTAATACTTCTTGGTTTGTTTTATATATCACTTTATCTGCTCTTTGTGTTATTTGAAACAAAAAATCATTTTGTCAATCATTTTATTTAATCTAATTTATTAATTTGTGATATTTGTGGCACGGTTATCTGAACTGATGTTTAAAGCTTTGATGGTATTGCTGCTTGAAGCTTTATTTATAACTGGGAGGCCCTGGCTTACTGTTTACAGGCTACACGGCATGCAGAAATGGTGGCAATTGATCAGGTAATGGAATGGTGCCAAAAGAATGCCAAGAATTTTGCAGAGGTGTTTCAAGAGACTGTTCTCTATGTCACTGTGGAACCATGCATCATGTGCGCTGGAGCATTGCGCTTGCTCAGTATCCTTTACGTTTACTGTAGTTAGTGTCTATTTGCTTTGGGTCACCCTAACCCTAGACACATGTAATACTTTTTTGCAGTAATCTGAAACAGCTTTATATTTACATACGTAAAATGTATGAACTGGTTTACCTCTCCCTATCAGAGAGTTGGTGATGATGGATCCTTGAGTAAGAAATCAATCTGCCAAATAATTAAACTAGCAATGTCAAAAAACAGAAAAAGTCATATTAAGTGGATCGAGTCCCTTAAGTAATTGCATCATATACCATGATGAGTTTAGAAACGCATATTGGACCTGTGTTTTAATTTTAGTGGTTTATACATTCATATAGTGTTACCGACCTATAAAAAGACAATTTCTTACCGTAAATGTATTTTCCTCCACACACCCTGCCCCCAGGTTACTACAGGTATAAATTCCTCCAGCAACCCAACCTCCCAGAAGTAGCAAGCCAGACACAACCGTGTGCAGAACAAAATACATTTATCACAATTTATCAGGTGCTGCTGCTTAGTGTCTTGAGAAAGCGTTATAACCCCTCCTCCTTTACCTATAAAATATGTTCTCCCCACCCCCGCGCCCTTATGATCCACAGTTCTTGGAAGGACGGTAGCAGAGGTGAGGTGCACAGGATGCTGCCTGGGATTCAACTTCGTCCGAGTGCTCACCGGGTGTGAGCAGGGCGAGGTTCAGCCTACCGTTAAGGAGGCAATCTCCGTTGCGGGATTTAACCGGCAGCGAGTGGGAGTATGTGCACAGCAGTGTAACGCCTAGATGGCGCTGCGTTCCACAGAAGAAATAGAGCTACCTAAAGTAGACATTCAAATAGCTCAACTATCTAAAAAAAAACACGTTTCCAATTGGAGAGGTGGCCGGACTGAAAGATCCCATGGACAAACGAGCAGAGACGTCATGTAGGCATATGTTTCCAGAGTCTGGCTTCACATGCAGGCTTGACAGTAGCTAGAGCACAAGGCTTTTGCAAACAAGAACTCCCAGAAGATACGGATAAAAGGGTTTTACATCTTATAAAGAATATAAAATTATCCAATACTTTTTTGTCGGATACAACAGAAGAAACCCTAAAATGATCTGCTTGTAATATGTCATCAGTCGCTAGAAGAGCTCTGTGGCTTGGGTCCTGGACGGCAGATGCAGCATCCAAGGCTTCATTATATGATCTTCCCTTTGAGATAAAACAATTGTCTGATACACAAATTACACTTCCTCAGGATAGGAGAATGTAGTGGAACAGGCGATACCCTTACAGGAATTCAAGACCTTATCAACCGGGTAATAGATCTCATTCCTTTCATAGACAACCGGGAGATAAGTTCCAAGATAAAAACACTAAACAAGAGAGCGAGAAGAAATTCTGAAGGAAGATAGGAAGACTTCATTGGTTCAAGCTTTGGAAAACACTACGGACAATCCATGCATTCTGAGAATCGTTACGGATGCTACAAAATAAGATTTATGGAGATGCCTCCTCCCCAATTCCTTCTATCTTCTTATCCATCTCACCGAAAAAATTCCACCCTGTTCTCAGAAGCTCTTTGGCTTTTACGCAAAAGCGTCATCGAAAAGATACCAAAATATCAAGGAAAATATTCAAGGCTGTTTCTAGTCCCAGTTCTTGGCGACCAGTTCTGGACCTAAAAAGTATAAACAAATACATCAGGTATCAAAGTTTCAGAATGGAAAGCATTATGTCAGTGGCCCACATTCTGCAGAAGGGGGATGCCATGGCAACACTGGATTTAAAAGACGCATTGCTTCTACTTCCCATAGCGAACTCATCCAGGAAGTATCTAAGGTTTGTAATAAAAATCATACTAGCAAATTCTACATTTTCAATTCAGAGCCCTTTCTTTTGGTCTTACCTCAGCCCCAAGAGTACTTATGAAAATCCTAACTCCCTTAGTTGCGTGCCTTATCTGGACTACTGTTTCATAAATGCAAAATTGCCCACAATTCTTCAAGCACATCTGCAGAGAACAATCCTATTTCTACAACAGCATGGTTGGGTAATCAACTGTGAGAAATCCAATCTGATACCAACTACCAAGATGCCGTTTTGCCAAATCCCAAAATAAAAAAGAAGAAAAGAAGTGTTGGCTCTTCAAAAAGTTCCCAGTGTTTCAGTAAGAAAAGCCATGAGTCTATTAACAGCTTCCATCCTTGCAGTCGCATGGGCAAGAGCTCAAATGAGACCACTTCAATGGGAAATTCTCAAGCATTGGTCAAGGAAAGAAGATCTAGACACAGTTTTTTTTCTGTACCAGAAGAGATTCTGGCACAACTGAGTTGATGGAGAGTTACGGAACATCTCTCCAGGAACATGCTTGTTCAACTCCCAGAGTGGATTATGATTACCACAGATGCATCTAAAACTTACATTGGCAATTCAGACAGGGGTGCTGGTCACTGGAGGACGCAGCACAATTGTCAAATTTCAGAGTCCCTCAGAGCCTTTCCCCCGTGGATAAAAAAGAAAGCGGTCAGATTACAATCAGACAACCAAACCAAATAAAAGGAGCAGACTATCATTGCAGGCGATTAAAGCAGAATTAAATGGTCTCAAACAGAATGACCCTTGAGCCGCAAAATGTTTTCTGCTCTGATTTCCAGATTTGACATTCCAGAAATAGACCTCTTGGCCACTTGGGAGAACAGAAAGGTACCGATCTTTGCATCACTGAACATATGTGATTTCCCACATTTTGTAGACGGGTTCTCCTTCCGTTGGTATTTCAGGATGGCAAATGTTTTTCCCCCAGTGGCTCTAATATCAAGGATAATTCAAAACATCCGGAAGACAAGGCTCAAGTGTTAGCAATAATCAAATATTGGCCAAACTGCAGCTGGTTTGCGGAACTAAAACTGCCGACAGTGGCATATTGGGTACTTCCCCCAAACAGAAGGATTGCTAGACACATCCACTCCCAGACACTCTAGCAATGTTTATATTGACTACTTGGCTTCTGCAAAGATATTCTACAAGAGCACGGCATAGAAGGTGAGATGGCTACTGTGCTGCTTAATTCAGTGAGAAGATCCACCTCAAGCATATATCTTGGATTATGGAAAAAGTTTCTCTCATGGTGTCAGATCTGTGGATTCAACAGCCTCCATCCTCCCACTGAAGTCATTCTCCAGTTCCTTCAAGAAGGTTTTTTGCCAGTGTGTCTACTCTCAAAGGACAGGTTTTAGCACTGAATCACTTTCTACTCGTTGATTCAGCCTCAAATCTCCTTAGAAGAGTTTTTTTAAAGATGCCGGTTTGAAACAGCCACCCAAGAAATGTTTTCCCCGCCAGGGATTTATCTTTGGTTTTAAAGGTTTTCTGTTCAGCTCCTTTTGGACTACTGGAGGAAGTTTCTTTAAAGTTGCTTTCCTAGTGGCCATCACATCGGCTTGAAGAGTCGGTGAGATACAAGCTCTCTCTCTTCTTCCCAAGAGTTTACCATTTTCCATCAAGATAAGGTAGTTTTGCATCTCAAACTTTACTTCCAAAAGTCATACTTAAAACCAATATAAATCAACCCATCGTACTACCTACCTTTTATCCATCGCCATCATCGCTAAAAAGACGTCAAAAGGGAGCTGCAGATTTACCTAAAGCGTACATGAGAGTTCCGAACATCTGACCATCTGTTTATAAACTACTATGGAAAATCAGCAGGACAGGTGTCTTACGGACACTATTCGGTTATCTTACCAAATCAGTGGTAAAATGTCTCTTAGTGTCTTACTGTGGATGGTATGGGGGGGGCATATTTATAGGTAAAATAGGGGTTTTAACGATTTCACACGTTTGTGTTTTGTAGACTACTTGTCCCCTTAAGTACTGCCACTATATTTGGGGAAAAAATTTCTGTTTTTGTCTTCCCACTTCCCCCAAGTGGCAGCATACCTTATGTTGCAAGATCAATTAAGAAGGGTTGGGAGGATGCTTAACTGCTGCCTGCAGGATGCAGTGTCCAAAAGCAGCATCCTCAGAGGCCAGGTTGTTTAGCCTGTAAAGATGACCAGGTGGTGGGGCTACAAATCTGCTAAGGAGAGACAGCCGTAGCTTTTGCCCAATAGGTGGAATAGGTAGAAACGGGCAGTAATGGAAAACCCTTCCAAAACATAGGAAAATTTAACAGTCTCTTTATCCAAGCAGTGGATGACTTGGAAGCCCTGACCTTTTGAGGCACACCATCACAGGATAAAACAAGATTATCAGAGTTTTGAAATAGAGATGTCCTGTGCAAATAAAAGGAGATTACTTTCCTTAGGGAGAAACCAGATCTAGGCAGAAGGAAGACAAAATAAGTAACTGACTGATATTTAGGGAGGACATAACTGTATGAAAATCTGGTAAGGTTCCTAAAACTATACCTAGTTCTGCAGTAATCCAACTATGTAATTGCCAAGTAATGGCAACTAAAAAGCCATTGTAAGGAGCCACCCTTAAGGAGTTCCACATAGCTTATCCAGAACCAAGAGAAGGAGGAGGAGATCGGAAAATTTCCAACAGCTTTAAATCATCTGCAAATGAGCGGACACCAGAATTCGGGACTTAATAGAAGATGGTCTGAGACCTCCCTGAAATCCTAGTGGAACAAAACTGTCAAATTTGAGGAACCAAAGCTTGCAGAGGGGAAAAACCCAAAGGTGAACGCCGACTGGAAAACGTGTTCCAAATTTACGACTTCCAAGTAGTCAACTTAAAAGACAATATAAGAACTTTAATGAGATCAGGTGAAAAAACAGTGACTTTAAGATGCTCCATTCAGCATTAATGCCATCAGTGCCAAAGATCTATTACTCTGAGGTCTATAACTATGTATCACATTTCCAAGTGTTCTAGTATGCCCTTTGACAGGAAGAGTCTCAGAAACCTTACTTGAGACAGAAGGATAAGATCGGTGAACCAGGCCCCCACAGGCCAGAACAGCAGTATGACAATAATCCTTATTTTTTTCTTTCCAAATCTTTTGAGGAATACGAGGAATCAGAGGGAAAATATAATCCAGGCTATAGTTAGTGCCTCTCAAAAAAAATAAAAAAATATGGGAAGCTTTGCATTAGCCGTAACATTTATTTGTGGTGTACCAATATTTTTGGTTGGTTTCTGCAAAAAGCCTGTTGCTGAGCTCCCAGTCTCTTTGGAAGAGAGAGCCTGTGCTCAATCTGCCTGCCAGGATAATATAGTAATCAGCTGTGTGAACTGCTGATAAACCCAGGAGACTTGTCTGTGACCAAACCGTGAGTTTTGTGCATACCCGTCCCAGAGAACCATGAGTTCCTCCTTGTCCTTTTTTAAATAAGTTACTACTGTAGTATTGTCTGAATGGGCCTGCGCAGGAAGGCCCTGGCAAACTGACTTAAATGCAGAAATTTCATCCACACTGCTTTTAGCTCCAGCATATTTAGAAACATAGAAAGTGACGGCAGATAAGAACCAGTAGGCCCATCCAGTCTGCCCAACCTCTGAGTACTTTCCTTTAGTACTTGCCCTTATCCTATATCTAGCTTGGCTTATAGCTTATGCCTATCCCATGCTTGCTTAAATGACTTCACTGTATTAACATCTACTACCTCTGCCGGGAGGCTATTCCATGCGTCCACTACCCTTTCCGTAAAGTAATAATTTCTGATGTTACCATTAAACCTTTGCCCCTCTAGTTTATGCTTGTGTCCTCTTGTTGTGGTAGTATTTCTCCTTTTAAATAAACTCTCTTCCTTTACCTTGTCGATTCCCTTTAAGTATTTAAATGTTTCTATCATATCCCCCCTGCCCTGTCTTTTTTCCAGGCTATATAGGTTAAGATCCTTTCACCTGTCCTGGTAAGGGAATCTTTTCCCACCTCAGTCCTTTGGGCCAGGCATATTCATTGGGGTATGTGAACAAACTTCTCCAGAGCGTAAGGCCGTCTGTCGCAGGATTTTAGGATAAAACAAAGTAGAGGCCGCAGGCGTGCCTTGCCCAAGGCACCAGTGCAATGGCAGACACCATCAAGCCCAACACCCTCATGGGTGAGAATAAAGAATGGGCCTCCTGACTGATCTTCTGAGGACACTTCTTTTGTTGCTGGGAAGAAGAGGTCTTCATGTTAATGGAGTCTGCCCAGATTCTTTGAGATGAAATGAGAGAAAGTGATGAGCTGTGACATAAGGAGACTGAGTAGTGAGTTGGAAGAATCCTTTTATGAACCAATTGTCTAGGTATAGGATGATGTAAATACCCTGGGACTGAATCAAAAAACTTTGACTTTTTGAAATTCTTGGAGCCGTAGACAGGCCAAATGGGAGAGCCTAAAAATAGAGAATGGAGGATCCATAAGGGACTCTAATCTGAAGTGTTTATTTTCCACTAACTTGTTTACCTCAGATCCAGAATAGGCCAAAAAATCATATTTGGAATAAGTGCCCGTTCCTTCAAGGAATTGTCTCTACAGTCTGCTTGTCTAGTAGATTGTGATTCCAAACACCAGGGCCACTTAAAAATTTACTTTTTTTCTGACACGAGAAAAACTGGAGGAGGAAGCCAGTGAAACTTTTTCTATAACCTTCTGAAATAATCTGACAGACCCAAATGTTTCCTGTAGACAGGGACCACTGGTGATGGAAAAAACACCTTCCCCCTACCTGCAGCCGACCATCAGAACTTGTTGTCTTTATTGGTTTGTTTTCCCCATGAATCTTCCCAGGAAAACTGGGATGAACGGAATTAAAAATCACGTTATGATCTATCTTCTTGAATCTGTGAGAAGGTTAGAATTCCAAGTCCTCTTTATATTTTGGGGCCAAGTTTATTCAATCAGCTTCTCATTGAAATGATCCAAATGAGAGCCAAATGTCTGCCTTCCTTCAGAGAAATAGAACAAACACTATGCTTGGAGGCGAAATATGCTGTAAAAAAGCTATTTGGCTAGCAAGTGTAGATAAACCCATAGATTTTGCAGCTAAGCAAGTAGCCTCAAGATGCATAACAAAGAAAATCACTGGCCATCTCTAAAAGTTAAGAGATTTATCCTTGGGGGCATGTGAAGACAAAACATCTAATAGGTGGGCTAACCAGAAGCGATGTGCCCTAGAAACCGTGAGAGCGGCTAGCATTGGTGATCTGTAACTTCCTTAGAAAACTAGTAAAGTCTGATTTCGGGGTTGAGAGGAAATATCAGATAATTACTCCATTTACATGTTTACAGGCTGGCCACTAAATTGAGGGGTTGAAGGGACTTGCAAAGGCTGAAAGAAATTTGGACATAGTACAAGCTGTACAAGGAGGAACAAGTCAAATGCTTTGATTAGGAGCAGGTTTCAGAGGCGGATCATTACAGACTCGCCTCCTGAAATAATTTTATTATTTAAATTTAAATTTAAAAGAGCCTATTTATAAAATACACTAGATCTGGTATATAAATAGCCCAGGACATAATACATGATACCTGGTAGCTTGAGGAGCTATAGCAAAACACACTGAAGACTTGAATTTTGCTCCAAAACTTGTCCTTTCCTATCCATAGTATCAGGGCTCGCCATGAGTCTTCAGTTCAGATAATCATGTGTGTCTACGCATGTGTCTCCACACCACCGAACACCATAAAGACAGCGAATGTCTTAGGCAGCTTCCCTTAGGGGCTCCAACAAATGGGAGCTGGACCCGTCCTGGAATCCATGGGAGGAATTCCAGGTGCCTCTGCGGACCTCTGAGCCAAACAACCTGGGTAAGAATCTGAAAGAAAAAACTGTGACCTGCCCAAGACTGGGGAGTTTCTGTTGCCGGTGGAATTTAGGCAGGATTTGGGTGAAGTTTACTTAACCTCCCTGTGCCCCCCCCCAGTTTCCTGTCCTGCCTGAAAGAGCAAGGAAGAAAACACCAAGGGATACTGCCACCTGGGGGAAGGGGAAACAGTTCTGAAAAAAAAAAGTTTCTTAGGGGACTCGATCCAATATAAATAAAACAAATACTGCCACCTTATCATGTGACACTTTTTAAAGTGATAGCCACCTTAAAAAGAAGAAAATCAGAAACAAAATAGTGTTTTGGAGTTTTTGTTTTTTATAACGTGTTAAATGTGGTAATATTTTTTTCTGTGATGGCTAGTTTTGCAAGCATACATATTAATAGCAATAATTTATGAGATGTTTATGTGATTTATATAAATAGAAGCTCATGTGTTTCTAGATAATTTGATGAAATTTTGGAAACAGGTTTTTTTTTTTTTTAACCCCTTCGTCCAAAAAATGCATCCCCATGGACGTACCGGTACGTCCTGCCCTTCTTGCAGCTGCAGGGACACATCCCTGCTGCTGCGCGGGAGATCAGGCTGTTTGACAGCCTGGACTCCCCCTGAAAGCAGAAGCCAGCATTGCCGGCTTTCTGCTGTCCCATCTGATGTAACAGCTTCTGGCACGAAAAGCTGTTACGTTTTTTAATGCCGATCGCGCCATCAGGCATTCCCTTCTGGGTTGTGTCACTGCTGACGTCACCCGGAAGTTCGATGAGGCACAGACGCTGTGATCTCTATTCAAGTCTGTGGGTACCATGTTTCTCACTCTCCTCTGAAAAACGAAAATACATTTTAAAAAATCACTAAAATACAACAATCGATGGCCCATTTATTTTGGCAATCAATTATCTATATTCAAATTCTACGGTGAGAACAATAGGGCAAAATATCAAAGCAGACTGGTTCAAACTGACAAATGGGACTCGGCAGGGTTGTCCCCTTTCCTCTCTACTATACATAATGACTATACGAAAAAACAATGAGATAAAAGGCTTCTGCTTTTAACAAGAAGAATTAAAAATATGCCTCTATGCAGACGATATTCTTATAACTATAGAGCAACCCGAAAAATCTATCGGGGCTCTGATGATAAAGATTAAAAAATATTCAAACATTTCAAATTATAAGCCAAATATAGAAAAATCGGAATTTCTCCCATTAAATATATCAACACAATCTAAAATAATAATTCCAACGGGAATATAAATTTACTTGGAAATTGCAAGATCTTAATTACTTGGGTTTAAAAATAGCACCAAAAGTAGAAGATATAGTCGAACAGAATTGTTTGCCCCTTTTACAGGAAACAAATCATTCATTAAAAGAATGGCGAAACATAAAATTATCCTGGATTGGCAGAATAAATGTGATTAATGCATGTATACTTTCGAAATGGACCTATTTATTTAGACATATTCCGTTAAAAATTCCAAGCCCCTGGATTAATATGTTGCAAGCCAGTTTTAATAAATGTATTAATAACGGAGGAAAAATGCGAATTAGTATTAAATATTTGGCAAAAAAAACAGAGGCGGCTTGAATTACCCTAGAGTTAAAAGTGCATATGAAGCAAGCACACGAGTGCATTTATATAATTTACAATCCCAAATGAACACTAATCAATCCTGGTTCAAAATAGAAAGATTTATGTCTAATATTAATTTGTCAACATGTATGTGGCAACCCCAGATCAAATTAAAAGTAAAAAATAAAGAAATACAAAATTATATAATCAGAGATATTTTACGAGAATGGAAAAAGATCAGGAAAACACTCGATAATGCGGAACTGGATATCATAGAATCTATTATTTCTGACATAAATTTAAGGATATGGAAAATGGTTGGAATTATGGTAATAGAAGATATTTTTCTTGAAGATGAAATATAATAATTTGATCAGTTGTCCTGTAAAGCTCAGAAATATTTAATTAAGAATAAAATCTTTCTTAACACAAGCAAGATACAAAGGTGACAAGGAACTCAATTTTAAGCTTCAAAATTAATTTAACAAGAAAGATACAAAAAAAGTAATGTCCAAATCGTATGACGTAATTAATAAAATGGATGAGATTCCTCCAACTTCAATTATAACTAAATGGGCTGGAGACTCAATGAGACAAATTGCAGAGAAATAATGGTATAAAGCAGTACATATGACATGCAACTTAATACATTCTATAACAATTAGAGAAAATTACTTTAAACTTATAAATCAATGGTATTTAATACCGACAAAAATAAAATCCATGTATCCAAATTCCTCAGATAGATGCTGGCGATGTAACCAGGAAAAGGGAGACTTTCAACACATATGGTGGACTTGTAAAGAAGTATGGCCTCTTTGGAGGTTTGCTTTTGATTTCCTAGAAAATATAGATAACATCAAGATCAGTAAAACATTAGAATTAGCTCTTCTCCATATATTTCCACCTAAGTTTTCCTTAAAGGACAAGATAATTATTCATGTACTCGCAGAAATTGGAAAGAAAATAGACCCTTCTCGCAATTACAATTGAAAAATCAGGTTTTATACCAATTGCAGATGGAGAGTGGTCTTCATTGGATTAGTTTACAACAGAAAAGAAAAGAAAAACAACTATATATGAGGACTGGATTACAAAATTAAAGAAAGTATGATTCAAATATTGATCAAAACATATCTACGGCTTTTTCTTTCCTTTTTCTTACTTTTTTTCTTTCTATTTTTTTGGGAGGGCGATACAAACTTAAAGTTTTATGCATGAACTGTATTAAGTTAAATATAAAATGAATGAGCAATATATATTTAGTAATTATTTTTCCCTTATTTGTGTTTTTTCTGAAGTCATGTTAATGTTTACTGTTTTCCTTTTATATACTTTAAAATCAATAAAAACAGAATTGAAAGTAAAATACAATAAATAATTTAAAAAACAAAACAGTGAGCTAAGTGATGTCATTGTGACATCACTGGTATTAATAACATGTTCAGTTAAAAAATATATATGTATAAAAAATACAAAAAATTAAAAAAATATATATAAAAAAGATAATAATAAAAAAGAAAAACCCTTACATCCCATTGCCCTAACACCAGAGGCGTATCTACTGAAAATAGCGCCTATGGCAAGCACTGAAATTGCGCCCCTGTCCTTAGTCCCTGCTGCCGATAGCGGGTATAGATCAACACACAAACCCAGATCAATTGAAATTCACTTGTGATCTCAGCACTGAAGGTATATATATCAAATAAAAAGAATCAGACATACACATCCTGTATACAATAATAATATATGAAACGTAGCATCGCAGGTATAGATCAACTGAATAAGACATATTAACCCTGTATTTGCAGGTACACATAAATAATGTATGGAAACATAGCATAGCAGATATGGATCTACAGAATAACACAAAAACCCAGCTTTGCAGGTAAAGATCAATTGGAATTCACATAAAAACACGGCATTAAAAGGTATATTTAAAACCCCCTAAATTACAGGCATAGATCACAGGTTGCACACCCCAAAGCCAGCCCTGACGTCCACACTGCCCACATAGAACCTGGCCAGCACCCAGATTACACACATAAGATTTGCAATCTTTGTCCCCAAATAGCCCAGCACAAGTAAACTTTGTCCCCAAACAGTCCGGCCAGTGCCATCTTTGTCCCATATACATCCTGCTTGTGCCATCTTGGTCCCCAAGGCTCAAACCTCCTGCTAGCGCCATCTTTGCCCTTCCACAATTATACATCTATGATACACAAACACTTTTACAGTCACTCACTAATTCACACTTTAATTCAGACAACTCATCCACACATTAACTCATGCACTCCCTCATTCACTCAATGCATCCACACATTAACTCATGCACTCCCTCATTCACTCAATGCATCCACACATTAACTCATGCTCTCCCTCATTCAGACAATTCATCCACACATTAACTCATGCTCTCCCTCATTCACTCAATGCATCAACACATTAACTCATGCTCTCCCTCATTCAGACAATTCATCCACACATTAACTCATGCTCTCCCTCATTCAGACAATACATTCACATATTAACACATGTTCTCTCTCATTCACTCAATGCATCCACACATTAATGCACACTCTTTACTTATATCTACCCCCTCTCCCTCCCCCTCCCCTATCACTTTTTAACCCCCTCCCTTATCACTTTTTAACCCCCTCCCTCCCTTATCACTTTTTAACCCCCTCCCTCCCTTCCTTATCACTTTTTAACCCCCTCCCTCCCTTCCTTATCACTTTTTAACTCCCTCCCTTCCTTATCACTTTTTAACTCCCTCATCACTTTTTAACCCCCTCCCTCATCACTTTTTAACCCCCTCCCTCCCTTATCACTTTCTAACCCCTCTCCCTCCCCCTACCCACTATATATCCCCCCCCTCTCTCACCTTGAAGTCCAGCGACGGGAGCACGATGCTGCTGTCTTCCTGCACCGCTCGCTGGTGCCCGCTGCTTCACTGCTGAGCGCCGTAATATGACGTCATATTTCGGCACCCAGCAGTGAAGCAGCGGGCACCAGCCATCGGCTTTTAAACGCTGTCTTCTTTTTTTTGATGCGGGGGAGAACGAGGGGCGCCGAGCGGTTGCTAATCATCTAACTATAGTATCAAAAGAAAGCTCTATCTTTCCTTGAAAAAATAATGTACAATTTACATGGGTACACTTCATGACTATTGACTGTCCGATATTGAGGCATTCAGCAACACCGAGAATGGCTTCTGGGGCCGCCTTTGGTCCCTCCCTGGGGTGTCAATGTCTGCCATACACTGTATGGCGGCAGATGCCCGTTTTAAAGGAGTTTAGGAAGCGATCAACCAAACACCCACCCCAGGAGAGTGGTCAGAACCGCCAATGCAAGATTTTGCCACTCGCAAGAGGAGTTGAAAAGAGTTCTCAGGAGATGTGTCCCTGACGCTGCAAGAAGATCAGGAAGTACCAGTACGTCCATATGGGTTTCTTGAGATGCATTTTATGGACGTACCGGGATGTCCATAGGGGACTGAAGGGGTTAAACTTTTCTGCGGGCTTTATGTATTTTTTCATAATGGAACTTAATGTACTTAGCTTTTGGTGTGTTACACATCTTATTTATACAAATGCATACATTAAAAGATTGGTCACTAATACTTACAGATATTACTTTGTACACAGGTAGAAGACATATACTGTAAAATGTTTATATTGTCACTGTTTATAAGTGGTAATATTTCAGTCAACTGGTGCAAAATGTTTTGCTGGTTTCTTCTCTTGACACAAGATCATGAATTCCCCTGGTGATGTATGGATGTCGGAATGAAAGGTTTGGAGGGTGTGGTTCAGTTCTAAGTGTATCTGGAGATGATATTCCTAATACTGGAGCACCGCTTAAGGTATAGACCCTGTGTTCAAGTTAATTGAGTCTGCACAGTGTTTGTT
Organism: Spea bombifrons; assembly: GCF_027358695.1. Classification (NCBI taxonomy): domain Eukaryota; kingdom Metazoa; phylum Chordata; class Amphibia; order Anura; family Pelobatidae; genus Spea; species Spea bombifrons. The sequence continues at coordinate 42,120,806 of NC_071089.1, forward strand.
TAAACTCTGTAATCCATTAATTATCATTATAATAATTGTCATTACTCAGCCTCACACTGTATGTGGGGAAAAAATCATTAAACAAAAAGGACTTCATTAGCATTGACATAATGGATCAGCTAAGTGTGGTGTTTCAGCAGGGAAAGTTAGCCAAAATATCACAACTGACAGCAATGGCTGCTTTCAGGGCTGCAGATTAAACATCACAGGTATATGCCAAGGTCATTGCATTGTTATATACGTGAGATAGAAAATGTTTCCAATTTCGTTCATAAAGATTTTCATATATACATGGTGCTATTATACAATCCATTGACAAGTACCTGTTGCAAAATTAGACATTTGGTTGCAGCTTGACATGTCAATTTCTTTTTTGTACAATGGAGCCACATGGTTAACTTTATTAAACTTAATCATATTAGACAGGCTATACTGGAAGATAAAATATTTAACTTTAAATAGATAACATTGCAGGTGATTTTAACGCCTGTGTTGACTGTGTTAAGGTGATGACAGATTTCATGGTCTCAAAAACATGAATCCAAGTAATGTTACTCCATCTGTAGGATCCATATTAGGTTGGAACAGAGATATAACACAAAATGTGTCCCACACACCGGCTGAATTGAGGGTTCTCCCTCTCCTTGTATCTGCCCCATTGTGGATCTGAATACCTGCCCTATCTGAATATTTCCACATTTGTGTAATTAGAACTCTAATTATGTGTTTGGAGCTAATAAAACAAAGGTGGCAATATTTTCACACATAGTTGCAGAAGTGTGTGATTTCTTTGAAATTACCTGGATATTTGCAAATATGGGTGATTAAATTTAATATGATCTTCAACAACAATCTGCTTTGAATTATGATACACTTCCACGTCATTATTGAACACACAGTATGAAATTTCACATGTTCCGCAATGTTTTCTTTGGGACAGCAACGGCTTTACTCTGTGATGTCCTGCCATGAACAATGTTCTGGTTTATTGTTTTAAGGGTGCTAGACTCCTCAACAAAGGTGTTGGCCTGTTCCAGTGCTTCATGTGAATAGCAAATTGAAACTTTTTCTAGGTTTTTTTTTATAGTAAAGGACACCTCTTACCCAAACCTCCCAATCTCGTCTTATTGATTGGACTCCAGGTTAGCTGACTTCTTACTGCAATTCAATTTTGCCAGCCTAGGGGTTCATCTACTATTTTCTTGAACATTTCAAATAAAGACATGGAAACAAATACTCTGTCTTATTAGTTAAAGTAGACTGTAATTGTCTGTTGTGATTTAGTTGAAGATCAGATAAAATTTGATGAACAATACGCATTATGAAACTGAAAAAAGTAACCGATATTATTAGCGCCAGTATCAAATCATTCACTTGTGCGCCAAGGACTCGTGCTGTGGACTCTGTCCCTAGGGTTTCCATGTTTCAAGTGAACCTGTTTATTTGCCTGTGCAGTGTTCCGTTTGTAACATCCAACAATGCTTTTCTAACAGTGCATAGCTGGATGCCAAGCTGGAAGAGCCGTTGAAATGCTTAAAGCTTTTTACAAGCAAGAAAACCCAAATGGTTAGTTCGTTTACATACATGATTTGTTTGTGTACAAAGTTTCATAATGTGAGAAAAGCATTTGCTTTCCTTTTTTTCAGCTCCAAGATCAAAAATGCGAAAAAAGGATTGAAACAGATGACCGAAATGATATACATTACTTACATTGCCATACTAACATATAAATCTACACCGGTAACATATTGAAATTGAACATTTATCTCGTATAGCCAAATGCTCCCTTGGCTACTTCTGCACTGGAACTAACATTACTTCCTAGGAGCACCAGAAACTATGTGAAGAGGAATAATGCTTTGTATAAAATTTGCATAGCCTTTGGAGTGAATACCTCCCTTATTGCTCATTTACTTAACCATCTTGTGGAGTATTTGCCATTTCATACTGTATGAACATGGTCATTAAAGGAAAACTGCAACAAAATTATATAAATATAGGCCAAATGCTAAAAAGGAAACAATTTATAATCTGATTGACACAACTATGTTTTAACAAGAATATTACAATTCTGAAGAATATTTTTCGTTTTAAATTGACATTAAAAATGATATGAAATTAACCAAGATTGTGCACCACAGATTACTTTAAATTAAAGCCTCATTTGAGTTCATGTGTAGACTATTTAGCTTGAACACTGTTAAGCATTGAGAGTCCAATAAAGCTTCTTAGTATTAGCAAATGTATACTCCCAGGGCCGGCCCGACAATGGAGCCGAGTGGGGCAACCGCTCCAGGTGGCACTTTTGAAGGGGCAGCACTTTGCCGCCCCAAGCCCCTTTTTTTTTTTTTTTTTTTTTTTTTTTTTTAAGCGAAAGATGCGGTCCAAACAGGGAGACTCGCCGCAGGACTGCTGAAAGGTAAGTACAAGGGGGGAGGCAGGAACGGAGGGAGAGAAAGGGTAGATAAGGGGGGGGCATTTTAAAATTCACCCCAGGCGGCATTTTGCCTTGGGCCGGCCCTGTATACTCCCCAGGAAATAATGGACAGGGTGCAAGAGGTTACATACAGCAGAATTTGAAAAAGGGCTATAGTTAACCTTTGCAATGCCACAGTTAACTATACTGAAAAAAACTATGAACCACTTTGCATCCTTATGACATGTTAACTTGTCATAAGTGTCATGTTGATAGCGCCTTTATGATGAGTTAACTCTCAGCACTCACTGCCTCTTGTCAGGTCCAGGAAACTCATTTGCAACTGAAGCAGAGTTACTGGAATAATTTGTCTCTGTGTCTCCTAGGGCTGCAACTAACGATTATTTTCATAATCGATTAGTTGGCCGATTATTGTTTCGATTAATTGGATAAAAAAAAATATGCAAATTGTTTTTGTTTATTTAAAATAAAAACTTATAATTTACATTAAAATGTGTCATTAACACTTTTTTCTCTATCACAATGGCATTTCTCTATTCGCCTTCTTATTTTACTGACATAATTATTAAAGCTATATTTTAAAGGTACAAGAACCCAAAACACATTATTTTTCAAACTAAGTTTTACCAAAATACCAAAAACATTTTTACTAGTTAATATTAATTCATGTAAACAATTTTTTCATATTTAATAAAAACTATGATTGAGAAAAATGCCTCTTGTTTATATTTTCTTTTATTTGCCAACCTGCCCCCAGTTATGCACATCTCACTCCCAGCTTGCCACTCTGCCCTAGAAATGCCTTATACCTCCTATATGCTACTCTGCCCCCATATATGCCTTATACCCTCCTATATGCCAGAGATGCCACTGTGCCCCGATATGCCTTATACCCCCTATATGCCACTCTGACCCATATATCCCTTATACCAACCTATATGCCAGAGATGCCACTCTGCCCCATGTATGCCTCATACCCCCTATATTCCACTGTACCCCCCAATATGCCTTATAGCCCCCTATATGCCCCGATATGCTTTATAGCCCCTGATATGCCTTTTACCCCCAATATGCCTTATACCCCCCTATATGCCACAATGCCCCCTGATATGCCTTTTACCCCATATATGCCACTGAGACACACAGTGTACTGTGTGTGTGTAATATATATATATATATATATATATATATATATATATATATATATATATATATATATATATATATAATGTGTGTGTGTGTGTGTAAGGGCAGTGTATAAGGGGTATGTACTAGGTACACCTTGCTAGTACCAGGTTGGACCCCCTTTTGCCTTTAGAACTGCCTTCGTTCTTCATGGTATACTTTGTACAAAGTGCTGGAAACATTCCTCAGCGACTTTGGTCCATATGGAAATGATGGCATCTTGCAGTTCCACCACATCCCAAATGTACTCTGTTGGATTGAGATCTGGTGACTGAGGAGGCCATTGGAGTACAGTGAACTCATTGTCATGTTCAAGAAACCAGTTTGACATGTCAGCTTTGTGACATGGTGCATTATCCTGCTGGTGTCATAAAGGTATGAACATGGTCAGCAACGCTCAATTGGTATTAAGAGGCCCAGAGTGTGCCAAAATGTCCCCCACACCATTACACCACCACCACCAGCAGCCTGAACCGTTGATACAAAGCTGTATGGAACCATGCTTTCATGTTGCCATCTGAATGTCGCAGCTTGAATCGAGACTCATCAGACCAGGCAACGTTCTTCCAGTCTGCCCATTTTGCTCTTACCTCTAATATCAACAATGCATTGTTTTCCACACAACTGCTGCTCACTGGATATTTTCTCTTTTTCGGACCATTCTCTGTAAACCCTAGAGATGGTTGTTCGTGAAAATCCCAGTAGATCAGCAATTTCTGAAATACTCAGATCAGTCTGAAACCAACAACCGTGCCGTGTTCAAAGTCACTTAAATCCCCTTTCATCTCCATTCTGATCCTCGGTTTGAACTTCAGCAATGTCTTCACCATGTCTACATGCCTGAATGCATTGAGTTGCTGCCATGTAATTTGCTGATTAGCTATTTGTGTTAACAAGCAATTGAACAGGTGTACCTCATAAAGTGGCCAGTGAATGTATATATACATACACACAGCCCTAGGCAAATCCTAATTTTGCAAAAACATATATAGGTGGCGGCGTCCCTCACACCAAGTATAAATAATGCAAATAATACCAATTCAATGTAGCTTCAAGGAAATCCGAGCAGTATGTAAAATTCAATCATAGAACAGAAAGAAAAGAAAAAAACATCATAGTGTAGTTCATCAAAATAATTGTGTATATATATATATATATATATATATCTAACAGGCAAATTGGACCCTTACGTTTGGTGGGGCTTATTCAAGCCCATAAATCGCATAGGGTGGGTGAGCGGGAGGGATTGTTCGTTTCCCGAATAGATTTCACTTTCCACCGTGGAATTATTCAAAACTTCGTGTTCTCAGAAAAATAGCGAGAAATCGAGGTAACTACTCCCAAATTCTTCAAAGCACAGATCCAGAGACAAGGATGATATAAAGATGAATACTTTAATATATAAAATAAATAAATAATAGGACTAGCGGCAGTTTTCAAAATCACAGCGTCCCGCGTCCATCCACTGCTGCACAACCAAATGTATAACCGCAAATAAAAGTCACGTCCTCCTTCTCCTCTGTCACAACGTGCAACGTACAATGCGTTTTGTGCTATAGTTCCTCAGGTACGTTGGTAGATCCCTCTGTGCTCCTTTATATCCGTCCTTGATTAATTAGATCAGTAGTAAATTGTCCACATAGATTTGTCAATTGTCCATAATTAGGTTCTTCATTATAATTAACCCCTTGATGACAAGTTTGTTTTCCGGGCACGTCACCGGAAAACAAACGGTTAACGACAATTGACGTGCCAGGACTGTCATGACTTTAAACAGGTGCAGAAAGCGATCTACGTTCGCTTTCTGCACCCAAACGGTGTTGCTGTAATGCCTCGACGTTGAGGCATTCAGCAACGCCACGATCGGCACTAGGGGCCATGTCTGGCCCCTCCCCAGGGCGTCAACATCCGCCATACATTGTATAGCGGCGGACGCCCGTTTTAAAAGCGTTTAGGAGGCGATCAACGATCACTTAAATGGTGTCGCTGGAATGCCTCGATCAGGAGGCATTCAGCGACACCAAACACTTACCCCAGGACGGGCTGTGACCACTCCGGAGAGCGGTCACAGCCGCAGCTGCACGTAATGTTCCCAATCCGCAAAATGGCGGCGGCCCGGGAAAAAAAATAATAAAGATGAAAAAGTTCGCTAGATGGTCTCCAGACCCTCTAGAGAACTCTGGCTCCACTTGCAGGTTGAATACAGGTACTGCATTCAACCATGCAAGTCAATGGAGCCCAGCTTTCTAATCACAGTGTGATTAGTAAAAATAAATTAAAAAATAAAATTAATAATAATTAGAAAAAAATAGTTAAACAGTAAAATGTAAAAATAATTTCCCACTGATGTCACTATCAGGGGAACCTTCAAGTTGAAAAAAATGTTAATGTTTTTTTTAAAAAAGGCAAAAAAAAAAAAATATATATATAAAAAATATATTTTTGTGAGCAAGTCCTAAAATTAGCACATTAGCTCGCATGGAAAGAGTTAAAATACTGGCATATTAAATGCCCATGGGGTGTCTACTTTTAAAAAATGTATGATCTGATGGGGTAAATTGAATTGGCCGGGTTCAACAATGTCCCAATTAACACGGGGGGAAGGATGCCCACACATCTAATTTCCAATTAGAAAAATGCACACGTCCCAAATGTGGCCTTTTAGTTCCCCCCAAAAATGACAAACCCATGCATGTGGGGTACTCAGGAGGTGTTGCTGAACACATATTGGGGTGTTGTGTGACAGCGGCATATACCAGGAGCTGTAAATTCATACATAAAGTAGGTGTGTGGGGGGGGGGGAAATACACACAAAAAAATGCTACTGCGACTTTGAAAAAATGCTGGTGGTAAAATGTGTGCATGCAAAGAGTTAAAATACTAGCATTTAAAATACCATGGGGTGTCTAGTTTTCAAAAATATATGGTTTTATTGGGCACACTGAAATGGCCCGGCTCAAAGATGTACCAAATAGGGCATGGGCAGTGGATCCCCAAATGGCAAAGTTCAACATTGAAAAATACGCATACCCCAAATGTGGCCCTTTCCCCCCCCCCAAACAGCCAGGTAAAATCATTCATGTGAGGTATCGCTGTACTCAGGAGATGTTGCTGAACACATATTGGGGTGTTTTATGATAGTGACATATACCAGAACCTGTTTATTCATACCTGAAGTAAAATGTGTGTGAAAAAAAAATCCAAAAAAATGACTACCACAAAGTTTGACAAAGACTGTAGGTAGATATGGTGCACGGAAAGAGTTAAAATACTAATAGTTGAAATACCCTGGGGTGTCTAGTTTTGAAAAATATATGGCTTTATTGGGCACACTGAAATGGCCCGGCTCAAAGATGTACCAAATAGGGCATGGGCAGTTGATCGCCAAACGCCAAAGTTAAACATTGAAAAATGCGCATGCCCCAAATATGGCCCTTTTGCCCCCAAACAGCCAGACAAAATCATTCATGTGAGGTATCGCTGTACTCAGGAGATGTTGCTGAACAAATATTGGGGTGTTTTATGACAGTTACATATACCAGAACTTGTTTATTCTGTAAAATGCGTGTGAAAAAACAAATGCAAAAAAATGACTACCACAAAGTTTGACAAAGACTGGTGGTAGATATGGTGCATGGAAAGAGATAAAATACTAGCATTTGAAATACCCTGGGGTGTCTAGTTTTAAAAAATATATGATTTGATGGGGTAAATTGCATTGGCCAGCTTCAAAGATACCCGAAATGGCACATGTGGGGGAAGAATTACCAGATCTGGAAAAATGGCTTTGAAATAGCAAAACGCTACCTGTACTTATTGCCCAATAACGTGTAGAAAAAAGCAAAAAAACATAAAAACAATGGGTATTTCTAAACTCAGGACAAATAGTAGAATCTATTTAGCAGGTTTTTTCATTACATTTTATAGATGAGTAAAGGATTTTTCAACTAAAAGTTTTTTTTTCTAAATTGTTCACCATATTTTATACTTTTTTAATAGTAATTAATATGATACAATCAAAACAATGCCATGTCAAGAAAGCCCTTCTTGTCCTGAAAAAAAACAATATATAACTTGTGTGGGTTCAGTAAACGGGAAAGAAGAAAATTACAGCTAAACACGAGCAGCGCAGAAATGTTAAAACTGACAATCAGCCTTTGTCACGAAGGGGTTAAAGTATATGCATTTCATAAATTAATTAAACAAGATCACAATATAGAATCATATTTAAATAGTCCTTAGATATATTTAAGACAATCCTTAATTATATTGGAAACAGTTCTTAATTGTTTTTTAAAATGTAGGTCTTTATCATTAATACTATAAGGGAATAAATTAGTTAATATACATTATCATAAATAGTAGACTATATAATAGATCATATGTAAATATACAGGATAGGAATATAAATAAATAAATATTCGCATAATTCGCATATGTGGTATAAAATTATTATCACCATCCACATTAATTAACCATCTTGCCTTAAAAATACATTGTCTCCTGGAATGGATTTATAAAAATATAGTAAGAATTTGATAGGAAAATACTAATATACCGATTAAAAAGCCTCAGAATCATTTATATTTATACAATATATAAAATAATTTATATAAAATACATTATAATATATATATATATATATATATATATATATATGTATGTATATATATATATATATATATATAAAACCAAAGTATTAATATGTATATATATCTTTTTTATATATATATATCTTTTTTATAAAAATAATAATTTAGAGAAAATGACAAAGTTCAAAGTCATTATTCAATCCATTTGGTATAAGAGTTTTTAAATTATAAATCCCTTTCATTTCAGCCTTGCCTAACTGGTCTAAAAGGTTGCCCCCTCTCCAAAAGCTATTTATTCTTGCAATTCCTAAGAATTCGAGACATTTTGCATCTTTATTATGATGTATTAAAAAATGTAAGGGTACACTATGGTTTAATGCTCCTTTTTTAATGTTTCTCATGTGTTCTTCTATTCGGATGTGTAAATGTCTCGTAGTGCGTCCTACATACTGTAGTATTGTTAGCATATAGATCACATTTTTAGAATGGCAAGTTAATTGTTGTTTGATGCTGTACAGCTTCTTTGTTACAAATGTAGAGAAAACCTTAACTTTGTTTCTACTGCTTTATTTGATCGTTCTACATGCTAGACAGAGACCACATTTCTGAAAGGCATTGTCTCCCTCCTGTATTTTTTGGTTTGAGGTTTTTAAATAACTTCTAACCAGCTGGTTTTTTAGTTTTGGTGCGCCTCTAAATACTATTTTTGGATGTTGTCCCAAAAATTCTCCCAGGTATGGGTTTGTTTTTAGTAAATGCCAGTGCCGATTGATTACCCTTTTTATTTCCACCCCTGCTCCATTATAATTAAGGATTAGAGGGATGACAGTTGGTATCTGATTTGTTAGTGTTTTGGTTGCATTTGTCTGTGTGTATATCATATTTATCATTTTTGGGGTATGTTGGTTTAGCAATTATTCTCTGTTCCTGTGAATAGTGTACCCATGTAAACTATATATTGTTTTTTCTAGGAGAGATAGAGCTTTCGTTTGATACCATAGTTGGATGATTAGCTGAAAATTTAGAATGAGAAATTTAGTAAAAACTAGCGAAGATTAGAAAAATAAACTAATTTTTTTTAATTTTCCCTCTGAATCCTCACAAAATTACCTAATTTATATAGATTTTCCAGACTTTCCCAGCACCAGGGAGCATACTATAAGGTGTACAATTTTGTATATTTTTTATGCCTATGGCTTAACGGGTTTGGGGGTTGTGAATGGGGGCAGGAGGGTTATACTGGCTAGATGTTATGCTAGGGCAATGGGATGTAAGGTTTTTTTAAGAATTTCTTTTATTATCTTTTTTTATATATTTTTTTATTTTAATTTTTATAAATTTTTTTGTATTTTTTATATTTTTTTTTTACACAATAATGGTAAAAGGTCCTCCTAGGGACCTCCTGAACATGCCAGTGATGTCACAGTGACATCACAGCTCACATTATAATTTTTTTAGTATTATTTATATTATTATTTTAATGATTTATTTAATATTATTTTTAAATCACTAACCGTTTTTTTTTCTTCAGCTTTTCACTTACAGGACGGGAGGAGGAGTGAGAGACAGGGCCGGCCGAAGACTTAACGCCGCCTGGGGCGAAGTTTAAAACGCCGCCCCCCCCCCGCCGACCCCGGGGGGGGCATTTTAAACTTCGCCGAAGCCATAATCTACGATCCCCCCCCCGGTACTTACCTTTAAACAGTCCTGCGGCGAGTCTCCCTGCTCTGCCACGGTGCCGGCTTGTAATGCTGAGCGCCGGAAATTGACGTCACTTCCGGCGCTCTGCATTACAAGCCGGCACCGGGACCGAACAGGGAGACTCGCCGCAGAGGAGAGAGAGAGAGAGGGGCGCCGAGCGGGTAAGCGAAAACCACTCGGTGCCCCTCTCTCTCTCCTCCGCTTCAAAAAAAAAAAAAAAAAAATGCCCGATTGCGCGTTTGCAACTGTGGGATCGCGCGATTGGGCAGTTTACAGTGTAACAGCTTACCGACTTTCATGCCAGAAGCTGTTACAGGTGATCGGACTGCTGTCAGTGGGGAGTCCAGGCTGTCAAACATATCTGGTCTCCCGTGCAGCGGCAGGGATGTGTCCCTGACGCTGCACGAAGGGCTGGACGTACCGGGACGTCCATAGGGGTTTCTTTGTGGGCGTTTTTTGGACGTCCTGGTACGTCTATAGGGGAACGAAGGGGTTAAAAACTGGCGCTCAGGAATATTTTCCAACCAAGGTAAGTAATGACAACTATCTTTTGAAATATAGCTATTTACATCTACTGATTTAAAATAAGTTTTCGTTTTTAAGACAGAGTCTTATATATATATATATATATAGTCAAATCCAAAAAATTTACCTCTGAGGTGCTATATTGTATAGTTAATTGTATTCCCCATTGGTTATCATTAAGTCTGATTACAAATTTATCCAAATCATTTGAAGAACCATTCCAGATAAAGAATAGGTCATCTATATAGCGTTTATAGATTACTAAATTACCTTCTGGACCTAAATGTTGATGCAAAAAAAGGTTTTCCCATGAAGACATAAATAAATTGGCATAACTCGGTGCAAATTTTGTGCCCATGGCTGTGCCTCTTATTTGCAGATAAAATTGGTTGTCAAACCAAAAATAGTTATGAGTTAAAATTAAATGAATCTTCTCAATAATAAAATCGATTTGTTCTTTTTGAAGATCATTTTCTAAAGTCAGTAAATTTCTTGCAGCCTCACATGCTTTTTCATGTTCAATAATGGTGTAAAGGCTGCTGACATCACAAGTTACTAAAATGTAATTTGGATGCCACTGTACCTTATCCAGTGACCGTAACATATCTCCTGTGTCTTTTAGGTAAGGTTGCTGTTTGGTTACTATAGGCTGTAATAGGATGTCAATGTACTCGGAGAGTCTGGAGGTGATAGAGTTAACAAAAAACAAAAACTGTCTGCGCTTCTTACCCTAATAAAGTTGGCAACAAATACATAAATGAGAGGTTTTGGTTATATGAATTGGCCAAAGCATAATTAAGCTCACCCGCCACGTCAAGGCACACTCTCAATAGGGTGAGAACCTACTCTCACTTCCTACATAGTGGGCACCCAAAGCAATTTATACTGCTACCAAAACCTTATTAATGTGTTGGGGGAGGTGCAATTAAACCTCCTCCCTATTAACCCCTGGACAGCAAGCTGCAACCAGACTGATGAGGACCCAACAACCTCAAATATGTGCAAACAGGGAAAAGAAAAAATGTAGGTGCACTGAGCTAGTCACAGGCTCAAATAATACAAATGTATAATACGAGGCCTACCAAACAGGTGTAAGCATGCTGCAAAAACAGTGTATTGGTTGTACAATGTATACAAAAAACAAAAACTGTCTGCGCTTCTTACCCTAATAAAGTTGGCAACAAATACATAAACATAATATAAATGAGAGGTTTTGGTTATATGAATTGGCCAAAGCATAATTAAGCTCACCCGCCACGTCAAGGCACACTCTCAATAGGGTGAGAACCTACTCTCACCTCCTACATAGTGGGCACCCAAAGCGATTTATACTGCTACCAAAACCTTATTAATGTGTTGGGGGAGGTGCAATTAAACCTCCTCTCTATTAACCCCTGGACAGCAAGCTGCAACCAGACTGATGAGGAGCCAACAACCTCAAATATGTACAAACAGGGAAAAGAAAAAATGTAGGTGCGCTGAGCTAGTCACAGGCTCAAATAATACAAATGTATAATACGAGGCCTACCAAACAAGTGTAAGCATGCTGCAAAAACAGTGTATTGGCTGTACAATGTATACAAAAAACAAAAACTGTCTGCGCTTCTTACCCTAATAAAGTTGGCAACAAATACATAAACATAATATAAATGAGAGGTTTTGGTTATATGAATTGGCCAAAGCATAATTAAGCTCACCCGCCACGTCAGGTCATAGAGTTAATACCTGATACCATAGGTCTCCCTGGTGGATTTTTAGTATCTTTATGTATTTTTGGCAATAAGTAGAAGATTGGGATCATTGGATTATCTATTAAAATATAGTTATATTCCTTCTTCGTAAGTATACCCAGAAGCAGACCTTTATCCAATAATTTTGTAAGTTCTCCTTTAAATTTACTTGTGGGATCCATATTTAGTTTTTGATATACCTTTGTATCTTCTAATTGTCTCACTGCCTCTTCTATATATTTTTCTCTCTTTGGAATAACGATCCCTCCTCCTTTATCAGCTGGTTTTATTATTATAGAGTCATCATTGCTCAAATCTTTAATAGTTTTTTTCTCCCCAATAGTTAAATTGGAGGTATATTTGTGTTTCTTCTCCAATTTTTCTATATCTGACATCACTTTATCCAAAAAAAACCTCCAATCCATCCCTGGGGATTTCTGTGTTTTAGGGTAAAAATTGGATTTGGTCTTCAAATGGGTATGTTTAAAATTCGATTCATATGTGTTTTGTATGTTATCTACAGGAAACTTTAAAAAGTGTTTTTTTTAGACATAAGCTTCGAATATACTTATTAATAACAACAAAAATATCAAATGTATCTAATTTAGTTGAGGTCTTTGTTTAATACATTTATATGATCATTGGTAAGTATTTTATTGCTCAAATTAAAAATCCCTGTTGTTTATACCTTGGGTTTATTCTTTTTGGGAATCTTAATTACTCTTCCCCTTTTTCCCAGTAGCGTACCTAGCGTGGGGCGGTCCGCCCCGGGTGTCGCTCATCAGGGGGGTGCCACAGGCTAGGGTGACCACATGTCCCTGATTGCCTGGATCTCCGGCAGCGTCGTCATTTTTTTTTTTTTACGCAGAGGAGACAGAGGGGTGCCTATCAACCACTCGGCGCCCCTCAGTCTCCTTCGCGAGGCTTCTAACTCCGTCGCGGTGCTGGCATCTCATGCTGAGCGCCGAAATATGATGTCATACTTCGGTGCTCAGCAGTGACGCAACGGCAGAGCAGGAAGACTGAGGCGCCGTGCTCCCACCGCAGGACTTCTGAATGGTAAGTCCAAAACCTTTAACTACAAAGAGGGAGAGGGTAGACAGTGGGGAGGGAGAGGAGCGTAGATAGTGGGGAGAGGAAGGTAGATAGTGGGGAGGGAGAGGAGGGGTAGATAGTGGGGTGGGAAGGAGAGGGGGGGTGGATACCGGGGAGGGAGGGAGAGGGGGGTAGATAGTGGGGAGAGGGGGTAGATAGTGAAGAGGGGGGTAAATAGTCAGCTAGTACATGCTGAAATCTGGGTATGCCTGGGCATGATAGGAGTGTGATTGCTGTTAACAATCATATATATATATATATATATATATATATATTAATATTGTTAATGAATTTTTTCTCCTATTTTGCTGTGTTACTTACTTTAAATAAAAGTGTGAGATTTTTTTTATGGTGGGGGGTCATATTCGGTTTCGGACAGGTAAATGCTGCATTTCCGGTTTCAGTCCAGAAGTTTCGGTGCATCCCTAAGCCAGACAATGTGGTAGGCCTACACCACATCAATGTTTGGCTTAGTATATAGTGATAGGAGTTATGCTGCACTATTATCAATGTCTGGCTCAATGTATAGTGATAGGGATTACGCTGTACCACCATCAATGTCTGCCTCAGTATATAGTGATAGGTGTAATGCTGTACCGCCGTCAATGTCTGCCTCAGTATATAGTGGTAGGTGTTATGCTGTACCACCGTCAATGTCTGCCTCAATATATAATGATAACAGTAATGCTCTACCACCTTCAATGTCTACGCAAGTATATAACGGTAGAAGCTATGCAGTTTTAAAGTGTTTGGGTGGGGGTGCCACATACAGGATCCGCCCCAGGTGCCAAATACTCTAGGTACGCCCCCGCTTTTTCCCTTTCTTCTGTAAACTTGTGTCTTTCGTTGGGGATAGGGGGAGTATTTCTCCAGCTCCAGTCCTGATCTAAAAAAGTTCTCTGCCTAACCCTTCTAATTGGTGTATCAACCTCAGATCCAGATATCGACGGTTTTACAGGTGACTTTCGCATTACAGACCGTTTTTCTATGTGATAATGGTAGTTAGTTTCATTTAGTTTTTTTATCATTATATTCTACTTTACGTTTGTTGGGGGGCTATTCCTTTCATATTTTTCTTGGGGTCTGTACGACTTCTGTTTATACCGGTATGTTCTATTCCTAGTATAATTATTAACCCCTTGGTTCCTACGAACGGAGAAATTTTTTCTTGCATAGTATTAATTTCTTGATCTAAGATGGTTAACATATCCATTCTGTGTTGGATAATCAGTTGCATAAGTGCAATTGTTGATTTCTCTAGAATTAAATTCCACTGGCTCATAAAGTGTATTATCTTTTTCAAAGGTGGGGGTGTAAGCGTAGCCCCCTCGGTGTAATCCCTTAAAAATGAAAACTTAATTTAAATCAGTAGATGTAAATAGCTATATTTTAAAAGATAGTTGTCATTATTCACCTTGGTTGGAAAATATTCCTAAGGGCCAGTTTTTAAGGATGAGAAAGAACTGCACAGAAAAAAACCAATTTGAGAGACTAGCCAAACAACTTAAGAATGTATTTGAAGAAAAACGTTACAGTCTTGAAAGTTTAGAAAAAACTATACAAGAAGTAGCAGAAAAGGAAAGGTTAAATATGATATACACACAGACAAATGCAACTAAAACACTAACAAATCAGATACCAACCGTCATCCCTCTAATCCTTAATGGAGCAGGGGTGGAAATAAAAAGGGTAATCAATCGGCACTGGCATTTACTAAAAACAGACCCATACCTGGAAGAATTTTTGGGACAACATCCAAAAATAGTATTTAGAGGCGCACCAAAACTAAAAAACCAGCTGGTTAGAAGTTATTTAAAAACATCAAACCAAAAAATACAGGAGGGATGCCTTTCAGAAATGTGGTCTCTGTCTAGCATGTAGAACCATCCAAGAAAGCAGTAGAAACAAAGTTAAGGTTTTCTCTTCATTTGTAACAAAGAAGCAGTACTGCATCAAACAACAATTAACTTTCAAAAAATGTGATCTATATGCTAACATGTCCTTGCGGACTACAGTATGTCGGACGCACTACGAGACATTTACACATCTGAATAGAAGAACACATGAGAAACATTAAAAAAGGAGCATTAAACCATAGTGTACCCTTACATTTTTTTTAACACATCATAATAAAGATGTAAAATGTCTCGAATTCTTAGGAATTGCAAGAATAAATAGCTTTTGGAGAGGGGGCAACCTTTTAGATCAGTTAGGCAAGGCTGAAATGAAATGGATTTATAATTTAAAAACTCTTATACCACATGGATTGAATAATGATTTTGAACTTTGTCATTTTCTCTAAATTATTTTTTTTTAATTATTTATTAAGATAAATATACATATTAATACTTTGGTTTTATATATATATATTTTATAATGTATTTTATATAAATTATTTTATGTAGTGTATAAATACAAATGATTCTGAGACTTTTTAATCGGTATATTAGTATTTTCCTATCAAATTCTTACTATATTTTTATAAATCCATTTCAGGAGACAATGTATTTTTATGGCAAGATGTTTAACCCCTTCGAGACAAAGGCTGATTTTACTTTTTGTACCCTTTGTGACAATGGCCTTTTTAACATTTCTGCGCTGCTTGTGTTTAGCTGTAATTTTCTTCTTTCCCGTTTACTGAACCCACACACATTAGATATTGTTTTTTTCAGGATAAGAAGGGCTTTCTTTAGATGACATTGTTTTGATTGTATCATATTATTTACTATTAAAAAAATTATAAAATATGGTGAAAAATTTAGAAAAAAATGACTGTTTCTAACTTTTAGTTGAAAAATCTTTTACTCATCTATAAAAGGTAATGAAAAAACCTGCTAAATAGATTCTACTATTTGTCCTGAGTTTAGAAATACCCAATGTTTTTATGTTTTTTTGCTTTTTTCTGCACATTATGGGGCAATAAGTACAGGTAGCGTTTTGCTATTTCAAAGCCATTTTTTCCAAATCTGGTAATTCTTCCCCCCTTGTGCCATTTCGGGTATCTTTGAACCCGGCCAATGCAATTTACCCCATCAAGTCATATATTTTTGAAAACTAGACAGCCCAGGGTATTCCAAAAAAAAAAAATCCAGATGGCCCCTTCGTGCCGATCGCGGCGTTGCTGAATGCCTCGAGGTCGAGGCATTCAGCAACGCTTTTTGGGTGCAGAAAGCGATAGTAGATCGCTTTCTGCACCCGTTTAAAGACGTGCCGGTCCTGGCACGTCAATTGTCGTAAAGCACATGCTTTTCCGTGCCGTGCCAGGACCGGCAATTGTCATTAAGGGGTTAAATAGCCCCCTAATTACATGGTTAATTAATGTGGATGGTGATAATAATTTTATACCACATATGTGAATTAAGCGAATATTTATTTATTTTATATTCTTATCCTGTGTATTTACATATGATCTATTATATAGTTGTTAACTTACAGATCTACTATTTATGATAATGATAAAGACCTACATTCTAAAATACAACTGTTTCAAATATAATTAAGGATTGTTTTAAATATATCTAAGGACTATTTTAATATTATTCTATATTGTGATCTTGTTTAATTAATTTATCAAATGCATATACTTTAATTATAATGAAGAACCCAATTATGGACAATTGACAAATCTATGTGGACAATTTACTACTGATCTAATTACCGTATTTATCGGCGTATAACACGCACTTTTTTAAACTAAAATATGAAGTTGAAACCCTACCTGCGTGTTATACGCCGATAAATCCTAGAGCTGCACAATCTTCCCCTGCACAGCTCTCTCGCGCGCCCTCTCTGATGCCGGGAGCCGGGTGATGTCCACTATGTCTTACTTTCGGGGTATGTCTTATATTGGGAAAAAATTGTCGAATTTACACCAATCCACACACATATACATAGTTTAAAAAAAACTTTATTTAACATCCTCCATGTTAAATAAAGTTTTTTTTAACTTTATTTAACATGGAGGATGTTAAATAAAGTTAAAAAAAAACCCCGATGTTTTAATTTAAATCCTGTGAGGCCGCAGACACGTAAGGCCGGCCTTGGTGGGGACTTCCCGGCCCCTTAGAGTGGCGGACCCGGCAAATCCCCCGTGTTTCCCCGAAAGTAAGACATATGTCTTACTTTCGGGGTACGGCTTATATTAGCTGACCCCTCTGAAACTCCCGATACGTCTTACAATCGGGGGTGTCTTACTATCGGGGAAACACGGTATATACAATTATTTTGATGAACTACACTATGATTTTTTTTTCTTTTCTTTCTGTTCGATGATACATTGAATTGGTATTATTTGCATTATTTATACTCACTTGGTGTGAGGGGCGCGGTCACCTATATATGTTTTTGCAGTTTTTCTTTATCAAAGTGGGGTTTTGTTCTAAGGTGTACCTGCAGCACATTCACATTTTCTTATTACGATTATTTGATGTGCCTAGACCACGACGGAGTAAAGAAATTACAGCCAGGAACTATTTGATTTTATTCTCAGGCACTCAGCTTACCTGCATATCACAAGCTGTCTCTCTACACCTGTCTGGAGTGTACTATTGTTTCAGTTCCCATTTACATGTAAACGTAAAGCTTTTTCATCTACCTGTTCTCAGCTACACTCCAGGCAGATAAAATTTGCTCTATTATATCCCGCTAAACTCAAGATTGCCTACAAAGATCATACCCATTGGTTTATATCCCCAGAGGATGCTAAGACTTCCCTGCAGACCCTGGATGACGCCTCATAGTTGCTGAAGCTCCGTTTCATCGTCGTTACGGACTGCCGCAACACCTAGACTCTCCCTTCATACTCCAGGCAGCATCTATCTACCTACATCAGTCCTCAAGAAGCCCATTTGGAGCACACATAGTATGCCAGCCCCACGTTAAAACTTTCAAGTTTCCCCATTGTTTTTACTGTTTTTATGGTTTATATGGTTAATTTTTAGGTTACTTTCTGTTAGACTGAGACCATGGAATCACTGCTTTACGCTGTCTTCGATACGGACGTCTTCCTCAGTCAGATATATGCCTCGTCCTGCTTCGTCCTTGATGTACAAGAGACTTTCAACTGCACGTCAGCCAGCTATGATCGCAAGTACCATACCATTGTCTACTCGCTGGGAGAGACGATGGTTCTTACATGTTTTTTGGCTTCAATGTAATTTATCACGATTCCGATCTGTTATCCCATAGTTCAATGCACCTATCTTCAAGGCCTAACGTAATTTCCCAAGATTTAACCCCTTAAGGACCGGGCTCATTTTTCGTTTTGTACCCTGTGGGACCGCAGCTGTTCTGACACTTTTGTGGTGCTTGTGTTCAGCTGTAATTTTCTCCTCACCCATTTAGTGTACCCACATAAGTTATATATTGTTTTTTTCAGGACAAGATGGGCTTTCTTCGGATACCATTATTTTGATCGTATCATCTTATTTACTATAAAAAAATAAAAAAAACATGGTGAAAAATTGAAAAAAAACACAATTTATGACTTTTATTTGAAAAATCTTTTACTCACCTAAAAAAGCAAGTAAAAAAACTAGCTAAATAGATTCTACTACTTGTCCTGAGTTTAGAAATACCCAATGTTTTTATGTTTTTTTGCTGTTTTTTGTAAGTTATAGGGCAATAAGTACAAGCAGCGTTTTATGATTTCCAAATCTTTTTTAACAAATCTGGTCAGTCTGCCTCCATCTCCTCTTTGGAAGATCTTTGAAGCCGGTTAACTCAATTTAACCCCCTCAAACCATATATTTTTGAAAACTAGACACCCCAGGGTATTCCAAATGCTGTTATTTTAACCCTTTCCATGCACCAATTATAGAACTACACTTTGTCAAACTTTGTAATAGTAATTTTTTTTATTTTTTTTTTCACACAAATTGTACTTTAGTTATAGATATACAGGTCCTGATATATGTCACTGTAAAACAACCCCCCAATATGTGTTGAGGAACATCTCCTGAGTACAGCGATACCCCACATGCATGGGTTTGTCAGATTGTTTGGCTGGTAAAAGACTACTTTTGGGGCATGCGTAATCCAGGTGGTCATTTGGTCATTCTGCCTCCATCTCCTCTTTGGAATATCTTTGAAGCGGGTTAACTCAATTTAACCCATTCAAACCATATATTTTTGAAAACTAGACACCCCAGGGTATTCCAAATGCTGTTATTTTAACCCTTTCCATGCACCAATTATAGAACTACACTTTGTCAAACTTTGTAATAGTATTTTTTTTTTTTTTTCCACACAAATTGTATTTTAGTTATAGATATACAGGTCCTGATATATGTCACTGTCAAACAACCCCCCAATATGTGTTCAGGAACATCTCCTGAGTGCAGTGATACCCGATATGCATGGGTTTGTCGGGTTGTTTGAGATTTAAAATGCCACATTTGGGAAGTGCGCTTTTTTTCTCCATTTTGGTCAGTCTGTACCTATGCCCTATCTTTGAGCTTGGCCACTCCAATTTACCCCATCAGCCATTTTTTTTATATATATTAGACACCCCTTGGGTATTTGAAGTGCTTTTATTTTAACTCTTTGTTGAGATTTTTGAGAAATTTTAGCACTTGCTCAAAATAATAAACTTTATTTTTTTATTTTATTTTATTTTTTTAATACTTTTTTTATATTTTTTTTTACACATTTTGCTGGTACTGGATGGTTCATCTAGTGACATCACTGCATAATTATTTTTAAATGTTAGCACATTTTTTTTTAATTTTTTTTTCCATTTTTTATTTTTTTTTATTTTTTTTTGAATATTTTACTAATCACATAGTGATTAGAAAGCTGGGTTCCATTGACTTGCATGGTTGAATGCAGTACCTGTATTCAACCTGCAAGTGGAGCCAGAGTTCTCTAGAGGGTCTGGAGACCGTCTAGCTAACTCTTTCATCTTTATTGTTTATTTTCCCGGGCCGCCGCCATCTTGATTGATGGCGAAGATCACCGGCAGCGGCGGCTGTGACCGCTCTCCGGAGCGGTCACAGCCCATCCAAAGGTAAGTGTTTGGTGTCGCTGGATGCCTCCTGATCGAGGCATTCCAGCGACACCATTTAAGTTTAGGAGGCGATCGTCGATCGCCTCCTAAACGCTTTTAAAACGGGCGTCCGCCGCCATACAATGTATGGCGGCTGTTGACGCCCCGGGGAGGGGCCAGACATGGCCCCCGATGCCGTTCTCGGCGTTACTGAATGCCTCGACATCGAGGCATTACAGTAACGCCGTTTAAGCGAAGAAAGTGATCGTTGATCACTTTCTAAGCTTATTTAATTTTATGACGGTTCAGGACCGTCAAAGGTCATTTAGCGACCTTCATGTCATGACGGTCCTGAACCGGCAAAGGTCGCGAAGGGGTTAAAAATAGTTTCTTGGAATGTACAGGGCATATCCAACCCGGTAAAGAGAAATAAGGTCCTTAAACCAGGTTAGGGGCTCATATCGTCTTATTGCAAGAAACGTGTTCGGAAACAATCGAACATGATAAACTTATACGGGGATGGGTAGGAAGCGTAGTGGGTGCATCAAGAACCGATGGGGGTAGGGGAGAGTCTATTCTATTTCATCGTTGTTTAGATCTATCCATTTTTAAAATCATAGCAGACCCGGGAGGTCTTTTTGCACCATTCATGGAAAGCAGTTGATAATTCACAATGTTTAGGCGCCCAACCACTCGCAAGCCACTTTCTTTAACTCTCTAAAAGCAACCCTTCTCTCTCTTCATAGTGACAATTTGATACTTGAGCTAATCCTAAATTAGATCATAGTGGGGGAACCTATCCTAGAACGGTAACACGAAATAATCCTATTTCTCGCCTTTGTAGACAGCTTCAGCTTATTGATTCCTGGCGTATTCTGAACCCCATTGAAAAAGACTTTACTTTCTACTCCCACCCACACAACTCTTTCACAAGGAAAGATTATCTTCTATGTGCAACATCCCTCTCCCAATTCATCCACAAGGCCCAGGTACTAGACATCCTTATTTCGGACCACCCTCCAATTACGTTGCCATTCACATTCCGCCCCCCCCCATACCTTCATCCTTTAATTGGAGAATGAACCCTTTACTATATAAATCACAGGACTTCTGCTCCAGCCTTAAACTGGCATGGGCAGAATATGAGGAAAACAACAATGAGCATAAACACACTCCGATTCTTTCCTGGGATTCAGCAAAAGCAAGGGTCATATAATTTCCTATGTTACAAAAAAGAAAAGGTAAACTGTGACCAATCTCAATAAACTAAGTGCTAATTTATCAAAGGCAAGGAGGAGACTTATTGTAGACCCTTCTCCTCTTTCCAAGAATGCATACATACAACCTAAATTGGCCTATGACACTTTATTACACAACGCTTCGCTTCTGAATATTAGATATAAATAAGCAGATTTATTCCATCATGCGAATAAGACGGGGACTCTCCTATCTAAATTGGTAAAATCGGCCACAACACGATCCAACATACCAGCTATTAGACTCGAGGATGGCTCCTTAAGTACCTCCTCTTGGGATATTAATCGCACCTTTGTGGATTATTACCAGTCACTTTATACCTCCAAGACTGTTTCTACAAACTCAGTGGACTCCTTCTTGCAGCAAATAGACCTCCGCTCTCTCACAATCCCAGCAAGACCACCTGAACAGGGACATAGAACAGGAAGAGGTTGATAGGGCTGCTGGAGGCCTCAAGCTAGACAAGGCTCCTGGTCCTGACGACCTTCTAGCAGAATTTTACAAAATCTTGAAAGAACAAATAACCCCTTCACTTACTTTAGCTTTCAATACTTCCTTTACTACATTAGAGGTCTCCCCTCACTCCAACATCGCTCGTATAATTGTCTTACACAAGGAGGGGAGAGACCCCTAGGTTTTGAATAAACTACTGGCAGACAGACTTCTTTCCTCCCCGCTCTTATCTCTCCAGTTCAGAAGGGATTTGTAAAGAACAGACACTCAGTCACCAGCGCCAGACACATAATAGCTGCCATTCTCAAAGCACAATCGACTCCACATGTCCCACACCTACTACAAAATTTGGATGCTAAAAAAGCATTTGACATTGCAAATTGGCAATATCTTTTTTCCCTTCTTCAACACCAAAATTTTGGTTCACCCTTTATTGCATACATCAAGGCCATCTACTTCACCCCCCAAGGCTCTTATTACGACCAACAATTAGAACTCTCCTCTTTTCACTCTAGGTAAGGGTACCAGACAGGGCTGCTCCCTATCCCCGCTCCTCTTTAACCTTGCTCTAGACCCTTTTCTCCGCCTTTTATTGCAGTCATCTTATCAGGGCATTCAGGTGGGAGATCAAGAGATGAGGGTGACCGCGTTTGCAGATTTGTTTTTTCTATGACTTATCCAGCTTGTTTGACTTAAATATGCTCCCTATCATCACTAAATCTTTGATGGATTTGAAAGCTTGGGCCACTCTTCCACTTAATCTTGTCGGGAGGGTAAACCTCATCAAGATGGTTATCTTTCCCAGTTCCTATATTGCCTCAGCATGTTACCACTACTACTGCCCCCACGTTTTATATGGAGAGGAAAGAGGCCCAGAATTAGCTTTAAGAAACTGACGCAACAAAAGTTCAATGGTGGACTAAACCTTCCTAATATTAAATTATACAACATTGCATGTCTCCTTCGGTTTGCGAAAGATTGGATTTCTCACACTGATCATTACACAGATCGGAGACGAGACCAAAACTTCTGCTTTGAAAGGAGCTTAAATTATCTCTTACACGCTCCCACAAGGGACATCCCAGTCTCCTGTCGCTCTAACCCCCTTATAATGGCTACCATACAAGCCTGACGTAGTGCCCGCAGGTCACTCTTCGGCAACTCTGCCTATTCGCTCTTCTTGCCCCTAACCGGCAACTGCAAATTTCAGGTGCTAAATCCAGACAACAAATTTAAGGGTTGGAGGGCCAAGGGAATAACTATATTAGCAGACATTTTTAACCCATCTTCCGGGGATTGTCATACATTCCCATTCCTTAAGGAAAGATACTCCTTGCCTCCTTCACATTTATGGCTGTATATTCAAGCTAAGCACTATCTACAACAGACCTTATGTCATATGCACCCTACCCAAAGGAACTATATTCCGATCTATTACAAGCTTACACTTGTCGACTAAAGAACTTACAAGCCTCCTGGTTCCATGACACCACACTTAAATTGCGTACATATCTCCAAGGCAGTTATCCACTTTTGCCCCTCATACACCATGCTACTGCTGCAAGTGTGACATGATCTCGGCTGATCTAGATCACTGTTTACTTGCCAGCCCCAACCTCCAACGATTCATTAGAGATCAGGGGGAAGTATAGGATAACCTTACTACTGGTAGCAGTTAAAACTATGGATCACTGGCTAAAACCACTAGCTCCTTCTTTGTCTTATTGGAGGAATAAGGTCACTAAGGCCATGTTATTGGAATGGACTATGGTCCTACAAGATAAGGAGGGACGTGGTAAGAAATTTTACTAGATGTGGGAACCATATATACTCACCCTGTCATCGTGACTACAACGACAAGTTACTATGGTCTTTCAACATACTGTATGCTTTTGTTCCCTGGTATTAACTTCTAACTGACTAATGGAATACTTTTCTAGTTTTCCATCGGTATGAGTCACCAGAGAGTTAAGAAATGTTGTGAAGTATAACCTACCCTCGATACATTGGTTTTTATTTTTCAACCTCATGGTCGGACGAAGCAAGGTACTTGAGTATACCTCTCCTGGACTCGGTCTTGTTCGTTTATTATTATTTTTCATTTCCTTTCTCATCTCTTTGTTCATTTTTGTTATACTTCCAAAAAAAAAGCATAAGTGTATGGTCTTATCTTTACAATGAGTTACAATGCAATCTGAATTCAATTAACATTCTTTGTATACATGGATGTGATTCTTGGCCTGGTTAACCCAGCATACTCTGTAATTAGAATGCGACACCACCCAGCTGTAACTTTACTGTTATCTGGTATCATTTCTTTATCTTCATTTTGGTACATCCATACAGCTAATCCATGTGGAACTCAAATGCTTCACTGATGTATACACTTTGCTTGAATAAACAGTTTTGAAAAAAGGCATATCATGGCATATAGGGGGTTATAAGGCATGTTCCAGAAAAGCCTTATGCCACCTATACAACACCCCCCCCCATACACACACTTACCAGTGCTTCCGACTCCCTGGTGTCTGGTGGGGGCAGCGGGTGGAGGCGGGGGTTAGTTCCGCCGGAACTTCTATGAGCACCGGAAGGTCATGTGACACTGGTGCTGCGTGAAAGAAGCTACGGCAGAAGTGTCACGCTCTACCCAGGCTGCGGAGCTGCATGTCTTTTGTTTCCCTGTCTTGGTGTGGTCCATTTCTGGATTTCTGTATGTTCTGTCCTGAACCTCTGATTCCTTGATTCCAGTCTTGCTCTTTGCTTCAGCTCTGTTTCCTTTATAAGGTGTGTCCCACCTGTGTGTTCTGTTTGTCTGCAGTCTGTATGTCTATATGTGTATAGATTCAATGTTCAGTTTATTTCATAGCTCTGTAAGCAGGCTTTAGCATTAGGACCCACCGTCATAGGAGTACTTGGCGTAGTGGTGGGCTAAGTATACTAGATCTGCAACTAACGATTATTTTAATAATCGATTAGTTGGCCGATAATTTTTTTCGATTAATCGATTAATCAGATAAAAAAATGCAATTTTTTTTAAATTTAAAATAATGTAATAAAAAACGTACAATTTACACTTTCATCTCTTTATCACAATGACATTTCTCTATTCACCTTCTTATTTTACTGACATAATAATAAAAGCTACAAGAACCCAAACACAGTGTTTCTCAAACTAGGTTTTAATACAAAGTTATTAGTAAATATTAATTCATATGTTAACTATTTTTCATATTTAATAAAAACTGAGAAAAAAGCCTTGTTTATATTTTCTTTTATTTACCAAACTGCCCCCAGTTACGCACATCTGACCCCCAGCTTGCCACTCTGCCCCAAGATATGCCTTATACCTCCTATATGCCAGAGATTCCACTGTGCCCCTTGATATGCCACTGTGCCCCCGATATGCCTTATACTCCTTATATGCCAGTGATATGCAACTGAGCCCCCGATATACCTTTTACCCCCAGATATGTCTTATGCCCCCCTGATATGCCTAATATCGATATGCCTTATACCCCCTATATGCCACTGTGCCCCCTGATATGCCTTATAACTTCCAATATGCCACTCACCCCCATTTTTGCCTTATACCTCCCTATATGCCACTGTGTACCCTGATATGCCACTCCAGCCCCCATAAATGCCCTGCACCACCCTGAAATTCATTATACTCCCTGATTCACCACTCTACCTCCCCCTATACACCACTCTAACTCCCCCAGATATGCCATTCTGCCTCCCTGTAATTCATTACACTCTCATACAGCACTCTGCTACCCTGAAATTCATTATACCCCCAGACACCACTATAACTCACCCATACACCACTCTGCCTCCTCCCCCTCCCATACACCACTCTGCCTCCTCCCCCCTCCCATACACCACTCAGCCTCCTCCCCTCTCATTCACTACTCTGCCTCCTCCCCCTCCCATACACCACTCTGCCTCCTCTCCCCTCCCATACACCACTCTGCCTCCTCCCCCCTCCCATACACCACTCTGCCTCCTCCCTCTCCCATACACCACTTTGCCTCCTCCCCCCTCCCATACACCAGTCTGCCTCCCCCCTCCCATACACCACTCTGCCTCCTCCCCCTCCCATACACCACTTTGCCTCCTTCCCCCTCCCATACACCACTCTGCCTCCTGTCTGCAACGGAGGTTCACAAGACACCAGGGAGGCGGGTAGTGAGGCAGATTGGTGTATGGGAGGGGGAGGAGCCAGAGTGGTGTATGGGAGGGTGGCTCCCATACACAACTCTGCCTCCTCCCCCCTCCCATACACCACTCTGCCTCTCTCCCGACTCCCTGGTGTTTTGTGAACCTCCGTTGCTGACAGGCACTTTCACTGCAGCTTCATAGAAGCCTCAGCGTAAGTGAAGGGCAGTAACGGAGGCTGTCTGTGCACATCGTGCAGACCCCTACCAGCTGACAAAGAGGATGATCCTCTGCAGGAGACCTCGATTCTCTGTCAGCCGGTGGGGGTCTGCATGATGTGCACAGACAGCCTCCGTTACTCACCTTCAGTTCCGCTGGGGCTTCTACAACATGTGATGCTGCCACTGCACCGTAGGAGCGGAAGTGGAGGGGAGAGACGGAAGTTGTCTGTGCGCATTGCACGGACACCCACCGGCTGACAGGGGAATCCAGGTCCCCTGCAGCGTTGCGGGGGATCTGGATTCTAGTGTTATAATCCGATCTCTGTTTGAGTTTTTTTTTATAATCGATAAAAATCGATTTGACTAATCGATAATGAAAACCGTTGTCAACGGATCTGCAAAGAGGAGTGGGACATCCCAGGATCTCCCTCCTGAGATGTGTGCAAACCTGGTGGCCAACTATAAGAAGCGTCTGACCTCTGTGATTGCCAACGAGGGTATTGCCACCAATTACAAAGTCATGTTTTGCAAAGGGGTCAAATACTTATTTCACTGAGTAAAATGCAAATCAATTTATAACTTATTTGAAATGTGTTATTCTGTATGTTTTTGTTGTTATTCTGTCTCTCACTGTTCAAATAAACCTACTATTTTCCTTCACTGTAGTTTTATCAGTCTGTACAGATGTTTAAACAGCAACTGGATGAATACTTGCAAAATCAAAATATTCAGGGATATACCGTATTGGCTCGAATATAGGCCACACCCATAAAGTTTGGTGCTATTTTAAAGAAAAAAATATTTTTAAAGAAAAAATACACATTAGTAGAATGGTGAAACAGTATTCTATCTAATGAATGAACAGAAATACATGTATTTTAACATTTTTGGTATCTATCAGTTTGTCAGCATATGTTATATACAGACAGAAAATCAATAGCCATTTTAAGGTCCCCCCCTTAATTCATAATGCACCTTACTTACTTCAGGAACAGGAAGAAGGGGAGGGCACTGGGTGTCATCAACTAAATACATTTGGGAACCTACTCACAGATGAGCGTGTAGGTTTTTAAGTAGGCGAAATTGCATGACATTATTACCAGCATCATGGAGGAATTTTTGCAGGAGCTGCGTTCCAGGCTTGCAGCTGAAGGGTCTGGCTCGCTGTGTGATCGTGTGGCTGATCTTTTATCTGCATCCCAATCTCAAGAGCCAGTGTCACCTGAGCCGGCTAGGGGCCTGCGTTCTACGAGGACCCGGGTGACTCGCCCCCCAATGCGCCTTAGTCCTGAGGCATCCGGGCGCACTAGACCCATTTCTGCGGAGGCTGGGAGTGATGGGCGTCCACACTCTAAAGGTAGTAGGGCATCGACGAGGAGTGGACGTTCCAGGGAGCCGCGAGGACCGAGACGCTTGAGTTCAGAGGTTCCACTTACCTTTGGTGATCCTGGCAGTGCTTCCGATGATGAGGTGGCTGGCGTTTCGGCTGATCCGGTGCGGCGGGATTCGGCTGCGTCATCTGCCATGGCTGATGGTGGTAGCCGCGGAGGTCTTCCCCATTCTTCACGCTCCGGGGCTTCTGCCCGGAGGCAGCAGGCGTCTGGAGGAGGTTGCAGCAGTAGCCGGGCGTCGCGGCAACATCGGAGGTTCTTGAGAGACCAGGTCTGACTATGGAGGTCCAGTTGAGGTCATTGCTGCCAGTACTGCTGAGGACCCCGGTACGCCTGAGCTGTTTACGCCGGTGCCTGTTGATTCGTCTGCACGGGAGGCTATGCCTTCTACATCTTCCCCTGCTGCTGGCCAGGGGTGAGCATAATAGCAATCATTCTTTTCCGTTTTTCTCAACCAATCTTTCTAATGTGCCTGGTAGTGGGTTAGGGTATGCTGGGTCCCAGGGGCAGGTTGGGTCACAGAATTCTGTTGGTTCAGCTGTTCCAGGTGGTTTTTGCGGGCTTGCAGGGTCCTCAGGTTTGCCTAGGGCTTTAACTCTTGGGGCTCCAGGGAGTTTTTCTGTGCCTCAGGGATCATCAGCTGTTCAGGATACCGTATCTGGGCATGCCTTACCTGTGCAGCAGGGTGATGCCATTTCTGGGCTACAGGTGTTAGCTCAGAGTGCTAGTTTGAACCCGACCATGACCGTTTTGCCTGCTCTGTCTCAATTTGTTGATGGTTTTAAGGATTTGTTAGTCCGTTGTGGTTTGCAGGGTTCTGGAACTCCGGCGCAGGCTTGGGGATCTTATGGCATGGCGAGTGGTCAGGCTGTTTCAGGGTCTCCCTTAGCGACTGTGGCAGGGGTTGGTTCTCAGGTGGTTAATCCGTTACAGGGTCCTGCTGGTGGGGGACGTCCGGGAAAAAATTTGGAAAGGGTAGTCGAAATTTTTTCTTTGCTTCCTTTGGGTAAATTTAAGAAGGGTTAAGAAGGGAGAGTAGGTTAAAAAGGAAGAGGAAGAAAAACGGCGTTACCGTTTAATTCCAAGAACATTTTCCAATTGGCTTCAGGCATTCGCTATTTTGGCTAGTGTAATTGGGCAAAAGAACCCTGAGCATTGTAGTGGCTTGTTTGGTTATATGGATAGTATTGGGGAAGCCTACCGGGTTTATGGGGGTCAGACATGGCTCCGATATGATGAACAATTCAGACAAACGATGGCTTTCCAGAAGGGTTTGCGATGGGATCATAAAGATATTTCTTTGTGGCTCAGGGTTATGACACCTGGCCGCAGTCAATCCCAGCCCTTTCCATCAGCGGCCGGTGACAATTCCAGTTCTGGCTCATCGGCCGGCATCCAAAAGGGATATTGTTGGAAATTCAATGAAGGGTTGTGCAAATGGGGATCCTTGTGCAGATTCAAGCACGAGTGCTCAAGGTACAATGGGTCCCATCCCTTCTCCAAGTGTTTTAAGAAGCAAAAGAGAGGTAAAGGGGTGGCTGGAGCAAAAGGGGGTGACTCCGGTAATGGTAGAGAGGATGGTACCGTGGCTGAATAAATATCATGATGAAGAGGCGGCTGCTTTGTTACTCTATGGGTTTAGGGACAGTTTTCACATCCCTTTTAAAGAATGTGGAGCTACTACTGTTGTTCGTAATTTATGCTCTGCCTTGTTTTTTCCTAATGTGGTGTCGGATAAGTTGAGTAAGGAAGTGGTGTTGGGGAGGATGGAAGGCCCTTTCCTGACTTGTCCTTTGCCTAATTTACGTTTATCCCCTTTGGGGGTTGTCCCCAAGAAGGAGCCGGGTAAATTCCGGCTCATCCACCACTTGTCTTACCCAAAAGGGCAATCGGTCAATGATGGGATTGACCCGGACTTGAGCACGGTGTCTTATACTTCCTTTGACCGGGCCATGGAGTGGGTGCGTTCCTTTGGCCAGGGGGAGTTGATGGCCAAGACGGACGTAGAGGCGGCTTTCCGGTTGTTACCGGTGCATCCAGACTGTTTTCACTTGCTGGGGTGCAAATGGGACGGGCAATATTTTGTAGATAAATGCCTCCCAATGGGCTCCTCCATTTCCTGTAAATATTTAGATGTTTTTAGTTCGTTTGTCGAATGGGTGGTGCGGGAGGTGTCGGGTTTACCATCCGTCATTCATTATCTCGACGATTTTCTATGTATTGGCCCTCCTTCGGCGTCTCAATGTAGTGTTTTATTGGCTACAGTAATGCAGGTTTCTCTGGATTTCGGGATACCTTTGGCACCGGATAAGACGGTGTCCCCTTGTACATGTTTGAGTTTTCTGGGTATCGAGTTGGATTCAGAAGAGATGGTATGTCGGTTACCGTTGGATAAGGTTTATGACATTTACTTTGAAGCACTCCAGTCCTTGATTGGCAAGCTTAACTTTGCGTGCCGTATCATGCCCATGGGGAGGGTTTTCTTACGGCGGCTATCTTTGGCTACAGCTGGGGTTAAGGCCTCCCATCATTTTGTTAGGCTGACCGTGGCTTTAAAAGAGGATCTGAAGGTATGGGATACTTTCCTTTGTGAGTATAACGGTCGTTCATTATGGCTTGCGCCTCCGGTTTCCAGTTCGGAACTGGAGCTGTGGACCGATGCTTCTGGTTCCCTGGGTTTCGGCGCTTATTTTAAGGGTGCATGGTGTGCTCGTCGTTGGCCTGCGGGTTGGGAGTCAAGGGGTTTGACTAGAAACTTGACGTTTCTAGAACTCTTTCCTATCTTGGTGTCGTTGGAACTGTGGGGGGAACACTTAGCCAACAAACATGTTAGGTTTTGGTGCGACAATTTATCCGTTGTTCATGCCGTGAATAATATCTCCTCTTCTTCTTTGCCTGTTTTTAAGCTACTGCGTTGCTGAGTCTGAGGTGTACAGGGCTGAGGTATTATTGTGGTTTATTGGGTACCTGTTTGGCAAGAAAGTATCCGTGTCAGGTTTGGATCGCCGTATGGCGGCCCTGGCTTTTATGTTTAAGGAAACGGGTGTTCCTGACGTAACTAAAGTTTTTTCTGTTCGCCAGGCGGTTAAAGGTTTTAAAAAGGGCCCCAGGGTTGGGGATTCCAGGAGTCCCGTGTCGTATGGGATGTTGGTAGGTCTCGTGGGTAAGCTGCAGAATGTTTGTTCATCATCATTTGAAGTCTTGCTCTTTGGCTGTGCGTTTTCGTTAGCCTTTTTCGGTGCATTTCGGATTGGGGAATTAGTGAGCCCCTCGAAGACCGTTCATGGTGGGATTCAGGTTGCTGATGTGGTTTGCCGTGGCAACGCGGTTAGTATTTTGATTAGGCGTTCCAAGACCGATCAGGGTGGTAAGGGGCTGTATGTGGAGCTTATGGAGTGTGCGGATAGCCCAGTTTGTCCGGTGGCTTGCTTACGTGACTATGGGGCTGTGAGGCCTGATGGCCGGTCTTCTTTTTTGGTGCATGCGGACAATTCCGCGCTGTCTCGTTTCCAATTTTTAAGCGTGTCTTGCGTGCATTGGGTCTAGCTGAGGCAGATTTTGGCACGCATTCCTTTCGTATAGGTGCGGCCACCGAGGCTTCCAGGTTGAGTAGGGACTTGATTAAGAAAATAGGTCGGTGGGAATCCACTAGGTTTAGGTCCTACATTCGCCCCCATTTGTTATTATAATTGGTTATGTTGGATTTGCGGTGGTTTGTTTGTGCTGTGCTATGTTGTTTGCTTTTTCTTTTACAGGATCCGTCCGCCGGGAAGTGTGGATTTTAGGGCATTCATATGTGTATTGGGCGGCCAGACGGGCGTCGGTTCGACCTTCTGGGCGGCAGCTGGGTTTCGATAGAGATGCGGTTGCTGTCAGATGGCTCGGATTCAGAGGTATGCGATGGGATAGGGTTTCTCGAGAATTGTCTCGGCACGTTCAAGTGCATGGCATACCCCATATCGTGGTCTTGCATGTTGGAGGAAATGATTTGTGTTATGTACCGCTGCGTGAATTGGTGAGTAATATTAAGGCCGATCTTAGTAACATAGTAACATAGTAACATAGTTCATAAGGTTGAAAAAAGACCAAAGTCCATCAAGTTCAACCTATATACATATTGTGTCCCTACCGTGTTGATCCAGAGGAAGGCAAAAAACCCTTATGAAGCAGATGCCAATTGCCCCATACCAGGGGGAAAATTCCTTCCCGACTCCAAATATGGCAATCAGAATAAATCCCTGGATCAACGTTCTGTCCCTATTAATCTACTATCCATAACTTGTGATATTATTGCTTTCAAGAAACACGTCCAGGCTCCTTTTAAACTCTTTTATTGAGTTTACCATTACCACTTCCTCTGGCAGAGAGTTCCATAGTCTCACCGCTCTTACTGTAAAGAACCCCCGTCTGTGCTGGTGTAGAAACCTTCTTTCCTCCAGCCGTAGAGGATGTCCCCTTGTTATAGATACAGTCCTGGGTATAAATAGGTCCTGGGAGTGATCTCTGTACTGCCCCCTTATATATTTATACATAGTTATTAAGTCCCCCCTAAGCCGTCTTTTCTCCAAACTAAATAACCCTAATTCTGATAATCTTTCTGGGTACTGCAGTCCTTCCATTCCCCTTATTACTCTGGTTGCCCGTCTTTGAACCCTCTCCAGTTCCACTATATCTTTCTTGTACTCTGGTGCCCAGTACTGTACACAGTATTCCATGTGTGGTCTGACTAGTGACTTGTACAATGGTAGAATTATTTCCTTGTCATGGGCATCCATGCCCCTTTTGATGCACCCCATGATTTTATTTGCCTTAGCAGCAGCTGCCCGACACTGGTCGCTACAGTTAAATTTACTGTTAACCAAGACTCCTAAGTCCTTTTCCATGTCAGTCGTCCCCAGTGTTTTCCCATTTAATACATATTCCCAGCCTGGATTTTTCTTCCCCATGTGCATAACCTTACATTTATCCGTGTTGAACCTCATCTGCCACATCCCAGCCCAAGCCTCCAACCTATGCAGATCCATTTGTAATCGTGCACTGTCCTCTATTAACGCTACAGAGCTTAGTATCGTCTGCAAAGATTGATACTTTACTATACAATCCCTCTACAAGGTCATTAATAAATATATTAAAAAGAATAGGACCCAAAACTGACCCCTGTGGTACCCCACTAGTAACAGTCACCCACTCAGAGTATGTACCATTAATAACCACCCTCTGTTTCCTATCACTGAGCCAGTTACTTACCCACATACACACATTCTCCCCCAGCCCAAGCATTCTCATTTTATGTACCAGCCTTTTATGTGGCACCGTATCAAATGCTTTGGAAAAATCAAGATATACGACATCCAGCGATTCTCCCCGATCCAGTCTTGAGCTCACCTCCTCATAAAAGCTGATCAGGTTAGTTTGACAGGACCGATCCCTTGTAAACCCATGCTGATATGGAGTCATACATTTATTTTCATTGAGATACTCCAAAATAGCATCTCTTAGGAAACCCTCAAACAGTTTACATACAACAGAAGTTAAACTAACAGGCCTATAATTCCCCGGGTCACTTTTGGTCCCCTTTTTGAATATTGGCACAACATTTGCAATGCGCCAGTCCTGGGGAACAGACCCGGTCACTATAGAGTCCTTGAATATTAGAAATAGGGGTCTGTCTATTACATTACTTAACTCCCTTAGAACGCGGGGGTGAATGCCATCTGGACCTGGTGATTTGTCTATTTTGATTTTTTTTAGGCGGCACTGCACTTCTTCCTGGGTTAGACAGGCGACATGTACTGGGGCATTTATCTCATCCTGCTGTATATTACCTGGCATTTCATTTTCCTCTGTGAATACAGCAGAGAAGAATATATTTAATAGATTCGCTTTTTCCTGATCCCCATCTATAACGTCTCCCTCATTACTTTTTAAGGGGCCGACGCTTTCATTTTTAACCTTTTTACTATTTATATAGTTAAAGAACATTTTGGGGTTTGTTTTACTCTCTTTGGCAATGAGTCTTTCTGTCGCCACTTTTGCTGCTTTTATCTGATTTTTACATATTTTATTTTTTTCCCGATAGCTTCTTAGTGCTTCCTCACTGCCTTCCTGTTTTAGTAGCTTAAATGCCTTTTTTTTGCCATTTATTGCCACCTTTACATTTTTATTTATCCACATTGGTTTTTTCTTGCTCCTGACACTTTTATTCCCATACGGTATGTACTTTTCACAGTGAGAATTTAAGATATTTTGAAAAATCTCCCATTTAGTATCTGTGCTTTTGTTTTTGAGGACATTTTCCCAATTTACAGTGTTAAGGGCTTCTCTTAGTTGATCAAACTTTGCCTTCCTAAAGTTCATAGTTCTTGTGGCTCCTCTAAGAGTTCCCTTATTGAACGACAAGTTATAATGTATTATATTGTGATCACTATTTCCTAGGTACCCTCTGACCTGCACATTAGTTACTCTGTCAGGTCTGTTGGTTAATATTAAGTCCAGTAGAGCGCCCCCTCTGGTTGGGTCCTGTACCATTTGGGACAGATAATTATCTTTACTTATAGTCAGAAAGCGGTTTCCTTTATGAGATTCATAGGTCTCGGTTTCCCAGTTTATGTCGGGATAGTTAAAGTCCCCCATAATAACCACCTCATTGTGATTTGCTGCCTTGTTTATTTGCTTTAATAATTGATCTTCTGCTGCTTCAATTATATTTGGTGGCTTATAGCAAACCCCGATCAGTATTTTATTATTTTTCTTTCCATATGTTTCTACCCATAATGACTCCACATCATCATTTCCCTCACATATATTCTCCCGCAGTGTGGCCTTTAGGCTGGACTTTACATAAAGGCAAACTCCTCCCCCTTTTCGTTTTTTTCGATCCTTCCTGAATAGACTATAACCCTGTATGTTAACCGCCCAGTCATAGCTATCATCCAACCATGTCTCTGTTATACCCACTATGTCATAATTTTCTGCAGACATTATTAACTCCAGTTCGCCAGTTTTATTGGTCAGACTTCTGGCATTAGTAAGCATACAATTTAGAGGTGTATGGTTTTTTCTCCTATCAAGCCTATCCCTATTAACTATTCTAACCCCTCCCTCCGCTCCACCCCCAGGTACATTTATATGCCCCAGCTCTCTATCTATACTATCTTCCCCTTCTATATTGTAGTTTCCCTCCCCCCCTTTCCCTAGTTTAAACACTCCTCCACCCTTCTGGCCATCTTCTCCCCGAGTACAGCTGCACCCTCCCCATTGAGGTGCAGCCCGTCCCTACCGTAGAGCCTGTATCCGACAGAGAAGTCGGCCCAGTTCTCCATGAACCCAAACCCCTCCTTCCTACACCAGCTTCTGAGCCACTTGTTTAGCTCCCTAATCTCCCGCTGCCTCTCTGGTGTGGCACGTGGTACAGGTAATATTTCAGAAAATACTACCTTGGAGGTCCTTGCCTTGAGCTTGCTACCTAAGTCCCTGAAATCATTTTTAAGGACACTCCGCCTACCTCTTACTTTGTCATTGGTGCCAATGTGCACCATGACAGCTGGGTCTTCTCCAGCCCCTCCCAGTAATCTGTCAACCCGATCCGCGATGTGCCGAACTCGAGCGCCAGGCAGACAACACACTGTTCGGCGATCCCGGTCTTTGTGACAGATTGCCCTGTCTGTCCCCCTAATAATAGAGTCCCCTACTACCAGCACCTGTCTGGCCTGCCCTGTGCTCGTCCTTCCCTCCTTACTGGAGCAGACACCGCTCTGGAGGTCAGAGGCAGTGACTTGCTGCAGTATTGCTAACTCTGAACTAACATCCCCCTCATCTGCCAACCGGGCAAACTTGTTGGGGTGTGCTAGATCAGGACTAGCCTCCCTGGCGCTTTTCCCCCTACCCCGCCTTCTAACTGTAACCCAGCTAGCTGCCTGACTGTCCTGTACCTCCATCCCGCTATCCTCCCCCACCTCTACCCGCGAGAGAGCTTGCTCAGTGAGCAGCAGACTCCTCTCCAAGTTGTCAATAGATCTCAGTGTTGCCAGTTGCTCCTCTAGACTCAGGATTTGTGCTTCCAAATGAGCAACCTGCACACATCTCGCACAGCAATATGCACCCTCGAAGCGCTGATCAAGGATTGCATACATTGAGCAAGATGTACACCTGACCGCATTGTCAAACATGGAGGACATCTTGGCAATGGGGATAGCTCAAATAACTGGCAAAAACAGACAGTAAGGTGCAAAATATATATAAATATATATGGAATATATATCTTCAGCAATTTTGGGCCGCCTACCCGCGTACGATTTTTGTATGGTCTCACGTTGTCACGAGGAAGGTTTGGAGGGGTGCCAATTCCCGGGAGGGTATTGAGAGAGCCAGACGGCAAGTTAATAAGACTATCTCACGTTTTGTGGTTTTTCAAGGGGGTCTCGTGGTGAGGCATGTTGATTTGGAGGGCGATTTGTCGGGTCTCTTTCGTGGTGATGGCGTCCACTTATCAGATGTGGGTTTAGATTTGTGGAATTTGGCCATTCAGTCAGGGATAGAGCGGGCCTTGGAAGTTTTGGGGGGCCAGTAACGGTGCAAGGGGTCGCACGTTACAGGCTGTGGCGGTTGGTGTTTATATTTTGGTCATTGTTAATATGTGGTTGGCTGGTTCGGTGCTTGAGACAACTATCTAAGGTATGGTTGTACTCGTGGTGCACATGCCTCGGGGCGGAAGTGCAGAACACTCCCTGGGCGCCTTGCTCAGGTGATACGTTGGGTGACGTGTGGTTGCTGGGCTTCGGACGCCGGCAGCCTCTACAGGTGACATGGTTTAGTTACGCCCTTACCAGCCCTATAGATCTACGGTGTTATATGGTTGGCTTGTAGCCAAAATTTGTGGTTGATTATATATTATGTTTTATAACGTTTAAGAAATATGATAATGAGTGTCACAGTTGGGGATAATACTGGAATTTTGACCGTGGCCAAATTTATCCAAAATCGAATAATAAAGCAATTTTAATTACATACGTTGTCTATGTGTCTTATTTGGGGAATGGGGCCGAAGTTGACGATACTAAGGTCAAGACCAGCCCCGGAGCAAGAAATAGGTGTAGGGGCACCATGACCGGTGAAGGAACAAGGAGCACCCCATGACCTAACAAGGGGTTAAAATGTTTGTTAGATACATACATCCTCTGTGACCACTTGGCCCCTGTGTGAACTTTTGCCCCCACACTCTGAATGTTCAGGAACAGGAAGAAGGGGGGGCACTGGGTGTCATCAACGAAATAAATTTGGGAACCTACTCACAGATGAGCTTGTAGGTTTTTAAGTAGGTGAAATTCCCACCCTCCCTTCCCTATTTTTATTTCTGGTATGTCGCCTTGTGTGGCGTTTGGTGTTTATATTTTGGTCATTGTTAATATGTGGTTGGCTGGTTCGGTGCTTGAGACAACTATCTAAGGTATGGTTGTACTCGTGGTGCACATGCCTCGGGGCGGAAGTGCAGAACACTCCCTGGGCGCCTTGCTCAGGTGATACGTTGGGTGACATGTGGTTGCTGGGCTTTGGACGCCGGCAGCCTCTACAGGTGACGTGGTTTAGTTACGCCCCTACCAGCCCTATAGATCTACGGTGTTATATGGTTGGCTTGTAGCCAAAATTTGCTATAACAGTTTATAAACGTTTAAGAAATATGATAATGAGTGTCACGGTTGGGGATAATACTGGAATTTTGACCGTGGCCAAATTTATCCAAAATCGAGTAATAAAGCAATTTTAATTACATACGTTGTCTATGTGTCTTATTTGGGGAATGGGGCCGAAGTTGACGATACTAAGGTCATGCCACTCTGACACCCCAGATATGCTTTATGCCCCCTAGAAATGCCCACCTACCTCTTAGAAATGGCCACAGTGCGGAAGTTCTGGCAGCAGAGGTCATCGCGCAGATGCCCACGGCTGCCATAGAAAAGGCTCCAGGTCCCCTGCAGCGCTCCGGGGGATCTGGCTCCTAACCGCAGCAGGGATAAATGAAAACGGAACAAAAATACCCGCCCAGCGCCCGGAACTGCATGTCCCGGCCGTCGGGCGACGCGAACTGCGCATCCCTGAGAAAAACCCTGAATATAGTGGGGTGCAGCCTATACGGTAATTTTTAAATGATGGGAAACAGCTTCTTGATCCAAGGAGAGATCTGACTGCCATTCTGGGGTCAAGAAGGGTTTTCTCTTTCAAGAAGAAAATTCTGGGGTCAAGAAGGATTTTCTTCCCCTAGTTTGTTGCAAAATTGGAAAGAGCCACAATCTGGATTTTTTTTCCTTCTTTTGGATCAACAGCAATTAACAGATATAGGAAAGGCTGAACTTGATGGTTACATTTCTTTTTTCAGCCTATGTAACTAGGCGTGATGCCTCACGCACACCTTAGCATACCTCGCGCACACCTTGAGGACACCTTGTGCCGCGCGAAATTGCGTTATAAATAGAGGGCTGTGAAGGGAGCGTTCTTAATGCCTCAAGGCGAACTGCTGGCTGTGGTGCTAACCTTTCAGGAATGGTGATTAACAGCTAAGAAGGAGAGCCGCGGGCGAAGATGGAAGAATTGCTTGAAAAACACCCTCCCTCCCGCCCATAATATACAGGGCCGGCCTTAGGGGTGTGCGACCTGTGCGACCGCACAGGGCGCCATGGTTGCAGGGGCGCCTGACCGGGACTTAGATTAAAGCATCGTTTTTTTTTTAAACTTTATTTAACATCATTGATGTTAAATAAAGTTTAAAAAAAAAAAAACGATGCTTTAATCTAAGTCCCGGTCAGGGGCGCCGAGCGGTTGCTCGTGAAGTTCTCGGCAACCGCTCGGCGCCACTTACTCTCCGTGACTCCGTCGCGGTGCCAGCATCTCATGTTGAGCGCCGGACTATACCAGGGCTCAACATGAAATGCCGGCAGAGCGAGAAGACGGATGCCTCCCGCTCTTACCGCAGGACTCCGGCAACAAGGTAAGTGGGGGGGGGTAGTTTGAAGGGGCAGGGGGGGGTAGTTTGAAGGGGCAGAGGGGGGGGTAGTTTGAAGGGGTAGAGGGGAGGGGTAGTTTGAGAGGGGGTAGTTTAAAGGGGCAGAGAGGGCGGGTAGTTTGAAGGGGCAGAGAGGGGGGGTAGTGAGGGGGGGCGCCAGAGGAGTAGTCCGCACAGGGCGCCACAACGCCTAAGGCCGGCTCTGATAATATATATTAAAAAAAAAAATGATAATGTTGAACATATTTTTTTGTAAAAAACAAGAGTGATAAATATTTTTTTGTGTACTTTTATTGGGGTTAAAGTTATTCTCTATACGGGGATGAACTGGTTAACCCCTTAACGACAAAGCCCGTAGATGTATGGGGTTGCAGTCCATTGTGATAACGACAATGCCCGTACATGTACGGGCTGCCGTTAAATAGCTGCATCACGGCTTTGCAGCATCCATGGAAGCCTCACAAATGGAGCCCAACTAAAACAGCTTAGGAACCGATCGGAATCGCTCCCTAAGCATAAACTGTGTTTCTGACATGCCTCGATATTGAGGCATGTAGCAACACAACCCCCCTACCCCAATATCCTTGTGATTGCTCCGAAGAGCAACCACAAGTGCCATCATGTAAATGACATTGCCGTCATTCACAGGATGGCATTAACAATAGAAAATTAGTTCACAGAGGGTCTATCTAGCTCCTCCTGCAGGTTGAATGCAGGTACTCCATCCAACCATGCAAGGTCAATGGAGCCCAGCTCACTAATCAGAGTGATTAGTAAAAAAAAAAAAAAAAATTAAACAATTAAAAAAAAAATAATAATGTTCAAGAATGTTCAAAAAATAAAAAGGTTTTAATGAGCAAGTCCTACAATTCTTTATCTTCACAAAAATTCCCGCATGGAAAGAGTTAAAATATTGGTATTATAAATGCCCATAGGGTGTATAGTTGTATGAAATATGGGACATAGGGGCAGTAGGATCAGATGTCCAAATGGCAAAAAAATACACACCTCACAAAGGTGGCCTTTTACCTCCCAAATAACCCAACAAACCCATGCATGTATATCACTGAGCTCAGGAGATGTTGCTGAACACATATTGGGGTGTTTGACACGGACATATACCAGGAGCGGTAAATTTATACCTGGAGTACAACGTGTGTGTAAAAAAAAATACAAACAAAATTTACTACCATAAAGTTTGACAAAGGCTGGTGGTAAAATGAGTGCATGGAAAGGGTTCAAATACCAGCATTTCAAATACCTTGGGGTGTCTAGTTTTTAAAAATATATGGTTTGATGGGGTAAATTTCATTGACCGGCTTCAAAGATACTCGAAATAGCACATGGGGCTATTTCAAAACCATTTGGTTTTGAAATAGCAAAACGCTACTGGTACTTACTGCCCCATAACGTGCAGAAAAAAGCAAAAAAAAAAACAAAAAAAAAAAAAAACATAAAAACATTGGGTATTTCTAAACTCAGGACAAATAGTAGAATCTATTTAGCAGGTTTTTTCATTATTTTTTGCAGATGAGTAAAAGTATTTTGTTTAAAAAGTGAGAAAAAGTAATTGTTTAACAAAAAATCACCATATTTTATCATTTTTTTTATAGTAAATTAGATGATATGATAAAAGTAATGGTATCTAAAGAAAGCCCTGTTTGTCCTGAAAAAAGCAATATATAATATGTATGGGAGCACAAAATGAGAAAGAAGAAAATCACAGCTAAACAGCAACACTGAAAAATGTTAAAAGAACCAGTATTGTCCTTAAGGGGTTAAGTATCGGTTAACCTTCTGGCTTTAGAGTGGTTGGTTTTGTTTAAATGTTTTATGGATATGGAGGTGAGACTCTGGGTTTCGGCCAAGAGTTTAGCTAAATAAAGCTAAATAAAAATCCACGGCCTGTTTTATTCCAATGGAAAGTGTTTGTGTCTTTATTTCAAATGTTTCATACTGTTTATCTCTTACAACTACATGTACCTACTGTGTTTAATGCAAATGTAAATCAGCTGTTAGTGAATTGTCACCTTCATTGTTGCTGACTGTCTATTGTTAGAAAATACATCTTCCACATACCGCAATGTTGTAAATGAAAGTCTTAAACACAATTATTCACACATTTAGAAGTAAAAAGTTAATTATTTTATATATGGTAGATAAAATGGCTTTATTATAGACATGAGCTCCCTAGCACATGTAAAGGTTATATTTTTGGAAACATATTTTTGGGATTTGGTTAATTATTTCTTGCTTAGCTTGCTGTTTTTATGAGGCAGTTTCAGGGTAATGAACTAGCACTTGGTGAAACTATGTTTCAGAGCACTTTTGGATTATGCAAATACTGGTATGTTTTTTGTACTGTAAGAAAATGGTCCAGTCTGTAGGAACATTGGTTGCTGTGGA
This sequence comes from Spea bombifrons, assembly GCF_027358695.1. Lineage (NCBI taxonomy): Eukaryota > Metazoa > Chordata > Amphibia > Anura > Pelobatidae > Spea > Spea bombifrons. The sequence continues at coordinate 42,161,938 of NC_071089.1, forward strand.
GATAAGAGAACTTTTGAAATGTTGCTCTTTATTCCCTTGCTACTAATTTTCTCACCCCTCTCTCCAATTTGTACCACACTACTGGATTTGTCAGAGTTTTATAAATAAATATGATATTGGCGAAGATACTGCTACTACTATTATTAGCAACAATAGCTATATCAGTGACACAAATGTTTATTAACAATCCTGTCAGCATGAGCTGCGTGCTCATATTGCCGTCCTTACTGACGTCTCTTTCCTCTCTTTGTTCCCAGAAATGTATACTAAATCGGAATTCATGTCTCGGTGCGTAGATTGACATCTTGTAATTGATCAATACTTCCATATTCTCATCAGAGTCAGTCCATTAAGCTCCTGGGTATTACCATTCAGTGCATAGATTGACATCTTGTAATTGATCAATACTTCTATATTTTCATCAGAGTCAGTCCATTAAGCTCCTTGGTCTTATCATTCAGACACCTATGTTTAGCAAAGACTTTTATTTGATAGCTTTGGAAAGCCGATTTCTTCACCCCCCCCCCCACCGGTTTTTTTTTTTTTTTTTTTTTTTAAATCAGAATAGAATTCAGTCCGTTGGGCTACTTCTCGGCAAACACTAACTGCCTTAATTAACCTATAATAGAGTTAACGCCATCATTGGATACATGAATTTCCTGCAATCGTGTTTGGGGTTGTAAAGGCAAATCGTGTGTGCGCTGCTAAGGTCGATGGTCACATAAGAAAGGCAATCGGCCCATCAGAGAGAAGTAAGCAAACGTAGTCAATCTGCTCTAACGGTTTTCTCGAAGAAACATAGATGGACGACAATGGTAAGCAAAACAGAAAGGGCTCTCTATGCTTAACACAACTGAAATAATAGATCATTTCTGGAATTCCAGATGTGAATTATTACTCACACCGTGCTCAGTCGTCGTAAATTGTAGTTGACAACAGCTTTGGGTTGCATATTCCTGTGTACATTGCATTTGAAGATCTTCACTGTCTCTTTTCTTAACTCATGCCATCTTCGTATATTTTTAGTCTGTGTAAATGGTATAGGAACAATATGCTGACTTAAATTCCAGCTTTTATTTACATTTGTGTTACTTTGTACAGGTATTTTTCTGTAGGCTGTTATATCAAAGGTCATTTAAGAAATGTATGTTGGTTTTTGTGATACGCGGATTCAGCTTTCAAACCATGCTTTTATATTATCATATTACAGACTGCGTATTGTCATAGTTTGTATTTATTGCTCATCCTTTTGCCCCAATGGGAGGGACATGAATCCTCACTTAAGGACTGCTCAGAGGTATTTATTATGGTGTTGCTGATTTGCAGAAAAAAGAGCTGGCCTCCTGTGCGCATTTTATATATGCATGGTGAAGGCAAAATATGTTTAATTTTTGTCATAGAGGGGCTATCCCTTTAAGAGTTATACCTACGATGCTAAATTTGACACTTTAGTAAATAAATACAGCCTTAGAAGCATTATCACAAATAGTATTGGGACGTACTAAACAGCATATTGGGATGATGGGATGATTGGATGCAATGCTCAGCACTATCACTAGGTGTACACTTTTTACACTCAAAGTATGTTCTTTTTGTAGTTCTTGATACTAAGTTGCAAAAAGAAGCTGCAAATGTTTTTACTTGCTGAAATATATACAGTTTTAAAACGGAATCATAGTAAATTCTATAGAAATAATAGAAAAAATGTTATGTAATCAAAATATTGATTTAATATGGTACATGTATGTGCAAACACCATATTTTACCTGTTTTGATTGGCACTATCTGGGAATATATTTTTTAAACATGGGGATTATGGGTGGAATATTATAGTTACACATGCTAAGTAACATACTTGACCTGTTTCTGATAAAAATATGGGAATATTATTATTTTTTACATGGGGATTATGGGTGGAATATTATTACTTTTTTCTAACAGTAAATGATATGATACAATCAAAATAATGACATCTAAAGAAAGCCCATCTTGTCCTGAAAAAAAAAACCAATATGAAACTTGTGTGGGTTCAATGAACTGAAAAGAAGAAACAGCTAAAAGTATTGCTATATATTTATAGCAATACTTATATTGAAGATATGTATATCTATCTATTTGAAGTCATTTCTACTGTTTATGGGACTTTATTTCTGATTTTTTTCAGAATTGAATCACTTGGGGGTTGAAAATATACCCAGAGACTGATTAATTTTTGATTAGTTGATGTATGGATTGATTGAGTGATTTATTTATTATTACGCTCAATTATTAGGGATGCACCGAAATGAAAATTCTGGACAGAAACCCAAAATTCAGGATTCGCTTAGCCAAACCCGCAAAATGACCCCCACCTTTAAACAATAAATAAATAAAAATAACCCCCCCACACACACACACTTTTAATAAAAGTAAGTAACACACCAAAATTATACAAAAAAATGAAATAATATTTATATCTATATCTATATAACCCGGAGAATGTGTGCAGATGCCTGCCTGCCGGAAACGAAGCCCGAGATCTTAACCTCGGGCTTCCTTGAACTGCAAGCGGATCTCTGCACACTAGGACCCGGGACCGTGACAGGACCGTGACATATATATATATATATATATATATATATATATAGATAGATAGATATCTATCTAGATATTTATAGATATCTATCTAGATTTTTAGATATCTATATAGATTTTTATATATATATATATATATATACCGTATTGGCCCGAATATAGGCCGCACTTTTTTCCCCCACTTTAAGTCTTTAAAGTGGGGGTGCGGCCTATATTCGGGGTCTAGCACCCGACGCCCGGGACATGCAGTCCCGGGCGCCGGGCAGGCAGCGGGGTTAGGATACAGATCCCCGCAGCGGTGCAGGGAACCTGTATCCTACTGTCTGATACGCTCAGACGGCCTCCCCTGCCGGCACTTTCCACGGGGGGGAGTACCGGCACGGGAGGTTGTCTAAGCGCATCGCACGGACGTTCACCGGCAGCGGCGATGCGCCGTTGCCGGTGAATGTGCGCATGATGCATTCTAACCCCCCCGACTTACCAGGGCAGACTCCCGGGTGTCTTGCAGGGCCGGCGGAAGACATCTACGCAATACGCGTATACAACTTCCGGTGCATGCACTTCCGCTGAGTGCCGGCACCGGGAGTTGTATACACGATGTGCATAGATGTCCCCCTCCGGCCCCGTAAGACACCCGGGAGTCTGCTCTGGTAAGTTGGGGGGGGGACAGAGTGGCAGCGTATCTCGAGGGGGGGGGGGCAGAGTGGCAGCGTATCTCGAGGGGGGGAGGACAGAGTGGCAGCGTATCTCGAGGGGGGGGGACAGAGTGGCAGCGTATCTCGGGGGGGGAGAATGGCAGCGTATCTCGGGGGGGAGGACAGAGTGGCAGCGTATCTCGGGGGGGGAGGTCAGAGTGGCAGCATATCTCGGGGAGGGGGAGAGGACAGAGTGGCAGCATATCTCGGGGGGGGGACAGTGGCAGCATATCTCGGGGGGGGAGAGGACAGAGTGGCAGCAAACTTTTAGGGTGCGGCCTATATACAGGGGCGGCCCTTTATCCGAGCCAATACGGTATATATATATCTATGTCACGGTCCCGGGTCCTAGTGAGCAGAGGTCCGCTTGCAGTTACCGGGTCTGCTTCCCGATCATCCTCCACTGGCGTCCGGCGGACTGATCGCCGGCGCGGGAGGTCAGGTCTGGGGATTCTGCGACAAACAGAATAAAGGCTGTTCGTCGCCATAGGAAACCCCAGAGGAAGTTACTTACCGGTTAATACATCTGAATCCTGGCTCGTCTGACTACCCGCTTAGTGCATCTGAACCCTGGCTCGTCGGACTATCCACATAGTGTAAGTACTCGGCTATCCTGTTCTATACTTTTGGAGTTCTCCATTCTACTTACCTGCTTCTTGCTGCGCCTCGCTGCTTCAGCTCAGTACCTACCTTTTTCTGCCAGCACGGAGGCCTCCTCACAGTTGGGATCGTCTAAGTCCTGGGTTACCTGGCGGTTCTCTAGGCAAAAGAACTTCTGCGATGAGTGCCCTTGGTGGTAGCAAACGTGACAATCTATACATATATATATAAATCCACTTTATACATGGATCCCTTGAAAGTAATTACGTCCTTGTGACCCTAATGTGACTCTGTGAAATGTCCTCATGCCACACGCAGGGAATTCAAAGAGCACAATACTATGCCGATCGCATTGCAAATGAATGGTGCACGTCAGACGAGTGACCTGAAACAAAGTGCAAGTTGTGATCAGGACCACTTTTCCAGGTGCCCTGTGTGGGCCATCCCCATAGTGCCTCCTCCTCTATCATCAGCCCAGAGTCCCTCCTTCACTGTGCTAAACCTTTCTTTCCCTCCCTGATGCAGTTCAGGTATAGATCAAATAAACAACATATGGAAGCACAGCAGTGCAGATATAGATCTTGTGAAGAAGACATCCAAACCCTGTATTTGCAGGTATTAATAATGCATGAAACATAGCATTGCACGTACAGATCAACTAAAAAACCACGAGCAAACTCAGCATTTAAGGTATAGATTAAATAAATAATGAATGGAAACCCTAAATTTGACATAGATCACAGGTCACACCCCAAAGGACAGCCCTGACACCCAGATTGCATCCACAGGACCTGCCTGCACCCGTGATTGCTGAGGGCTCAAGGTGTAGCTGCTATGGGCCCCCAGAGTTAAAGATGGCCCTGACCATAAATAACATTTTGATTTCAGAATACATCCTAACTTAAGGCTGCAGCATACAATTGGGTCTGATCTAAATAAGGACCAATATAGTAAATTTATCTAAAAAACACATCTGACTTAGAAGTAATAAAGTCAATTCAGTTATAGTTTATAGTTCAGTTATAGTTTTCAAATGCAAAAGCAAAATGCAAATGAACTGTTTTTCAACTAGTACTGTACGTTAAATTCTATGATGTACCACCTCTTGCTAGAGTTGTACTATGTGTACAATTAAAATTGAAATAAAGTTTCAGAAGAATTATTTTCCAGTACCAGAGTCCACAGCACTATGAGAATAGGGAGAATATAAACAATGGCAATAACTAATTAATTATAATTAACTAATAATTATCACATTACAGAAGGAGAAGAGGACTCTGCTCTTGCAAGTTTACTAAAAAAGAGGTGAGTTGCTGCTTTATTGAGGATGATCTGATTATAGCAGGAGTTCTCAAAGTTGGGGAGTATGAAATATGGAATTTTATGGAAGAGCATAGAGAGTTGTCATAAATATATGTGGAGATAAAAATTGAGATACAGTAAGGCACAGTGTTGTTGAGGGCTCTGTAGTAGAGGACTGCATTGGGACCCTTCAAAAACCTTGCAGGCACAGGCGGTTTTTCAGGTGTTGCGCCCAGGAACCCAGCGGAGTCACGTGAAGTGACATAAATTCACGTGACTCCGCTGGGTTCCTGGGCGGAACAAGAGAAGAGACGATGTGTGGGAGCAACACGAAGGCAGCCTTGTGGGAGTGCGTGGGAAATCTGCAAATCAAGTTAGGGAGTGGGCGGGATTGACCACATATTTTGCGGGAGTGGAACCAGGGCCGGCCGAAGACTTAACGCCGCCTGGGGCCTCCCCCCGGCGGCATTTTAAACTTAGCCGACGCCATTATCTACTACCCCCCCCCCCCCCGGTACTTACCTTTAAACAGTCCTGCGGCGAGTCTCCCTGTGCTGCCACGGTGCCGGCTTGTAATGCTGAGCGCCGGAAATTCACGTCACTTCCGGCGCTCTGCATTACAAGCCGGCACCGAGACCGAACAGGGAGACTCGCCGCAGAGGAGAGAGAGGGGCGCCGGGCGGGTAAGCGAAAACCACTCGGTGCCCCTCTCTCTCTCCTCCGCTTCAAAAAAAACAAAAAAAAAACGCTTGGGGCGGCAAAGTGCCGCCCCTTCTAAAGTGCCGCCTGGGGCAATTGCCCCAGTCGGCTCCATTGTAGGGCCGGCCCTGAGTGGAACACATACATTGCGGGAGCGGGCGGTAATGGTCAGAAATTCAGTGGGAGCGGGATTAAAAAAACATAAAAAATATTTTGTATAGAGTATAGAGAGCCAGTGAAGAACCTGGCACAACAGATTAAGTTGTAATTAACTGGAATAGTAAAAGGCAGGATAGGGGGAGGCCAGTGTAACTGGACCCTTTTTATTGTAATTATACTGTATGTTGTTTCTGTTATTTACCCCATGGTAACGAGGCTGCATTACTGATTTATAAATTCACTCATACAGCGATGAACCTTTGTTCTAAAACACTGAGGCTAGCTGATTCCTGGCAGTGACTGTAAGGGCTTATGTACTGAGATCAATCTCCAATACAAAACAAACACTTTATTCCATACATCACTAACCACTTAGTATAGATTTTTTTTTCCCAAAAGACACTGAAGCTAGCTGTTTCCTGGCAGTGACTATTATGTCACATATAATGAGAACAATCACCAGCCTGTGCAAACCTGCTCTCCCATCTGGTGCTTCTAATTGTGAGCGAATGACAAGACTGCAGCAGATGACACAGCAGAATGACTTAAAGGTTAGGATGTTTCATGTTACAAATTTACCTGCAAATAAAATTTTCCATTTAAAAATATATTACCTAAAGTGTTGGTGCATTATGTAATATTGAAAAAGGTAACCATTACAAATTGATTTGTCATGATTGAAACAACTTTCAGTACTATGTATTACTAACCAGCAATTTGTTGCTATTATAAAGTTCATTTATAATGCCCTACAACAATCTAAATATATATAGAGGAGGATCCAGCTCTCCTGCAGAGCTCTGTCAGTGCCAGTGAACATCTCTCTGACAGCCAGTGAATATCTGCGCATTCGCTGCTGCCGGCACTTCCGCCCAGACTCCGTCATAGAAGCCCCAGAGGAAGTGCCGGCAGCTGTGGAGGTTGCCGGAGAGGAGGCCCCAGGTCCTATGCAGAGCTGCGGGGGATCTGGATCTTAGTCTAGTAGTTAGACCTCTGATTATAAGACAAGGGGTATTTCTCAGGTCATTTGCTCTGAAAAAACCTTGCCTTATAATCAAGCAAATACGGTAGTATCTGAAAAAAGCCCTTCTTGTCCTGAAAAAATATATATAATGTGGGTTTACTAAATGGGAGAGGTAAAAACTACAGCTAAGCAAGAGCACTGCAATAGTGTTAAAACAGCCTTGGTCACAAAGGTTACAAAACAAAAAAATCAGCCTGGTCCTAGGATCTGATGAATAAAAACTTAAAAAAAAAAACCAAAAAAAAAACCAGTCATTTTCAAGAAGGGGTTATAAAAATAAAAATAATAAAAATCAGCCTAGTGCTTAAGAGGTTAATAAACGGAAACTTTGGGTTTTGTGTGAAATAAGTATGTATTTTTTGCGTTTCAATGCAAATTTGTGGTATGCTCTTCTTTATATATATATATATATATATATACACTCACTGGCCACTTTATTAGATACACCTTACACATACTCTACAAGGTGCTGGAAGCATTCCTGACTAATTGTGGTCCATATGGACATGATGGCATCATGCAGTTGCTGCAGATTTGTCGGCTGCACATCCATGATGCGAATCTCCCGTTCTACCACATCCCAAATGTGCTCTATTGGATTGAGATCTGGTGACTGTGGAAGCCATTGGAGTACAGTGAACTAATTGTCATGTTCAAGAAACCAGTTTGAGGTGATGTGAGCTTTGTGACATCCTGCTGGAAGTACACTGTGGTCATAAAGGGGTGGACATGGTCAGCAACAATACTAGGTAGGCTGTCGCGTTTAAATTATGCTCAATTGGTACTAAGGGGCCCAAAGTGTGCCAAGAAAATGTCCTCCACACCATTACCCCACCACCACCAGGCTTAACCATTGATACAGGGCAGGATGGATCCATGCTTTCATGTTGTTTAAACCAAAGTCTGACCCTGCCATTTGAATGTCGCAGCTACAATTGAGACTCATCAGACCAGTCAACATTCTTTCAGTCTTTAAGGTGAATTTTGGTGAGCCTGTCCGTATCGTAGCCTCAGTTTCCTGTTCTTAGCGGACAGGAATTGTACCCGGTGTGGGCTTCTGCTGCTGTAGCCCATTTGCTTCAAGGTTCAATGTGTTGTGCGTTCAGACATAGTATTCTGCATATCTTGGTAGAGATGCACCAAAATGAAAATTCGGGACCAAAACCAAAATTTCAGGATTCACTTGGCCAAAACCGAAAATGATCCCCCAACCTTTAAAAAAAAAAATAGCCACACTTTTATTAAAAGTAAGTAACACTCCAAAAAAAATCAATAACATTGTATATTAATATATATATATGATTAACAGCACTCACACTCCTATCATGCCCAGGCATAACCAGATTCCAGCATGTACTGGCTGACTTGGCATGATAGGAGTGTGATTGCTGTTAATCATATATATATTAATACCCACTGTACAGCGCTACGGAATTTGATGGCACTATATAAAACAATAAATAATAATAATAATTGGTATTGTTTTTTTCTCCAAGTTTGGTGTGTTAACCACATTTTTATTAAAAGTAAGTAACACACCAAACTTGGACCAAAAAAATCATATATATAATTGCTAACAGCAATCACACTCCAGTACAGCCAGTACATGCTAGAACCTGGGCATGATAGCAGTGTGATTACAGGCTCCCTATACCATGCTATCCCCTCACACTTACACATCCATGTTATCACACACACTCATTTACAAACATTCATTCCCTTAACCACACATACTTGCTCATACAAACATACTTCTCCTCCAACCTCTGACATCAACAAGGCATTTCCGTCCACAACTGCCGCTCACTGGATATTTTCTCTTTTTTGGACCCTTCTCCGTAACCCTAGAGATGGTTGTGTGTGGAAATCCCAGTAGATCAGCAGTTTACTCAGACCAGCCGTCTGGCACCAACAACCATGCCACGTTCAAAGTCACTTAAATCCCTTTTTTCCCCATTCTGATGCTCGGTTTGAACTTCAGCAAGTTGTCTTGACCACGTCTACATACCTAAATGCATTGAGTTGCTGCCATGTTATTGACTGATGAGCTATTTGTGTTAATAAGCAATTGAACAGGTGTACCTTATAAAGTGGACAGTGTGTGTATATATGCACATTGATTTTAGTCTGTACTTATCTGATGAGCTGGTTTGTGCATTGATATTTGTAGTATTGTTTATGTTATGTTTTAGAGCCAAAGCTGGGCACAAGCATAGTGAATACAGGTCAGCTGAATAATGCTATTAGACTATGAATATTATGATAATGTTGAGTTTGTGCTATAGAGTTGTTTGTTATTTTTGTGTACTTGTTCATATCATCATCAAGGGATGCATTCATGCTAATCCTAAAACAATGGCTTTATTTTGCAAATGCTATATTTTGCTTCTTGCAATGCAATGAAGATTTTATGGTAGATAGCTTTATACATTAATCCGTTGGTCTATTGTAGTCTGTGCATATTTAATTTCTATGTGCCTGTCGTTTATAGAAATACTGATTTTCTTCTGGAGATAAGTGGTAAAAATGTAAACATTACAACAGACTATACCTGTTGACTGGCTGTACAGTAAAGTAAAAGCATTTCTTTTGCATTACATACCTTCTTTCCTTCTTCAGGCAAATCTCTGATAACCCCAATGAAACAAACAAAATGAATGGCAAAACTTTTCAAATGTTGTTAAGATTTGTTCATTCGCTTGTTCCATATCAGTGGCATTACAACCTTTTAGGAGGAAAATGTAAAGAGAGGCTACAAAAATAAATGATGTGGGGTGGTCGCATTAATGATTGATTAACGATTTACAAGGGAAAGGGACAAGCATTAGATGTATAATGTGCCATTTTAACCCTTTAACGACCAATGACGTGCCTGGTAGTGAAACAAGCTTAGAAAAGCGATCAACAATTGCTTGTTTTTTTTGGCAGTGACGTATACCAGGAGCTGTAAATCCATAACTGAATTTCAATGTGTGCGAATAAAAAAAAAAAAATCACAAAACTTTGATAAAGACTGGTAGTATAAAAAGTGTAGGGCTGTAACAACGAATCGATAAAATCAATAATAATCAATTTTCATTATCGAGTAGTGGAATCGATTTTTATCGATTTATAAAATTAGTTTTTTCAGAGCAAATGCTCGGAAAAACTCCCCTCCTTCTATAATCCGACCTCAAATAGAGATCGGATTATAACACTGGAATCCAGAATCCAGAATTCCAAGATGTGTGCCCTGAGACCCTCCCGAGAACTCTTTTCAACTTCATTATTTATTTAAAGGACGCACCGCCATCTTGCGAGTGGCAAAATCTTGCAGTGACGGTTGTCACCGCACTCCGGAGCAGTCACATCGCGTCGTGCAGTGGGTGTTCGGTGTCACTGAATGCCTCGCTATCAAGGCATTTCAGCGACACCATTGAAGTTTCAACTCTTTTAAAACAGGCGTCCTCCACCATACAGGGTATGGTGGACAATGACGACCCGGGGAGGGGCCAGACATGGACCCTGATGCCGATCTCGGTGTTGCTGCATGTAGATACATGACGGCCGTTGCACGTCAATTGTCGCTAACTGGATGTTAATGCATGACGTGCCTGGACCGTCAATTGTCAAGGGGTTAACAGTCTGAGTTAGTATAGAGATCTGCTGTATTAAGCCTGTAATGGCCTCTGCATTGCCTCCAGGCTAAATGATGGTCTCATTTGAAATGTCAGCGGTGTGATTGGGCACCCTGTACCCCAACTAGGTACTCCTGCCAAATGTGGCTTCCTCCTGCCAGGACACCAGTGATTAACTCCTTCAGCGCTAGACAAAACCAGCGTTGTAGAGAGAAGGGGGGATGCCGCTGCACTGGAGCTACGTTAGCACTGTGGCTAGCACTGTGGCTAGTGTGATTATTGTCCTAAAAAGGACAATAAAGTATCATAACAGCCCACCCCAAGCATCAGACAGCACTCATGTTGAGGTGAAAACAGGACTCGGTTTTATTGAAAACACACCAGTACTTAAACAGTACAAGGGGGTAATTTACATACAATAGACACAGCAAACCACACAGTTCTCCATCAGGTCCTCCTTTGTACATGGCTAAGTTTTTGCACTCAGCCCAGTAGGGGGTCACTATTGTAGGCCGTGGGGAGGATGGTAAAAATGGGCTGTTCCCTGATTTCTGGCTGAAACCTGCTGGATATCAGATCCTGGGGCAAATACTGGTCATGGAGCCAGGGCCGGACTGGGACTGAAAAGCAGCCCTGGAAAAATTTGGAGACCAGCCCCATATAGTTTATCTCACGGTGAAGCTCTTATACCCACACGCACCCCTTATACACACCCGAGTCACACTATGTGCCATTCTTTTTATCTCATTATTTGTATTAAAATGCCAGAAAGCAAAAGCGTTAAAAGGCCCTAATAAATGAAATACATTACACATAATGGGATCAAAACATTTACTACTGCGAACATTTTTAGATGAAAGAGTTCCATTTTATTCAGTGGAACAAAACACTGATCACATTATTCTTCACGATATTCTGGTAAGAAACTTTTATTTCTTTATTAATTCATGTAGACTATTTTTTTCCATATTTAATAAAAGCTATGATTGAGACATGTTTGGTTTTTATTTCCTTTCATTTGACAACCTACCCCCGAGTTATGCACCTCTGCCCCCAGGCTTGCCACTCTGCCCCCCTGATATGCCTTCTAACCCCCTATATGCCACTCTGCCTCCAGAAATGCCTTATACCCCCTATATGCCACTCTGTCCCATGATATGCCTTCTAACCCCCTATATGCCACTCTGCCATATAGGGGGTTAAAAGGCATATCATGGGACAGAGTGGCATATAGTGGGTATAAGGCATTCCTGGAGGCAGAGTGGCATGAAGGGGGTTAAAAGGCATATCATGGGGCACTCTGCCTCCAGAAAAGCCTTATGCCCCCCTATATGCCACTCTGCCTCCCTGATATGCTTTATACCCTCCTATATGCCACTCTGCCCCATAATATGCCTTTTAATCCCCTATATGCCACTCTGCCTCCAGAAATGCCTTTTACTCCCTATGTCACTCTGCCTCCAGAAATGCCTTATACCCCCCATATGCCACTCTGCCTCCCTGATATGCCTCAACCCTCCTATATGCCCCTCTGCCCCGTGATATGCCTTTTAACCCCCTTTTTGCCACTCCACCTCCAGATATGCCTTTTGACCCCCTATATGTCACTCTGCATCCAGAAATGCCTTATACCCCTATATGCCACTCTGTCCCATGATATGCCTTCTAACCCCCTATATGCCACTCTGCCATATAGGGGGTTAAAAGGCATATCATGGGACAGAGTGGCATATAGGGGGTATAAGGCATTTCTGGAGGCAAAGTGGCATGAAGGGGGTTAAAAGGCATATCATGGGGCACTCTGCCTCCAGAAAAGCCTTATGCCCCCTATATGCCACTCTGCCTCCCCGATATGCTTTATACCGTCCTATATGCTCCTCTGCCCCATGATATACCTTTTAACCCCCTTTATGCCACTCTGCCTCCAGATATGCCTTTTGACCCCCTATATGTCACTCTGCATCCAGAAATGCCTTATACCCCTATATGCTACTCTGGCATATAGGGGGTTAAAAGGCATATCATGGGACAGAGTGGCATATAGGGGGGTATAAGGCATTTCTGGAGGCAGAGTGGCATATTGTGGGACACACTTACATACACACACATGCCGATTTTTTTTGTTTTTAACAAATACAAAAAACATTATACAGTACAAAAAATACATTATTTTACTCACCTTCTACTTCTCTTGACTTCCTGGTAGCTGCACACTGTTCTCCTCTATGCTGACAGGATGCCACTGACCTGACATCCGGTGCTGCAGCAGTCTGAGTGCGAGGGGGCGGAGCTTCCACCTCACACTGCTCCCATCACTATGCAGCTGAGAATGTAATCTAAACGGCCGGTGCGTGCTGATGCCGCCGGCCGGAGCTACTTTAACACTTTTTTTTATCTATATGGTAAGCTGGATCGGCTTGCCATATAAAGTAAAAAAAAGTATTAAAGCAGAGGCGGCCGGCGGCATCAGCACGCATCGGCCGTTCAGATTACATTCCCAGCAATCTGATGGCCGCAGCGTGAGGGGTGAAAGGTCAGTGCGAGGGGGCGGAGCTTTCACCCCTCACACTGCTCCCATCACTAGACGGCCATCGCACACGGCTCATGGCCGCCCAGCCCACGGACCTTCCGGCCCACCGGGAAATTTCCCGGTATTGTATACACTCAACTCCCATTGTCCAGAGATAATAGTGGCCAATTCAATTCATACCCCAATGTATATTCCCTGAGATAACAGTTTTACTACCTATAAAAATGCCTCTTTTTTCCAAGTAAAGCATGTCTTTGTTCTGCATCCTGAATAATGTGCTGTGTTCTTGATCACTTGGTTTGTAGATTTCTTTTAGCCACCTTTCTTTGTCAGGAATACAGCAACAATGGGCAGTTACCCTCTAGTTGTCCCAGAGGTGGAAGCAGTGGGATCCAGTATTCCTTCTAGATGGTTCAAACCGTGTCCTCCACAAGCTGCCCCCAAAAGACACCAGGGAGTCAGAAGCAGTGGTAAGTTGGGGGGGGTTGTAATTTCTGGAGGCAGAGTGGCATATAGGGGGTATAAGGCATTTCTGGAGGCAGAGTGGCATATAGGGGGTTAAAAAGGCATATCAGAGTGGCAAGCCTAGGGGCAGATGTGCATAATTGGGGGGGCAGGTTGGCAAATAAAAGGCAATTAAAAACAAAAAATATATTTTTCTCAATCATAGCTTTTCTTAAATATGAAAAAATAGTTAATATGAATTAATAAAGAAATAAAAGTTTCTTACAAGAATATTGTGAAGAATAATCTTCACTGTTTTGTTCCACTGATCACTGTTTTGTTCCACTGAATAAAATGAAATAAAATTTTGATAATGTTTTATCAAAACAATTTTTCAGTAGCAAATGTTTTGATTCCATTATGTCTAATGCAGTGGTTCTCAACCCGTGTATACACAGGACCCACATTTGTCTTTGGTCATTAAGTCGCGACCCAAAAATAATTTAATTTCTGAAACATTATATTTTATTCCATAAAACAACTTGTGCAGTATTCCACATATATGTGTATATATATATGCACTTTTTAAACGGTAAACAAACAGTAAACAAGTGGATACTTTGCATAATGAATAATGAAATAATCACAGCGCTAGTGAAATGAAAGTGCCATTGAGGCAAAAACCCAATAAATAAATAAACAAACAGTCATTGAAACATATGAGGTAGAACTAATGGGAAAACTGGGGATGCTTTTGAGGAGTGTCTCAAAGTCTGGGGTGATGGCATCTCTGAGGTCATGTTCAGTGTCCATTCTGTTTCTATGCTTTGTCTTTAACTGAACCAGAGTTCATATGGCTTCATATGACTTCACATGATTTGTCCACAATTCCATTTTCTTTTTGAAAGCCTCGATTTTTCAGTCTGTGCTAAATGGGGGTAAGGGGGACAGGGGTTGTGGTGTCTGGGTAACTGGGGCTGAGATGGTGCATAGGGGCTGTGGTGGGGAGTAGGTGATAGGGACTGTGTTGGGGGGCAGGGACTGTGATGGTGGATATGGGCTGTGGTGGGGTAACTGGGGCTGTAGTGAGGGTAATAGGGGATTTGGTGGGGTAACAGGGACTGTGTCCTAGTGGGGGACAGAGGCAATAGGGACATCAGAGCAGATTATATATGTATATATTAAACAAAAGATATAGAATGTAATGCGCTCACTTGACTGGAAGCAATTGCAATATGTTCTTGAGAAAGGCTCATTGAGAGCCGAAACGTTGGACCTTCACCAAGTCAATAAATCTTATAAAAAGAAGACCCGCTGCATCAACTTTATTTTCTGTATATATATATATATATATATATATATATATATACATATATATATATATATATATATATATATATAATTAGTACACTAAAAAAATATATACTTACCTCAGAAAAGATGAGGGAGTGGAAAGGCTGTCTGCGGGCTGCAGCAGGAAGAGGGGAGGAGCAATCAGAGAAAAACTTTATTCAGCTCCCACTAGGAGCAGACAGTGACCGCAAAGCAACGGTCGGGGAGTAATACTAAAGTACATGCCGGACCGGAGGCTGCCTGATGGCCCCGATTGTTGCAGCCGCGGTCCTGACAGCCTGAGGCTCGCGGATTGCCGCTAGAATGTGTAAGGCAGCTCGAGGAAAGTGAAAATTTTCCCGGTATGCCTCCAGTCCGGCCCTGACCCTCCGCGACCCACCGAAGACAGGGTCGCGACCCACTTTTGGGTCCCGACCCATGAGTTGAGAACCACTGCTCTAAAAGAAGAGAAATAGTTTATCACATCTACTTAGCTTAGTGTTACTTGAGCAACAATGTAGGGGAAGGCTGTGTCAGCATCAGCCAACATCCACAATCAAGAGTACAGTATACAATAGCTGGTGTAGACCCACATACAAGCATATCTTCCAATTAATAACTTAATTTTGAATACTCTCAGAACGAGGCGTTCTTACCTGAATGGACAGTAGTCCAGAATTCCTCAAGTGCTATGCGCAGACATTATACAAATACTATGGCCATCTGTCAAGAAACTCGTAAAGCAAAGAGAGAGATATCAAAGAACAGAACAGCAAGGAGAAAGAGAAACAGCTGCATGAGCACAGGTATAATACCAATGACAGCTGCACCTGCATAGTATAACCTAAGTGTTTTTTTTCCACAAATCTTAAAAAATCGCTGGCAGGTAGGAAAAGGGGAAAATGCATTTAAGCAGACTATACAGAATCCCCTAAGCATTTGGAAGGGGGCACCACATATAATTTAACCTCTTAACGACCGATGATGGTTTAGGGCCCTCACGCAAAAACGGTCTGTTAACGACCTTTGACGGTCCTGAACCGTCATTAAATTAAAAAAGCTTAGAAGGTGATCAATGATTACTTTCCTTTAAACGGCATTGCTGTAATGCCTCGATGTCGAGGCATTCAGTAGCGTCGAGAGCGACATCAAGGGCCATGCCTGGCCCCTCCCCGGGGCGTCAACGTCCGCCATTGTGAGGCGGCAGATACGGAAACCCAAAAAGCAGGCAAACAGAAGTAACAAACAGCAGAGGACAGGAACACGTAGAGAAACCCCCAAGAATAGCCGGGGTCTGGTACACAGAGAGGACATGCCAAGGATAGCCGGGGTCTGGTATACGGAGAGGACACGCCAAGGATAGCCAGGGTTTGGTACACGGAGAGGACACGCCAATGATAGCCGGGGTCTGGTACACGGAGATGACACATCAAGGATAGCCGGGGTCAGGTAGACGGAGAGGTCACGCCAAGGATAACCGGGGTCTGGTACACGTAAAGGATAGCAAGGAATACCCCGGGATCGCCGCCACTCCTTCCACTCACCCCGAAAACGATGGTTTAAGGTCATATGAACATTGCACAAATGTGGCGCCGGACTGTCTGGGCTGGGTGGGAAGATGTGGACATGATTTACGATTTGTTTCTCACCTAACCTGTATATATAAGCCTGTGTGTTTCCCCAATAAAGTGTGTGTTACTTCCCTGGACAATAGTCTTGTCTAATGCTTCAGGGGCTCGCTGGGTCACTCACTGTCCTTCTCAGGACAGTTACAGCACCGGATCCGGCTACACTTCGGCGGGCTACGGTGCTATTTCATCAAAGAATCCAAGGCAGTTCCTGGTCCCTTCCTCGCTAATATAGTCTAGCGCTGGAAGTGGTTAACCTCTATGGTTCCGGCAGAAAGCAGCAACGACTGGAGGGAGTACCCGGTCGGGGTACAGGTCGTTCCCGTCACACACTGTATGGCGGGGGACGCCCGTTTTAAAAGAGCTTAAGCCAAACTTCAATGGTGTCGCTGAAATGCCTTGTTAGCGAGGCATTCAGCGACTCCAAACACCCACCTCAGGACGCGTTGTGACCGCCCCGGAGAGTGATCACAACCACCATTGTGAGAGACTTTGCCACTTGCAAGATGGCGACATCCTTCAAAAAAAACAATGAAGTTGAAATAGTTCGCCAGATGGTCTCTCCAGACCCTCTAGAGAACTCTGGCTCCAATTGCAGGTTGAATACAGGTACTGCATTCAATTGTGCAAGTCAAGGGAGCCCAGCTTTCTAATCACAATGTGATTAGTAAAATATTTAAAAAATATGGAAAAAATAAAAATGGCTAAAAATATTTTTTTTAATAATTATGCAGTGATGTCACCAGAGGAACCATCCAGTACCAGCAAAATATAAAAAAAAACATCCAAAAAAGAATAAAATAACTAAAATAAAAAATAAAGTTAATTATTATGAGCAAGTGCTAAAATTAGCACTGTAAAGAGTTAAAATAAAAGCATTTAAAATACCCAAGGGGTGTCTAATTTAATAAAAAATGAATGGTTTGATGGGGTAAATTGGGGTGGCCGGGTTGAAACATAGGGCAAAGGCACGGACTGACCAAATTTTAAATCCAAAACAACCTGGCATCACTGCACTCAGGAGATGTGAATATGCTGAACACATATTGGGGTGTTGTTTGATAGTGATGCATACCAGGAGCTATGAATTCATTCCTGAAGTACAATTTGTGTGAAAAAATTAAAAAAATACTACCACAAACTTTGGCAAAGGCTGGTGGTAGATTCTCATGCATGAAAAGGGTTAAAATAACAGCATTTGAACTACCTTGGGGTGTCTAGTTTTCAAAAATATATGGTTTGATGGGGTAAAATTGAATTAGCGGCTTAAAAGATGTTCCAGAATGACCAGATTTGGAAAAAATGTTTGGAAATCATAAAACGCTACTTGTCCTAATTGCCCTATAACTTACAAAAAACAACAAAAAACATAAAAACATTGGGTATTTCTAAACTCAGGACAAATAGCAGAATCTATTTAAGGCGTGCATAGCTGTTGGGGAAGATGGTCGCTTGAGACTTGAGCTCCATCGGTTATCCAGTTTCATTAGCACCTACACGCTTTTTTCCCACCATGGTCCGCAATAAGTGAAAGTCCTTGACGCAGTCGACAAAAGGGGATGGTGCTGCATTGTCCCTGCCGTCTCTCTGTCGGAGGTAGCTGAAGACTTTGTGGCCTCACAACCGCCTGCGGACCACGAGGTTGCTTCACCCTCGAGTTCCCACAATTCGGGAGATAGGGACAACGATGTCCTGCCTGAGGCTTCCAACATCCTTACCTGTTCGAGGAAGGCCAAGCAGCTCTTTTCCTTGGCTCCTTGGCATGAGGACTTTAGCACTCTGATATCGGAACTCAAGCTCACCGTAGCCGAAGCCATCGCGGGTCTTAGAATGGGCCCAGCAGATGGCGGAACTCACACAGGCCTCTGCCCAACATGTCGAATACCGGCAGCGTTTGGAGGACCTTGACAACAGAGGTCGGCGCCACAATATACGCATTAGGGGGACGTGATCTTCTGCATCATGGACTTTTAGTTGAAAGAGCGAATTATGTGCCGGGTGCGAGAGGTTGGTTCCTGGCCCAATAATGGATCTGAGAATGGACGTGGGATAGAGATCTTTGCGATTTATGGTGCTGCGACCGTGGAGGAGGGAATCCTTGGATGGCATTGTTCGCGATCCCCGTGATCTGGGATTGTACGATTGTACATTAGTTACCCCTGCTTTATATGTCTCTAGGAAGGACACTGTCTTGTTGTTGGCTCATGACTATGTGTTCCATATTTGGGGCTGACCCTTTGCCTTTCCATTTGAGGCTCTAGCTTGGGGCTATAGCTGGGTTCTGTTTTGCCCCTGCGGATGAGTGACCTTCTTGTCCTCTGAAATTGGCCGCTGAGGATATCTGTGGACTTGGGGGCATATTTATTTGCTTTATGTTTAACTCTGCTTTTATTTATGCTATTTTCATGGCTTTATCATTATGTGGCGGAGAGTTTGATGTTGACATCCTTGTCTCACAAGGCCGGTTTTGGGGGGGTTGGTATTACGGACTCTCTCAATTCTGAAGCGAGTCCTTCGGTATACTGGGTACCGATGTGCGGCTCACGCACGCAGGTTCCTGCGCTCTCTTGTTGTTCCACATTCCTCTCCGGCTGTTGCTCTGCCTCCTGCCGGAGGCGTCATACTTGCGCTGGTGGGGCGCGGTGGGGCGCGGTGGGACTTGTTCTGTAGTCCTGCTGTGGGCCTCCTACCGGCAGACGTCCCTGGTACATATGTTGGGTTTCCTATAACCCTCATTTTTCTCCCCTGTTGTCTCTTCCTCTCCCTAGTTTTTTCTCTCCTAGTTTTCTTTTTCCCCTGTCCCTTTCCCCTTATTTTATTTTTTTTATTTTTTTTATTTTTACTTTTTATTATTTTTCATAATCAGACATATCAAATAACAGCACTTCCATCATCTGAAATGACATAAATATAGTTCTCCCAAGCAGGGAAAGGAACATTACTTAAGGATGTACAACATATTATATTATATTAAATATCAAGAAGTAGTTTATACACAAACCTCAAATAGGTCTGACTATGAGACGACTAAGATCCAGATCCCCCACAGCTGCAGGGGACCTGGATCCTCCTGCCCCCCCCCGCCCCACTTACCGGTACTTCTGAGTCCCCGGTGTGTAGCTGGGGCAGCGTGTAGATGTCTACGCGATTCGCGTAGACAACTTCCGCTGCAGCAGGAAGGAGGTGTGGCTAGCAGCGGGGGTTGTCTGCGTCCATCGCACAGACCTTCCCCGGCTGTCAGAGATCAGAGTTCCCCGCACCGGTGCGGTGGGGGGGTGTTAAATGGGGGGCATAAGGCATTTCTGGAGGCAGAGTGGCACATAGGGGGTTAAAAGGCATATCATGGGGCACAGTGGCATATAGGGTTAAAAGGCATATCATGGGGCACAGTGGCAATTAGAGGGTTAAAAGGCATATCATGGGGCACAGTGGCATATAGGGGGTATAAGGCATTTCTGGGGCAGATGTGCATAACTGGGGGGCAGGTTGGAAAAGAGAAGGAAATAAAACGAAAATATTTTTCTCAATCTTAGCTTTTATTTTAAAAAAAAAATGTTTAGATGAATTAACATTTACTGGTAAAACTTTTTTCCTATAGGGTCGTCTTATATTCAGGCTTTTTATTTTTTTCCTAAATTAATATTCAGATTTGAGTGGCCGTCTTATAATCGAGCAAATACGGTAATTGTAGGTTATTATATGGTTAAGATTCGGCATCTAAGGCAATGAAGACTGCAGAGGATCTAGACTCGTTTAATTCATATATGAGATTTAAAATTCTACGAGTGTTGTCCTCGCCATTCCTTTCTGTAAGAAACCCAGTTTGATCAGGATGAATTAGGTCCCACATTGCCCTTTTTAATCTTTCGGCTAGAATTTTTGAAAAGATTTTAATGTCTAAATTTATCAAGGAAATGGGATGATAATTTGTCACCTTACTTAGATCCTTCCCTGATTTAGGAATAGGAGTTATCGAGGCTTGAAGCATTTCTGGTGGGAAACTTTTTTAAGTGGAATCTCTGTAAACATTTTCAGCATTAGTGGAGAAATAACCAAATTTAACAATTGGTAAAAAGGAGCCGAGAAACCTTCTGGGCCGGGAGCTTTAGATTTTTTAAGATTACGAATAGTGTTATTTATTTCAAGGATCTGAATTGGGGCGCTTAGAATATCCAATTGTGTTGTAGACAGTTTAGGGAGATTCAGTCTATTCAGAAAGGATCTAATCTCTAATTTGTCTTTAGTTAAGTCTGGTAAATTATATAATGAATTATAATACATCCTGAAAGCCTCCCCTGTTTGTTTTGGGGATAAGTAAGATTTATCATTTAAGATAATTTTATTAATTCCATTTTTATAGGTTCGTCTTTTGATTTTATTTGTTAATAGTTTACTGGCTCTGTTACTGCTATAATACCAGTCTTGTTTTAGCCTTATTAAGTTTCTATTAGTTGAATTGCATTTATCTCTCTAGATATCGAAATTGATGGATTTAATTTATTGATCGATTCCAGTTGTGCCAATTTAATATAGAGATCTGAAAGAATCATTCCTTTAGCTTTCTTAATGTCTGCCCCTTGTTTTATAATAAAGCCCCGCATAGTGCATTTCAAAGCACACCACAAAGTTGTGTCAGAAATTTCTCCATTATCATTAATTTCTATGAAATCTTTGGCCGAATTAGTAAGTTTTTCTTGAAATAACGGAGATAATGATAATGATTCGTTTAGTCTCCAATTGGACCTGGATTTAAATTCTGCCTTATTTTTAATTTCTATAATTACCGGAGCATGGTCCGACCATGTCCGAGCTCCTATAGAAGCAAAATTGCAATTTCTATTGTTTTACTGTCTGACAAGAAAGAGTCTATTCTTGAATAGGATTGATGTACAGAGGAATAGAATGTAAAATCCTTCACTGTCACTGTCATGTCCTCGGGTCCTGTTAGCCCCGGGCGGGGGTCTGCTCGCAGATCACGGGGACCCGATTACTTCTCTCTCCGGACCTGTGGTCGGCGAGCGGACTACCGCTCGCGGCGCACGGGCACCCGAGAGACTTACACGTTCTCTCCGTGCCGGCAGCGAACAGACCGACCGCCGACACGGGAGAAGGAAGGTCAGATCCGGGAACTCCTCGACGATCAGATCTAAGGCTGCCCGTCTATGCAGGAGTTCCCAGAGGGGTTCCCTTACCCGCTGTCCGGCCGCCGGTCCGTCCACTAGGGGCGCAGCTACTCCTTCTGGCTGGTGCCGTGGATGTGATGGACGTCTGGAGGCGTGGTCTTGACTCTGCTCGGAGGCGGGGTCTTCTGTTTGGCGCCAGATTTAAAATCCCTGCTGTCCTTTCACAGGCACCCTGTTGTGGTCTTTACCTGTGACTCTGAGTTTTGCTGCTGATCTTTGTTTTTGGACCCTTGCCTGCCTGACCTCCCTTTTGCCTTTGTGATCTTGTACTTCTGCTAACCTGCTCCTGTGTACCGACCCAGCTTTTATGCTAACCTGCTCCTGTGTACGACCCGTCTTGTCTGCTAACCTGCTCCTGTGTACCGACCCGGCTTGTCTGCTAACCTGCTCCTGTGTACCGACCCGGCTTGTCTGCTAACCTGCTCCTGTGTACCGACCCGGCTTGTCTGCTAACCTGCTCCTGTGTACCGACCTGGCTTGTCTGACATTCTCACCTGTACCTGTTTGCCATACTCAGTACTTACCTGCTACCAGTGTTCACGGAGAGTGTCTCTCTGTTGGGATCGTCTAAATCCTGGATTACCACTGTTGGGGCTTCTCCCTATACAGCAGTTTTCTGGGCAGACTAACTCCTGCGGTGAGTACCTCTAGTGATACACGAGCGACATTCACAAACGGGTTGTTTGTTCTCCACATATCAAACAGATTATTCCGTGCAAGACATGTCAAAAAGGATTTGGCCAAAGATATCATTTTTGCATCGGGATATTGCCCATGCTTCATACTTTTATCCATCTTAACATCTTGAATGCAGTTCATATCGCCCCCTATCACCAATCAATTCCAGACAAATAAGCATGTGAGAAACAACTTCAGATCTATAATAGGATTATAAATTGACTAGAATGTTATTTCTTCACATCGATATTATATAATCACCTTAGCGGTGTAGATAGAAGAATGATATTATTATCACCAGATTATGATGTAATCAGTAAAAATTTCCAGATATCAGCATAAGTTTTCTCTTCAAGAAGTATTTGATACGGATATTATCTAATCACAGTAGAGATATAATCAACAAAGTAAACGTATGTTCAATAAATTCAGTAAGGTTTGTTTTCTCTTCAATTCTCCATACATAATAATTTTATATATGAAATTGTTGCTTGTCTTTGGAGTAGAATTGGAGTTGTGTTGGTACAGATATTATGTGATCGCGATAAAAATGTAATCAGCAAAGTTGTGATATATTCAGTAAGTTCAATAGAATGTCTCTTCAATTCTCCATACATAACAATATTATAAATAGAGTTGTTACTTATCTTTAGAGGAGACTTGGAATCCTGTGTTGTCTGTAAGACTTAATGAGCCTTAATGAGTCTCAGCGTCCAAGTTCCTTATATCTCATACAAACAAGAGTCAATTAGATCAAATAATTCAAGTTGAATGAAGAGGGAACTCAAATGCGGCTTGGTGTAATATTATGCCGGTGAGACACTGCTCACCGTGATGTAACGCCGCTCGTTGTAGCGTGACACGGCCGCCCACTCTTGCAGCCGGTCCTGCAGCCTGCTCCTACACAAGCTCAGCATTCGTTCGCCGCATCGCTCGGCTCGAGGTCCAGATCGGCACCAGCCGCCGGCGTATTACGCAGGTCGTAGAACGTGCAGCGTGCTACGTTACCTCATCCCTGTTCCTCTCTTTTATCTGGGCAAGAAAGCCTCCTCGACTAGCTATGGCCCTGTTGCAGAAACCCTAGATGGAAGGAGGTCTGGGTCTCCCTTGTATCTGTACCTATTACTTTGCTTGCCATCTGCTGAGGACTTTGGAATGGAGCTATCGCCCTTCCCATAAGTTATGGGTGAATTTGGAGGCAGATGCTTGCTCAGTCCCGATACAGGTACTTACCTGGCTCCACCCATCTGTAGCTCAGAGACAAGTGGAGGGGAATTTTTGTTTTGGCTACCTTGACGGTTTTACATTCTATCTATCGCAAACATCAGCTTCTATCTTAGCCTTCGCCCCGTACTCCCCTCCGCCACAATCCAGATTTTTCCCTGGGTTTGTCAGGAGGGACTTTCTTGGTGTCAGCACCGGATGACTCTCCGACATTGCGCTTACACATGCTGGGTCTTCGGATTCAGCCCCTGTCTGCCCTTTTCCCTGGAATCGCACCAAATGCTCTTCAGGTTCTTCAGTACCTGCAGTTGCATGATTATGTTGCTTCCATTCCACAGAAACATAGCCTTTTACGGGAACCTACCCCTTTTGAATCGTTACATTCAAAGAGTGCCTTACCTCCCCATGGGATTTCTCTGCTTTATTAATTGCTTTTATATGTGAGTGATGTTCCTTTGCCAGCCTATGTGCGTAAATGGGAGATGGAGCTCGATATCTCGCTCCCTAAGTCACGATGGGAATTTTTTTTACTTTGACACATGGCTCAATACTAGATCTCAGGCATTATCCTACAAATTTCTCTCGCCGTGGTACCGTACACCCTGTCGGTAACATGCTATGTTTCCGGATCTCTCAAATGTTTGTTGGAGGGGCGCCGAGTGGTTTTCGCTTACCAAGCTGCCAGTACCCGCTCGGCACCCCTCTCTCTCTCCTCTGCGGCGAGTCTCCCTGTTCGGTCTCGGTGCCGGCTTGTAATGCTGAGTGCCGGAAGATTACCTCATTTCTGGCGCTCAGCATTACAAGCCGGCACCGAGACCGAACAGGGAGACTCGCTGCAGGACTGCTGAAAGGTAAGTACAAGGGGTGGGGGGTTAAGGGTAGATAATAGGGAGGGAGAGGAAGGGTAGATAATGGTGGGTGGCAGGGACGGAGGGAGAGGAAGGGTAGATAAGGGGGGGCGGCATTTTAAAATTCGCCCCAGGCGGCATTTTGCCTTGGGCCAGCCCTGGTCAAGGTACATTGAATTGTTTCTTTAATATAAAGTGTAATCCAGTGAGGTATTCTACAAGATAACATGCACCTACATACCTTCCAAATGTGCCTGTTTTCAGACACTGACCCGCATAGCTATAGTGCCACTTTTGTGGGTAGTGGGGATCATGGGCCAGTTTGGGAAATCCTCTGACTGGCCCAAGGACCTGTAACATTGATGGAGGTCTGTGCCGTTGCAGACTTCCATTGCATGGCCCCTGGGTTTTTTATATGCTGCCTCCTCCGGCTCCTAAAGCTACCGTGTTTCCACCAGAATCTATGTACCCCCTGTACCAGGATTTCTGGTTTACTTATGGTCTGTGCGAGTGCTGCATCTCCACTTTATCCGCTCTTTGCTCAGCTCACTACTAGTTGAAAGTACCCTAGTGATTTAGCTAGTGGGCAGAGCAAGGCTCGGCCTTCCTCCACAAGATTCCTTCTCTCCAGGACAAGGTGGGCCTGACATTACAATTAAGCCACACATGGAATTAGCAGGAATGCCCAAGGTGATTATGGCCTTAACTCAGACTGTGCAGGACCTCCAACCCCACATCTGTACCAAGAACTCCAGAAACTGCAAAACCAGCCCCAGCTCAGGAGCCTTTACCTGCACCACCCCCTGCATGTACCCCTGAACCCCTGGTTCTGTTGCCAGAGAGGTTTTCAGGCCAGCGTGACCAATACAGAACTTTTGTATCAGTCTGTCAGGTGCTATTTTCTTTAAAACCTCACACATACTGTAATGACTTTGTTAAGGTTCACACAGTTATCTCTCTACTTACTGGTGAACCACAGGCTTGGGCTCATCACCTATTACAGATTAAAAGCCCAATCCTGGACTCCTGGGCCATTTTTTTACAAGCTATTGACGGTCTTTATGAAGATGTATATTAATCTGCTACTTCCCAAGCCAAGATACAGGCTGTCCACAGGGACTTCGTCCTGTGGATGATTATATAACATAATTTCGGAGACTTGTCATCAAGACTAATTGGAATGAGCCAATGCAAATGGGTCTAACCCCTGGGCTTCTTAGCCCACAAGAAGTGGCCTGTAGGCATGCCTAAAACCTATGTATTTACTGTAGGAAATCAGGGCACTGCTTACACTCACGTCCACTCGCTCTTCTAAGGATAAAGGTAAGACATCTTCACTTCTGAAGCTAACTCTACTGTTAACCCTTGCAAGACAAGTCTCCTGACCGTCCTTCTCTCTCTACAGTGGAGCCATAAGCCTTTTGCCCGATCGGAAATAAGTGATTCAGGAGCCAGCTGCTGCTGGATGGATCTCATAATTATTTGTCCAAGCGGTGGATGGAAGCCTCCTGTACTCCGGTCTTGTGATTTCTGAGACCATTCCTGTCCAAATGAACACAGGTCGCCAACATCATGAGACAGTAATTTTTGATCTTGTCAGCTCTCCATTGTTTCCTCTGATTCTCGGTATTACTTGGCTATGGACTTATAACCCTGCCAAAGACTGGGCTATGGAAGCAGTAACCTGCTCAATACAGAGACTTTTTGTAAGAAGTTTGCTGAACAGTTACCCCATCATCGGGTCTATGACTGCCTCATTGACTTATTGCCTAGATCACCCATACCTTTTGAAAAGGATCTTCCCCTTATCAGAGACTGAATTGAAACATTTGAAGGATTACCTAGATGAAACTATAATCCGGCCTTCTACCTTTCCGGCTGGAGCCAGCATATTTTTAGTTGAACGCAAACATGGTTCTCTTCAGCCACTTATTTCAGAGCTTCTGGAGAGAGTCCGTTCCCCTTCCAGAATCTCCAAACTCGATCTCTGTGGGACTTACAACTTAGTCCGCATCAGGGAGGGAGACCATTGGAAGACAACTTTTTGGACTAGATATGGGCATTAAGCAGGTATTGCTTTTTTTTCTCTGCGACAATGGCTTATATGCTAAACTTGAAAAATGTGTCTGATGAAAGAGGTTCAGAGGTTCATTGCCAACTCCTATTAACAATATATGCGCAACTTTTCTCATATTAATCAACCACTTAACACCATTACCGACAGCGCTATAGGAGCGGGGCTTTCTGCTGCAGAAATTAGCTATGATGTGGGGCATAAGGAACTTTTGGCCATAAAGGTAGCACTGGAAGAATGGCGTCATTTATTGGAAGGAGTGGTACACCCTATTAATATACACCTAGAATATCTTAGCTCCGCTTGTCGCCTTTATCCTTGCCAAGCCAGATGGGCATTGTTTTCTTTTCAAATTTTCAGCTCCATATAACTTATTATTCGGGCTAAAAGAACACCAAAGCTGACTCTGTCTCGTTTAGGCTCTGAGACTCAAATTCCCTCCAAAGCTTTATAAGAAATATTTTGCCACTATTCAATCACCACTCCTGGACTTCCTCAAGACCATAACCTCCTTCTTATCTTGGATCCCAGAAACCAAGGACTTGATTTCTGCAGCCTGGTTTGAAGTACTACACTTCTGTCATAATTCCTGGATTATGGGTCACAGAGGCATAAGAATCACCAAGGAACTAATCACCAGATCGTTTTGGTGACCTTCCCTTGTTAGGGATGTAAATATGTACATGTATCAGCCTGCCCAGTCTGTGCTAGATCTTAAGCCTTGTATCTGTGCACCCGCTGCTTGGCGCCTCCTCCAGCCACGCAGTCTGCTGCTGTCTGGTGAGTGCTTTGCTCATGTATGAAGAGCCGTCACTCTTAAAAGGACAGCACCACTGTTACACCAACTGGTGTAATGCCTACATGGAATTGCTACCCGGTAGAGATGGTATGTCCAATTTCAGTATGAGAGGGGTTAATTTCATTGTATAGGCATGTGGTGCCAAAAGGTCTTTTAAGATAAATTGGTCTTTTGAAGCTGGGACTCCAACCAGGGCCATCTGCAAGGTGTGAAATGTTACAGGTGTGGTGCCTTTACGTCTACTAGCTGAGTCCATTCACCATATGCCTGTATCCCCTCATAGATAGTGGTTCCTTTGATATGCTAAGTGACCACTAGCAGTCAGGAAAACCATTTCTTCCAGGGTCATATCCAACACATATCAATAATAACTCATAACGGGGAAAGCACACCCTACAAAAAGAATACAAACTTGGCCAGTACAACGTAAGCCGTTTGGGAGAAGTCTGTGGTATTCAGTCATAAGAAGCAAGTGTGACATATCTATGGACTTCATAATTTACAAGAAATTCATAAATGCAAGAATTATTGCTGTGGTGAGCACAGGAGGGAAAATAAGATGAAAATTAGTTATTTTGATTTATATGGTTCCACCACACTAGGGGGAGGGCACTTATTGTTCCTATAGGTACACCCTCCCTCCGCTTATACCACCTCTGGGCCGGCTTGGAAATTATTACTATTATTAAGTTCTGCCTTTGTCTGGTAAAGACTCACATTACCCGATTAGACCATTTTATTGGTAATTATTGTGTTAAAGTATATTGTGTGGGTTTTTAGTCTAATTCGCTTAGGGGACCAAGGTAGAGCCCTGCGCGGGATGGCTTTTTTAATCCTGCTCCCGCCCGCTCCCGCTGATTTTTTGCCCGCTCCCGCAATGTGGGTGTTCCATTCCCGCCCGCTCCCGCCACATTTGTGGCCAATTACGCCCACCTCCTTACCTGAACTGCAGAGTTCCCAAGCAGTCCCGCGAGGCTGCCTTCTCGATGCTCCCTCACAGTGTCTCTTCTCTTGCTCAGCCCAGGAACAAGGCAGAGTCACGGGAAGTGACGTCACATCACGTGACTCCGTTTTGTTCCTGGGTGGAGCAAGAGAGGAGACACTGTAATGGAGCAGCAAGAAGGCAGCCTTGCGGGACTGCGCGGGATTACCGGGACCCGCAGGTACAGTGCCTGACCGCCCACTCCCGCCCGTAGCACCAGCAAGACCGCCCGCGCCCGCAAGTTTTTTGGCGGGACCCGCCTCCCAATGCAGTCCTCTAGACCAAGGCACCCCATTTATAAATTGTCTTGGTGGTGGCAGCGTTATGATATTAGTTACATCATTATAGTTAATTAATAAAGCAACTTGGCGTTCTTGTCCCCCTTGTTCCTGAAGTTTGCCTGTTAACCCTTTCTTGCCCACTCCTGACCTTTCCTGTTCCTTTGCTACCTGTCCTTGTACCCTAGGAATGCATCCTCGGTTTCTTATTTTGATCTTGACTTTGTGGTTACCAATTTGGCTTATAGCTGTGTAACACCTGGTCTGTCCCTTGTCACCCAGCCCGGCGCCTCCTGCTTCAGATTTCTGACCGTCTGCCTGTACCCGCTGTTCGTGATGCTGTTCCTATGTTCCTGATTTGGTCTGCTGTTTGTGATCTTTTGGTACCAACCCGCCTTGCTTGACTGTGTCATCTTGTGCCCTGCCTGAGAGCTTCCAGGCATGTGCCTTGTGCTATTCAGTCACAGCGTCCTGTGTGTGAGCTGTTTGGCCACAGAGAGCTGGCCCCCACCATTAGGGCCACAGCCTCCTGTCTATAGACTTTCAAAACTGTGGTTCCTGAAGTCAGTATCTTGCTTGTACATTATCCTGTTCGTGTATTCCAGTTCTGTTGTATTTACCAGTCCAGCCTACGCATTCCAATACAGACTGTATTCTGAAAAGATGGTGGTCTGTGACTCTGGGTGTCGTGGAGGATCGCATTCGCTAACAAGGGAAAAAAATGGGGGTCACTCCAGTACAACTTGAGATCATTACCAAGCAGTGTATTTAAAATAGTCTCTGACCTGGGTCTTAATGTTATCATCCAAGCTCCCAATTAAGTCAGTCCATTGTTTGAAGAATATTTTTGTACTGGCCTCTTTTTTCCACACTAGCCTCAAGCCAGTCCATTCTCATGAGAAATAGCAGTTAAGTTTTTAACAAAGTTAGGGGCTCTGTCAGTACCCATTGGTGAAGGACTGTCTACCTGGCTGCAGCCATAAAGAAACTAAGCAGGTTGTAGTTCCCCTTGTATGAATCAGGAACAGTCCCCACTATCACCAGTAACTCCAGTGTGATAGTAGTGAGAGAGAGTGTGACAGGGCCAGGCTAGCTGGCTCATATGTTCGTGTGAAGTGTAGCCGGGTCATGGAGTATTTTTGGGTCCAGTTCGTGATACCGTGACCCAGTAATATTTAATAAGGCGTTTCATTTTATAACCGGCCCAGAGACTGAATGTGGCTGCAGCTCCAGCCTTCAAAGGATCAATCTTGTAACCTGACTGGGGCTCTTAATTGGCCAGCACAGCCCTGTTTGCCCAGATGGCACCCACACTACAGGGGGATAACACAGGCGGGGGGGTGCATTGTATTCCTTAATCCCCTCACCTGATACATCGCCTGTATACTGATGGGATTTGTGATGGGATGTGGGTGATGGGATTGGGTGTTGGGTTCGATGCACATTGAATTGAGGATATATATAAGTTCTGTGTGTTTGAAATAAAAAGAGTTCTTATTTTACTACGAATGGTGGTCGGACTGATCCGTGGATAGCAGGAGCTATCCATATGAGGGACTGACTGGTGATTCCTCAGCCCTCAAACAGGGGTACCCAGCCTTGGGTACGGTGACCCTATAATAGAGAGTTTCAATGATCTGTAATATGTCAGCACTGTGTCACAATAGAATTGGGGGCACAGTCAAAAAACAATCGAAGAGATCTTCGTTGCAGTGGCCACATTTAGAGCAATCTGTAGTCTCAGTGTGTCTACAGTGTAAAATTACAGCAGGTCGCCTGCTCAAGCTGTAGATCAGTGTACGCTTCTCTCTCTCTCTCTCTCTCGTACCCAGTCCACCGCATAGTGCGTGTCACGCCTACCGTTGACCGGAGCACTCGCCGCAAAAGTTCCCAGTAGAGGATAACCCTAGTAACGCTCCCCAGGTTTTACGATGATCCCAACAGTGAGGAGGTTCTGGAGTTGGTAGATATATGAATAGGAGATAGTCCTTGAGTATGACAGGAGAGAACTGAAAAAATAGCAGAATATCCCAAAATAGGTTATAATCAGGTCTAGGGCCTGATTCACTAAATAAGTGGGCAAACAATAATTCCAAGCAGATAAGAGCCAAGGGTCATACACATGATGGGTAGTGTCAGGGACTGGGTCCATACAGACGACTGTAATGACCCAGAGCGCCCAAAGATGGTGTTCAGGAGTTATTGCGCAGTAGCGGAGTTGGACAGGGCCTGGTGCAGGGCGACTGCACTCTCCCGGGTGGGCATCTAGGGTTGTGTGGCCACATACCAGGGCCCTGACATAGCCACTGATGTTGTCCAGAACAAAACAAAATGATATCCTGCAGGCACCCTGGAGCAGGCATGGGACATAGCTCTCCAGACGAATGCGCAGGATGCTGCAGGCTGGGAGTAGGGAAGCTAAGCAGAGTGACAGCAAAAACACAGCAAGCAAGGGGGACAGAGTGAGCAAGGGACATGGAGACCAAGCAAGAAACATAGCCAGACAAGACATACATGTACAGGATACAACAAAGGACAGGGAACAAGGAACACAAGGGACGGAGTGAGGAACCGAAATCCTCAGATGATTCAGGGAAAAGAGGGCAAAGGCTCATAAGAGACAGACAAACATGAATACAGGAACTAGCCTA
Organism: Spea bombifrons; assembly: GCF_027358695.1. Lineage (NCBI taxonomy): Eukaryota > Metazoa > Chordata > Amphibia > Anura > Pelobatidae > Spea > Spea bombifrons. The sequence goes on from NC_071089.1 coordinate 42,193,259, forward strand.
GGACTATAAGATAACAATTGGAAATTCTGTCACATCATATGGCCATAGTATGCTTAGCCCACCACTACGCCAAAGTACTCCAATATTCGGTGGGTCCTAGCACTAAACCCTTCCTACTGAATTACAAATAAGCTAAAATTAAACATTGAACCTAAACACAGAACCAAGAATGACATACCTTTAGACTGAAGACTGAGACAAACATAACAAACGGGTGGGGTACAACTTATAAAGGAAACAGAGCTGAAGCAAAGAGGAGATCTGGGATCAAGGAATCAGAAGCACAGAACAGAGCATATGGAAAATCCAGGAATGGGAAGGCGGGGGGGGGGGGGGACAAGAGAAGCAGCTCCGCAGCCTGAATGGAGCCTGAATAACAGAGAGGGTAGTCAGACAGTAGCAAACAAAGACAAATCATAGGACAAAGGAAGTCCAGTATAAGAAAAAGGTCGGATACACGAAATTCAACTTCCAAGCCGTGTGCCCTGCCTGAGGGCTTCCTAGCCGTGTGGGCTTCCAGTGTCCTGCTTGTTTTTATTCTGCTCATTTTCTGAAAACCTACAGATGGCACTGTTACAGGGATACCGTACCCAAGGCTGGGTACCCCTGTTTCAGGGCTGAGGAATCACCAGTCAGTCCCTCATACGGATAGCATTCAGCTATCCACGGATCAGTCAGACCACCATTCGAAGTAAAACAAGAAGAACTCTTTATTACAAAACAAAACAAACTTATATAGATCCTTAATTCAATGAACACAAAACACAGCCCCCAATCTCATCAACCACATCCCATCACAAATCCCATCAGTATACAGGGGATGTCTCAGGTGAGGGGATTAAGGAATACACCTGTGTTATCCCCCCTGTAGTGCGGGTGCTGTCTGGGCAGACAGGGCTGTGCTGGCTGATTAAGAGCTCCAGCCAGATTACAGGATTGTCTCTTTGAAGGCTGGAGCCGCAGCCACATCAATCTCTGGGCCGAATACACAATAAACCGTTTTATAAAATATTACCGGGTCACGGTATCACAAACTGAACTCAAAAGCGCTCCATGACCTGGCTAAATTTAACATGAACATAGAGCCAGCTAGCCTGGCCCTGTCACAGGCCCCCAAGAGAAAAGCTAAAGTAGCGCACAGCCCTGAACTGGACACATCTGCCTACAGCCATGTTCGGAACCTGAACCTGTCCCTGCATTGAGACTCCTACCTGATCCGGCACCCAGTGCCCTGACGCATTTAGAATAATAAGAATAATTTTATCCCCTATATATTTCATTATTGCATAAACAGGCTTATAGGAACCGCAGCTTATAACTGAAAATATGGCAATAATACATACGGTTTTATATCTGTAATTTGTAGCATAGTCTTGTTGGAGTTAGACATTAGTTACATTTATTAAAAATATCACTGATAATATGTAGAAGACGCATAATTAAAGCTACATTTGTATACTTGTGGGTTTCTTTCCTACAGATTTTGTTTTACGCTTATTAATCCATCCTGCCTTTTGTCTATTGTTGCTCAGTGGATTGGAAAAGATAAACTGGTTTGGTGCCAGGTGGTGCCAGTTAACCAGTGCAATAAACTACCAAAATACAAATCCACTCTGGATTATTGCAACTCCATACTAACTGATCTCACCTTCTCCCGCCTTTCACTACTTCAATTGTCCTGCAGCTAGATTTATCTTTCTCTGTCACTGTTCCTCATCTGTTGCTCTACTGTGCCAATTACTCCATTGGCTCCCCAAACCAAATTCAAATTCCTGAACTACAGAGCCTTTAACAACGCCGAGTCCCCTTGAAGTACCCTCCTATCCAAATACATCCCTAAACATCCTCTTTTTCCGTAGACAAGAGAGACAAAAATACACATCATGATCCTGACCCAGCAGGATATGCCATAGGACAGTGAAGACAAGCATGAGAGAGTCCCAGTCAAGGGAGAAACACATCTACAGAACATGCTGAAACAATCAAAATCAGTGAGATAGCTCTGAGTGGAAGGATCTGCCAAGAATCAGGACCAATAAAACCAGGTATGACGATGACGTTTGCCAAGACTATCGGATCTGGCCACCAAATCTTCCATAACCTGTACGTTCTCAACCCGCACCACCTATTCCCGATTACAAGGCGTAGACGTGTCTCCCCAATACAGGGGGATCAGGGCTTTAGCTTTGCTCAACAAATGCCTAACTACCGATCTCCTATAAACAGAAACCCACAGGGAAGTAAGGTGCAGCAAACAACTAGCAGGATCGAAAGGTGGTGGGGAGTCAGTAAAATGCTTAAGAGTGCCATGAATAGCTTTCCAGAAAGGAACAATAAGAGGACAATCCCACCAAATATGAAGCATAGTTCCTACCGTCTGCCCACACCTCCAACAAACATTTGAGAGATCCGGAAACATAGCATGTTACCGACAGGGTGTACGGTACCACGGCGAGAGAAATTTGTAGGATAATGCCTGAGATTAAATCACTCTCACCAATACAAGCAATTGCACTTTACAATGTCGCGCTCGCATCGCCACACTTCATTTTTGTCCGCCCAGTCATGCATATTAAAAATAACCAACATGGGGGGCGTGGCCTGACAACGGAGCTCGATGGACGTGTGAGTGCAGAGCTCTGCCACCACACGAGCAAATAAGCGGCTCTACCGGTTGATTTACCGACGATTTTTGCATTTCTTTTCGATATTTGATTTCCTCACTCGACGGTGATGTCGACAAAACATTCTAAAAAGACCCCGCACAAGCTTCCCCACTATTTCTCCAAACGTGCCCGGCCAGGTAGTGGGCCTCAAGATGGCGGCGACTTACCTTTCCTGCTCTCACAACCTGACTCTGATGGGGAAGATCAAGACACGGATTCTACTGCCCCAGTAACCTCAGAGATTTTACGCAACAGGCCCATCTCTTTGCTGAACACGGACACTAAATTATACTCAAAGCTTCTGGCTAATCAGTTGAATGCTTTACTCCCGACTCTGATCCGAAACGACCAGGTCGGCTTCATTTTGGGACGACAACCGTCTAACAATACGAGGAGGGTGGTCAACATTACCTCGCTCTCTCGCAAGACGAATTCTCCGTGCATCCTACTCTCCCTCGACGCCGAGAAGGCGTTCAACTTTCTACATTGGGGCTACCTGCTGTCGGTACTGCGGGCCTTTGGATTACCGGATACCTTCGTTGCGGCTGTTGAAATTCTATACCACCGACCCAGAGCAAGAGTTTACACTTCGGGGTTCCTCTCCAGACCGTTCGATATTTACAATGGAACCAGGCAGGGGTGCCCGGTCTCTCCTCTCCTTTTCGCTATGGCTATGGAACCGCTAGCGATTGCTATCCAGACTGATCCTAATATCCGTGGATTTACTATGTGGTCGGTCGAATCGAAATTGTGTTTATACGCGGATGATGTCCTCTTGACCCTCACGGAGCCTTTGATCACGTTGCCAAACCTGTCTCGTCTTTTGGAAGCATTTGGAACCTACTATAAGGTCAACTGGTCTGAAACGCAGGCTCTGAGCATTGGTTATTGGGAGTCTCTGATTGCAGACCTATCCCGGTCCTTTAACTACTCCTGGGGATCCGACTACATTACGTACCTGGGGATTTGACTTACCAAATCTCCTGATGCTTTGTTCCGCGTCAACTTCCTACCCCTGTGGAATCAGATCAGCGATGACCTCAACAGATGGTCCAAACTGGAAATTTCCTTGTTGGGTCGTATAGTCTCCTTTAAAATGAATTTGCTACCGAAGTTGCTGTATCTCTTCCGCACGATCCCGGTCACCATACCTGTGGCTTTTTTCGGCAAATGCAATCATGACTGTCCAAGTTTATCTGGCTCAACAAGCGTCCCAGACTCCAGCTAGGGGTTGTCCAATGCTCTAAGCTGTTAGGAGGGCTTGGAGTCCCTGACATTAAGAAATATTACTTGGCCGCCAGTCTCGCTCAATCCCTCCTGCTCTTCTCCCCTCGCCATCAGGTGGCATGGGTTGATCAAGAATCTTTATATGCCTCTCCGTTTCTGTTACGTGATGTCCTATGGCTCCCCAGGGACCTCAGGCCTCCGTTGCTGGATCTTCTAGACACAACCTTATTTTCTCTGCGTGTGTGGGATGCGAACCGTCCTGCGTTGGGCTTTCCTTCTGGGCTCCATGGCTTGGCCCCTTTGTCATCCCTGAAACCCCTACTGCCGCACGTCTCTTTGGAGGACTGGATACGTAAGGGTGTTACCTCTGTTTCTCACCTCCTCTCCCAAGGTCGGATGCAGACTTTTCAGTCATTACAGTCTCTCTATTCGCTGCCTCGCCAGGACTTCTTCAAATACTTACAGCTCCGCGATGTTCTCCGTATGCGCCTGGATCACTCTGCCCTTTCCGCTTCCACCTCACCGATTCTCACGCTTTGCCAAAAGGCGCCTAACGTCCCGAAGGCTATCTCCTTTTGTTATGCGGCTCTGCTGGGTCATGGGTCTGGGGTCAATGTTACAATGGGAGAAGGAGCTTGGTCGCACCTATGATGTCGGCTGTGGTATGATGCCCTGCGAACTTCCAGGGTGTGTCCCGGAATGCCACTCATTTCGAAACCGTACATACTATGTACCTGCTACACTGGCTAAAATGTATCCCTCTTCATCCCCGCTCTGTTGGAGGCAATGCGGTGAGGTGGGCACTATGTTACATGTCTGGTGGGCGTGCCCTGCCCTTCGATCATTTTGGAAGCATGTCTTCCGTCTCATTACTCAAATGCTACACATTCCTGTAGATGAGGGGGTTGAGGTGGCTTTACTTGACATGTTCCCACCATCACTAGAGGCGCCGTGTAGGAAACTTTTAGCGCATGTTTTGCTTGCAGCAAAGATCTGCATTGCTCGAAAATGGAAGGGTTCCCCCCCCCACGATCCGTGAGGTGTTATACTCTATCGCCACGACCCGTATATATGAACAAATGGCACATATGGCCTCTAACACGTTGCATCTTTTTCACTCTACCTGGGAGGCTTGGTACGACTATTATACGCACACGTTCCCTCCTGTGGCGGGTGGCCTTCTTCTGGGGAATATGCGTACTCCCTGGTATACAAAGGCAATCACTGACTCGTGATGGATGTGTCCTTATATCCTCCCTTCTCCCCTTTTTTTCCCCCCTCTCTTCTTCCTTTCTTTCTCTTCTTCTCCTATCCTCTTCTTGGATTGTGTGTTTTCATTTGTTCATTACATTTAGAAAATTTTGAAAATCTTGAGATTTTACTGGCAGTCCAGTTGCTACTTTTATATGCATGTCACTCCTTTTCTGCCTGTACTCGGCGAGTTATGATCATTAGGTATTGTGAACTCTCCGATTGTTTTTTTTGTGTATTTACCATCTCGCATTGTGATGTGTCCATCAACATGTAAAACGCAATAAAAATTTCATGTTCAAAAAAATAAATAAATAACCAACACAATGAATTCAACCAAACCAATTTACTAAAAAAAAAAATTACAAATATTTAAATGAATCTTATACAACAGCAAAGGCAGATCAGCCTTAACACTGGTGCTAATCCATGCTACTTACGCTGAAAATATTTCTCAGCAACATGCATATATCAGAGCCCCAGCCAGTTAATATCACACATTAACATGCATTATCTATATCAGAGCCCCAGCCAGGTAATATCACACAGTAACATGCATTTTCTATATCACAGCCCCAGCCAGGTAATATCACACAGTAACATGCATTCTTATATATTAGAGCCCCAGCCAGGTAACATCACACAGTAACATGCATTATATATATATATATATATATCAGAGCCCTAGCCAGGTAATATTACACAGTAACATGCATTATCTATATCAGAGCCCTTTACTTGAATTCTCCTGCCCTCCTTACATTATTGCCCCCACATCTAGCAATGGGAAGTTTGGATCATTCTGTGTGACTCACAGGAGTTACTGTTTCCCAGTCCCTCCCTGCAGTCACATACTAACGATTGACCCCGCCCCTTTCATTACAGTCAATGGACCCTCCTGCCTGCCTACTCTAGTGATGTCACTGAAGGCAGAGAATCGTTCAAAGATCTTACAGGGATCCGAATCTTACAGGGATCTGGATCTTCCAGGGATCCGGATCTTCCAGAGATTCAAATCATTCAGAGAATATCACTGACACCGTACTTTTATAAATAAATAAATTAATAATCTTCACTGCCCCCAGGATTTAGGGTGAATTTTAGGGGCAGCTATGGTTGATAGGGTGTTAAGGGTTAATTTAGGGGCAGTTACGGTTGATGGATCAAATGAACAATTTGTTCATGATCTGGACATCACTACCCACATCCCTTACACCCACAGTACCTGATTGCAACAACAAAACTTTCCAAAGCACCACTTTGCACCAAGGTTGCACACACAAGCCTTCCAAAGATGCAGATTGCCCATCCAGGCAATGCCCCAGCCAGCACCCAGATAGCACACCCATGCTGGCTGAGTATCATGGGAAATTAAGTTAACAGTTGATAAAGCTGCAAATGTTAGCTGTGAATAACAATTCCCATGATGCTCAGCCAGCCAGGTGTCCACCATGATGCTGGCTAAGCATCACTGAAAGAGTAGTCCACAATTTTTTTAAATTACAAAAAATTCTAATGTTAGCCTCCCTCCCATTCTTTTTAAAATTATATTAATCCCTTTAATATTGATTTATCATGTAATGGCCCCAGCTGCCCTCTTGTGTATCGGTGACCCCACAACCTTATGTATTGCCCCCAGTCAGGCCTCTACTATGTTTTTATGCCCCCTGCCAGACCCCCTTTATGTAAAACCCCTAACCCCCTTGTGTGTTGCCCACAGCCAGCCACTGATTGTGTATTTATACCACCAGCCAGCCCCTTTTAGTATAGCTGTAAGTATCCCTTGCCTTCCCCCACTGTAGGTTGTGTGGGCATTAATACTCAAGGGGGGCTGGCTAGGGGCATCACTTACATCTTAAAAGGGGGCTGGGTGGTGGCATAAATACACAATGGGGGGCATTAAAACATAATAGAGGCATCAAAGAGATGGGGCAACAATACATAATGAGGAGAAGGCCAGCCCCTATTATTTTTTTTTTTGAACCACATACCCTTTTTTTATTTCCCCACCTGCTCCATGCTCTCTTCCACTGCACTGACGGACACACGAGCTCTTGACTCTGTGAGCCCGCCCCCTACAGCGTCGCACCGCTGTCCCGAAGCGGCACGGCACACAGAAGCCGGCTGCTTAAAGATGGGACGCCAAAGCGGGACATCGCTAGGGGAATGCGGGACTGTCCCGCCTAAATTGGGACAGTTTTGACAGACAAAATAATTTTGTGTTAACTATACATTCCTATCCAATACAGACATCAAAAAGGGATGCTGCAGACTGTTAAGCCACGGCCAGCTAGGTCACTAATCTAAGGCCTTAAATCCAAAAATGCATTGGGGAGGAAGGAATATATGTAGCAATTTGTCATATTCCAACATAATCTAATGGCTAGAAAAGCCTCCAAAGTGAAATATATGTTTAATACTGTTCCTTTAAGAATGCCTGACCTGACCTCACAGCATTATAAAAGCTTGGTTCACCTGTACCTCAAGGCACGATTAATGTGTTGAGAGTCTGATAAACGGCTGAATTTTGCTCCTGAGCAGCCTGAAATAAAATCATCTGTTCCAGATCATCTGAAAGGTTATAAAACCCTTATCAGAAACTCCTGCCTGTTCTGAAATTGGACTGTGAATTTGACTACCTATTTTGAATCAACCTTTGTTTTTGCTACCCTGTCTGTTGTTTTCTCGTTAATGAGATTGTGAATTTACCCTGCCTTTTCGGACCAATTGGAGAATATGAAATCAACGTTTCTTCTTCGAATTCAATTGACTTTACCATGTTAATCTGACCCTGTGTTCTCTGAGAGACTGAATTATATTTCAAGCCTGTTTTATACACTTCTCTGATGAAAATAAATGATAAAAGATCCATTCAGCTCATGAAAGTGATTTAAGTGAATTTATTCATATCCAATCTGGCTAAATAACCCGTTGGTCAGATCTCATATGACACAATTTTAGAAAATATGCATTTTCTTGTGAGAGGCAATATTTTTTTTTACATTTTTTTTTTTTTAAGGGAGGGGTATGGGGCTTTACAGGTTATTATTATTATCGTTTCCACTTTATTTTTTATTTGTTTTTTTTTATTTTGTTTGCACTGCTCAATACAATTGACAAGCTTACTCAAGCGGTAAGCTGCACTCTGCACTACATTTAACTTGGAAGCAGATTTAACGATAAGTGTGTGGCATATTTGTTTTCGTGGCTCCTGGGTGCGGTGCACCCCTTGCATCCACCTTAACCCCTTAAGGACAATAGGGGTTCTTGCTCGTAGTATATTGTGGGACAATGGCTCTTATAACATTTTTCAGTGTTGCTGTTTAGCTGTGATTTTCTTTTTTCTCATTTCATGCTCCCACACATATGATATATTGTTTTTTTCAGGACAAACAGGGCTTTCTTTAGATACCACTAATTTTATCATATCATCTAATTTACTATTTTTTAAAAAATGATAAAATCTGGGTATTTTTTGTTAAAAAATTTATTTTTCTAACTTTTTAAACAAAATACTTTTACTCATCTGCAAAAACTAATGAAAAAACCTGCTAAATAGATTCTTCTATTTGTCCTGAGTTTAGAAATACCCAATTTTTTTTTTTGCTTTTTTCTGCACGTTATGGGGAAATAAGTACAGGTAGCGTTTTGCTATTTCAAAACCTTTTTTTCAAAATCTGGTCATTCTTCCCCCCATGTGCCATTTCGGGTATCTTTGAAGCCGGCTAATGCAATTTACCCCATCAAATCATATATTTTTTACATGTTACCATATTTTTTGAAATATTTTTTTTTTTAATTTTAATTTTTTTTTTTTTTTTTTTTTTAATAATCACTGATTAGTGAGCTGGACTCCATTGACCTTGCATGGTTGGATGCAGTACCTGCATTCAACCTGCAGGAGGAGCTCACGAGTTCTCAAGAGGGTCTGGATAGACCGCGATCGCGGCGATGCAGCTATACATGTACGGGCATTGTCGTTAACACGTTGCACAGCAACCCCGTACATGTACGTGGAATGTCGTTAAGGGGTTAACACACCCCTGCGTACAATAGAATAATGCATATTAACATTCTCAGTGAACACCTTAATATGCATTCTTTCAAAATAAAAAGTGCTTATATGACATATAATATGTTTGCCACCAGTTGACTCCAGGGCTAGTTCTGTGAACGCAGCAACTGAGTGTTTATTTGTACCCCCATGCACATGAGCAGAAAGCATGCCTATTAGTTTCAATTGGAAAACTTCCCTAACATTGTTTGGAAAGTGTTTTAAAGATTCATTGGACCATGGGAGAATACTCACAGAGTACCAATGCAGTTTACACCATTTTTGAAAACTGGACACCCCAGGATAATTCAAATGCTGGTATTTTAACTCTTTCTATGGACTAAGAAAGAGTCAAACTTTGTGATGGTAATTTTTTTGCATTTTTTTTCCACCCACATTGTACTTAAGGTATGTTAAATCATACCTGAAGTACAATGTGTGTGGGTAAAAAAAATCAGTAGTATTGCAGTAGTATTTTATTGTGTGTATTGTTCCCCACACACTTACCTTAGGTATGAATTTACAGCTCCTAGTAAATGTCACTGTCAGACAACACCCCAATATGTGCAAACAGGGAAAAGAAAAAATGTCGGTGCGCTAAGCTACACAAAAAGAGAGGTTGGAATGCAGCACTCAGCAGTGAAATGGTGCACGAGCCAGGGTACCACCAAGTCCCTCAATAAATCCAAAATAAAGAAGCAGAGGCTCAGCACTTCAAATGATAAGGTGAGTTTATTTCACACAGGCAACGTTTCGACGCACAGGTCTTTCTCAAGCCTTAGAGAGAAAGCTTGAGAAAGACCTGTGCGTCGAAACGTTGCCTGTGTGAAATAAACTCACCTTATCATTTGAAGTGGTGCGCTAAGCTAGTCACTAGTGATGGGAAGTTCGGATCATTAAAGTGAATCGGATCATTTCGATTCGTTCACTGAAATGATCCGATTCATGATCCGGATCTTCGGATCACTCAGTGTGTCTGCACGGAGTTACTGTTTTCCAGTAACTCCGTGCAGGCACACTAACGATTGGCCCCGCCCCTTTCATTATGAATCCTCCCCCCTGCCTCCAGTGATGTCAATGAAGGCAGAGAGTCGTTCAAAGATTCGGATCTTACAGGGATCCGAATCTTACAGTGATCCGGATCACTGTAAGATCCGGATCATTGTAAGATCCGGATCATTGTAAGATCCGGATCATTGTAAGATCCGGATCTTTGAACGACTCTCTGCCTTCATTGGCATTCTAATCATTAAGAGAATGTCACCATACTGTTATAAATAAATACATTAATAATCACTGCCCCCAGGATTTACATTCCCCTTTACCTGCAACTGCACCTTAAGCTAACTTTATTAAATTAATTAAATTAACCCTCACCATTAAATTAACCCTAAACACCCCATCAACCATGACTGCCCTAAAATTAACCCTTAACACCCCATCAACCATGACTGCCCCTAAAATTAACCCTTAACACCCCATTAAGCATAACTGCCCCCAAATTAACCCTAAACACCCCATTAAGCATAACTGTCCCTAAATTAACCCTAAACACCCCGTTAAGCATAACTGCCCCCAAATTAACCCTAAACACCCCATTAAGCATAACTGCCCCAAATTAACCCTAAACACCCCATTAAGCATAACTGCCCCCAAATTAACACTAAAGACCCCATTAAGCATAACTGCCCCCAAATTAACACTAAAGACCCCATTAAGCATAACTGCCCCCAAATTAACCCTAAACACCCCATTAAGCATAACTGCCCCAAATTAACCCTAAACACCTCATTAAGCATAAATGCCCCTAAATTAACACTAAAGACCCCATTAAGCATAACTGCCCCCAAATTAACCCTAAACACCTCATTAAGCATAACTGCCCCTAAATTAACACTAAAGACCCATTAAGCATAACTGCCCCCAAATTAACCCTAAACACCTCATTAAGCATAACTGCCCCTAAATTAACACTAAAGACCCCATTAAGCATAACTGCCCCTAAATTATCCTTAAACACCCCATTAAGCATAACTGCCCCCAAATTAACACTAAAGACCCCATCAACCATACCAATTTATTAGGTAATTTATCTGGAGTACATGCAATTAATTTAGGGGCAGTTATGGTTAATGGAGTATTTAGGGTTAATTTCAGGGGCCGTTATGGTTAATGGGGTCTTTAGAGTTAATTTCAGGGGCCGTTATGGTTAATGGGATCTTTACGGTTAATTTCAGGGGCAGTTATGGTTGATGGGGTATAAGGGTTAATTTTATGCTGATGACTGAGGGTTAATTTAATTAATTTAATAAAGTTAACTGTAGGTGCAGTTATAGGTAAAGGGGGGCAAACTCAGGGGAATCTAAATCCTGGGGGCAGTGTGAACATTATTAATGTATTTATTTATAAAAGTATGGTATCAGTGATATTCTCTGAATGATTCGAATCTCTGTAAGATTCGGATCCTTGTAAGATCCGGATCCCTGTAAGATTCGAATCATTCGACTCTTCGGTTCATTCGACTCTTCGGTTCATTCGACTCTTCGGTTCATTCGACTCTTCGGTTCATTCGACTCTTCGGTTCATTCGACTCTTCGGATCATTCGACTCTTTGAACGACTCTCTGACTCTATGAGTCATCGTTCCTGTGAGAATTAATGAGCTGTAACCTGACCCCAGAGTGCTCTGCAGATGACTCACAGCTCTAGGATCAGGTTAGAGCTGCATGATGATTCACAGACTGAACCGCTACAAACGAATCGTTCAGTCTAGTGAACCGACTCATCCGGATCACTAAAAAGAACCGGATCAAATGAACGATTCGTTCATGATCCGGACATCACTACTAGTCACAGGCTCAATAGATACAAATGTGTAATACGAGGCCTACCAAACAGGTGTAAGCATGCTGCAAGAAACAGTGTGTTGGCTGTACAATGTATACAAGAAACAAAACCTGACTGTGCTTCTTACCCTAATAAAGTTGGCAACAAATATATAAACATAATTAAATGAGAGGTTTTGGTTATATGAATTGGCCAAAGCATAATTAAGCTCACCCGCCACGTCAAGGCACACTCTCAATAGTGTGAGAACCTACTCTCACCTCCTACATAGTAGGCACACAAAGCAGTTTATACTGCTACCAAAACCTTATTAATTAACACCACAGTATGTGTTCAGCAACAGAAATGTTAAACGAGCCTTATGATGAAGGGTACAAAAATAAAAAAATAGTTCAGCCTTAAATGGGTTAAAGCACTTAGAAGCTTCTGCCATTAGTGTGAGCTGATCTCTTTTGTTCTTTAAAGTACTTGCGTAAATAATTAATAATAAAGGATGCTCTATCAAGATAATGTTTCCTGTATTTGAGTTTTACCAAATGACATCATTTGAAGAGGGGAGCTTACGCTGTCCTAATGAGAAAATATACCTTAGTACACAGTGGTGTATTTACCTTTGTTGCCAGTCACACCATACACGCAGCCATTTTTACACCTGTGCAACAGGATATGACATCAGACGGCTATGATATGAACTTCATATGAACGGGATATGAACTTCAGAGGCTATGCCAACATAGCACAAAATGGTTATGCGGCAGAGCATCTCAGGGATGTTTCCAGAACCTGGTTTAGCTAGGTATGACAGGGAAGTGAAGTGAGTAGTTAGACTGCTTAATCTGGGCTGGCAAAGTATAGCCGGAGAGGGCTACATTGGGTGCTAGGCTTTGGGCATATATTGTGTTGTGCACCAGCAATCTGTGTCCCTGAGCCTTATTGCCCTAGAAGACCATGCTTAAGAACACTAAAAGGGACATTTATGATATATATATATATATATATATATATATATATGCAAAATCAATAAATAATAACCTAGTGATTATTTGAGCCACTTTAATTAAATATAGTACATAGTACATAGTACAACACAAGGCTTGTGCATATTTTTCAATAAGGTTTTGGTCCTTTGTGTTTTGGATAACAAATTTCATTTTGTGCCCTTTAATTTCAGACAAAAATCTGAGGGCTTTTTACATGCAGAAATATACTTTGGTTTTTGTTGTTTTCACAAGTAGGGCTTTCTTTTTAATAATAATTATACACATAAACTATCATTTAGTATTGTAACGGTTCCCCAAGAGCTATAGCTACTCTTGGCTGTTGATTCGTTAGTTCTGTGTCTCTGTATACTTTCTTGTTTCAGCAGACAAATCCTTTATTAGTCCCGACAACAGTATATTTATACAGTACATTTATCTTGATAACACAGTTTACACAAAGGGGGTTTAATGGGATTAACTGTAACACAATGGTAACTTTAATTGAATTTGTGCCAGAACCCCTGGCACCAATCACTGCAACCTATGGTAAGGGGGCGATCAATCACTTTAGAGGGGGCAGGTATTTGTATTCATGGCTGTCCCTTTAAACTCTCAGCCAATCAGGTAGGGAGCTACCTGACACACCATATATGGGGTTCTGGGGGTGCGGACGTAGCAACCAATGAAAATAGGAGCTACGTCCCACTCCATATGGTGATCCAAGCGATCAGTCCACCATGTGTCTACCTTGCTCGATCTAAGAACGTACTACAGCCGCCAGGGTTAACCTTTATTGTATGCGGCAGCTGGGGATACGTTCCTGGGCAAGGGACCTAGTGATTTTAGCCTCTTTCTCCCGGTTACATATTTTAGGTAGTCAAGGAAAAATAAGGGTTCTTGGCTCCTAGTCTGGGAGCTTGTGGGACATGTATGAAAAATGTGTACAAATGTGGGGAAGATTAGGAGAAAAAGGAAATATTTTGACAGTTTCACCTATAAAAAACTATATATATAACCAGTGCAAATGGAAAAAAAAACTGTATATATAAAGTGTAATTGTCCAGATATATGCCTGGGATTTTCATTTATTTGGGCACTTACAGGGTTAAATATGAATGACGCGCATCGCTGTCTCTAAACAATATTTTTTTAAATGTGGTAAGCTGGGAGTTGGGCCCCAGTAGCGGCCAGAAAAATAAACCCTTTTGACTTAACCATTTTAGTGCCAGTCTGTCCTAAACATGAAGTAAAATGTCATATTTTTTTTTTCATTTTTAACAATCCCATTCACGGTGTTTCAGTAAAAAAATTTCTCTAGGTATGTGAAATGACTAACCCCCCCACTACAAGAATACCCCATATGCATAGGTAGGGTATGTCTCTTTGACACTGCGGGTTCAAAACTGAAACATGCGAATTCGTTTTCAAACATGGAACTTCGACAAATTAGCTTGCTGGGTCCACGTCTCATTTGAGAGACAGTAGTGGTCCCATATTTCACTTTAACCCCTAAAACTATATATTTCCAAATACTAGACAGCTCAGGGAATCTAGTTAGAGGCAAAGAACTTTGGAGGGGGCGGTCGGTCCGTGGGCCAGGCGACCGGCAGACCAACACTCAAAACAGCCGCTAAGCGTCTGTGAGCGGGATTGAAAGCGGCAGCCGGGCCGCCTTCTTCGGCCACTGGCGCCTAATGAAGTTAAAGGGGCTGGTGTGCACGCTCCGCCCAATGGCCGTGCCTCAGCACTTCGTCCCACGTCTTAAAAGGGGTGGGGCGAAGAGCTGAGGCACGGCCATTGGGCGGCGTGGTGCGTGCACCAAATGTTCCAGGGCTGGCCGTGGTGATTCATTAGAAGCGCATCCGCGGCTCAAGGTCACTATGGGGAGGAGTGGGAGCTAGTTAACAAGAATGAAATGAGGTGGGGGATAAGTGGGTGTGGAAAAAGGGGAGGTGCTTGTGGGGGTGGAACCAGGGACGGCAAAATTATGTTTTGCCTAGGGTGGAAAAAATACTTGCACCAGCCCTGCTGCCAGGTTTAATTCAGAACACATAGGTGACATGTTCCTTTAAGAGGTGGTACGGATCCTGGATGAAACGCGATTCCGTACAGCTGATATTGGCCACATGGGGGCGCGTGCGTCTGACAGAGCCAGAGGCCATGCGGTCGGTGTCGGGGAATCCTGTTGGCAGCTGCTGGCGTCGAGGGACTTCGGAGGGACGACGGTTTGGGCAGACGGAAGCTAAGTACCCAGTCAGGGCCCCCCCAGGCAATTGCCCCCCAGGCCGCCCTGAATCCGGGCCAGTGGGCCGGACGGCCAGCAGACGAACATTCAACGCTTTGAATGCGGCCGTCGTGCCAGTAGCGTACCTGGCGGGGGGGGGGGGGGGGCGGTCCGCCCCGGCTGCCGCTCATCCGAGGGGTGCCACCACTCCGGCATGTCTCCAGAAACGATGCGGGTGGCAACTGTGGCTGTGCGTCAGGACTTGATGTCAAATCCCAGCGCACAACACTGAAGCCATGCCCACCATCTTCCGCGCTCAGTGCACCGGAAGGACAGGACACAGAAGAAGAAGCACGAAGAGGAAAAGTGACAGTGACAGAGGAAAGGTAGGAAAAGATTGAGGGAGAGTGGATTAGTAAGCAGGGGAGGGCTGGCAGCCTAAGGCCTAGGGGGCAAGTCAAGTGAAGTGGCTCCGCCCCCTCGCACTCACCTTTCACCCCTCACGCTGCTCCCATCACTATGCGGCCATCAGACTGCTGGAAAGCTTATCTAAACGGCCGCTGGGTGCTGATGCCACCGGCCGGAGCTACTTTAATCCTTTTTTTTATTTATTTAATATGCCGGATCGGCTTGCCATATTAAAAATAAATAAATAAAGTATTAAAGTAGCGCCGGCCGGCAGCATCAGCACCCAGCGGCCGTTTAGATTCGATTTCCAACAATCTGATGGCCGCATAGTGATGGGAGCAGCGTGAGGGGTGAAAGGTGAGTGCGAGGGGGCGGAGCTTTCACCCCTCACGCTGCTCCCATCACTTGGCGGCCATCGCATACGGCCGCTGGGTGCTGATTCCGCCGGCCGGCGCTGCCCCCCCCGTCCCTGTTAGTAAGTGTGTGAGAGTGATGGGTGTTATGCTGTAGTTTATGCTGAATGATCGTGAATGAGGGTTTCAGATAGCATGGATGTGTAAGTGTAAGGGGATAGCATGGCATAGGGAGGCTGTTATCACATTCCTTTCATGCCCAGATTCCAGCATGTACTGGCTGCCTAGGCATGATAGGAGTGTGATTGCTGTTATCAATTATTTTTTTCGTCCAACTTTGGTGTGTTAACAACACTTTTATTGGACAGAATAATCCAATAACAGTATTAATATATATATATATATGATTGCAAACAGCAATCACACTCCTATCATGCTAAGTCAGCCAGCACATGTGAGAACCTGGGGATGATAGGATTGTGATTGCTGTTAATTATATATATATATATATATATATACATATATATATATATAAATATAATGTGTATATGTTTGATTTTTTTGTCTAATTTTGGTGTGTTACTTTTAACCCCTAAAGGACAATGGGCGGTCCCAAACGACATTGAAAACAATGCATTTCGAGCCCGTACAGGTACGGGCTTTGTCATTAAGGGGTTAATAAAGTATTTTTTTTTTTTGTTATTTTTTTTTCCGGTTTTGGCGAATGCTGAATTTTCAGTTTTGGTACAGAATTTTCATTTTGTTGAATCCCTACTATATGCTAAGCCAGTCACTGAATCGGTAGGCCTACACCACATCAATGTTTGGCTTACTATATAGTGATAGGGGTTGTACTGCAGTATTGTCAGTGTCTGGCTCAATGTATAGGCACACATTGACAGTGTTACAGCGTATTGGCTCGAGTATTGGCCACACCTGAGTATAGGCCGCACCCTAAAAGTTAGGTGCCTTTTTTTAAAGAAAAAATTTAATTTAAAGTGTAATAGATATGCTGCCACTCTGCCCCCTCAAGACATGCTGCCACTCTGCCCCCCCCGATACATGCTGACACTCTGTGTGTGTCCCCCCCCGAGATATTCTGCCACTCTGTGTGTCCCCCAAGATGTGCCCCCCTCCCCTAGACTTACCAGTGCAGAAGTGCCGGCACCGGAAGTTGTATACCATTCTGCGTAGAATAGATGCCCCCCGCTGGCCCCGCAAGACACCCGGGACTCTGCACTGGTAAGGAGGATTGTTAAAGCTTACCGCGCAGACGTTCACCGGCGAGCATAAACAACGTCCGCTGCCGGCACGTCTGCACGATGTGCTTTAACAATCTCCCTTGCCGGGACTCCCCCCGTGGGAATTCCAAGCAAGGGAGATTGTTAAAGCACATAGTGCAGACGTGCCAGCAGAGGAGGCTGTTTACGCGCATCGCCGCTGCCGGTGAACGTCTGCACGATGCGCTTAGACAACCTCTGTCTGAGCATATCGGAGAGTAGCATGCAGGTCCCCTGCACCGCTGGGGGGATCTGTATCCTAACCCTGCTGCATGCCCGGAACTGCATGTCCCGGGCGTTGGGCTCTAGACCCCGAATATAGGCCACACCCCCACTTTAAAGACTTAAAGTGGGGGGGGGGGAGTGCGGCCTATATTCGGGCAAATACGGTATATTATGATAACAGTTATGCTGTACCACCGTCAATGTGTGCCTCAGTATATAATGATAAAAATTATGCTGTACCCCTGTCAATGTTTGCCTAACCATAGAAACTATGCAGTTTTAACCCCTTAAGGACAATAGGGGTTATTACTCGTAGTATATTGTGGGACAATGGCTATTTTAACATTTTTCGGTGTTCCTGTTTAGCTGTGATTTTCTTCTTTCTCATTTCGTGCTCCCACACATATTATATATTGTTTTTTTCAGGACAAACAGGGCTTTCTATAGATACCATTAATTTTATCATATCATCTAATTTACTATAAAAAAAAATGATAAAATATGGGGATTTTTTGTTAAAAAATTACTTTTTCTCACTTTTTAAACAAAAAACTTTTACTCATCTGCAAAAACGAATGAAAAAACCTGCTAAATAGATTCTACTATTTGTCCTGAGTTTAGAAATACCCAATGTTTTTATGTTTTTTTTGCTTTTTTCTGCACGTTATGGGGCAATAAGTACAGGTAGCGTTTTGCTATTTCAAAACCTTTTTTTCCAAATCTGGTAATTCTTCCCCCCATGTGCCATTTCCGGTATCTTTGAAGCCGGCCAATGCAATTTACCCCATCAAGTCATATATTTTTAAAAACTAGACACCCCAAGGTATTTCACATGCTGGTAATTTAACCCTTTCCATGCACTAATTTTACCACCAGCCTTTGTGAAACTTTATGGCAGTACATTTTTTTATATTTTTTTCACACACGTTGTACTTCAGGTATAAATTTATCGCTCCTTGTATATGTCCCTGTCAAACAACACCCCAATATGTGTTCAGTAACATCTCCTGAGCGCAGTGATACCCCACATGCATGGGTTTGTTGGGTTATTTGGGAGGTAAAAGGCCGCCTTTGTGAGGTGTGTATTTTTTGGCCATTTAGACATCTGATCCTACTGCCCCCATGTCCCATATTTGGGACACCTTTGAACCCGGCCAATTCAATTTATCCCATCCACTCATGCATTTTTTAATACGAGACACCCTATGGGCATTTGTAATGCCAATATTTTAACTCTTTCCATGCTGGAATTTTTGTAAAGATAAAGAATTTTAGGACTTGCTTATTAATTTTTTTTTGGTGACAGTGGGGATTTTTATATGTTACCATATTATTTTTATTTTTTTTAAAAAAAATTTTAATTTTTTTTTTAAATTTTTTTTAATTTATTTTTTTTTTTTTACTAATCACTCATTAGTGAGCTGGGCTCCATTGACCTTGCATGGTTGGATGCAGTACCTGCATTCAACCTGCAGGAGGAGCTCGAGAGTTCACAAGAGGGTCTGGATAGACCCTCTATGAACTCAAATCTATTGTTGATGCCATCCTGTGAATGACGGCAACGTCATTTACAGGATGGCACTTGTGGTTGCTCTTCGGAGCAATCACAAGGTGATCGGGGTAGGGGGGTAGTGTTACTGACATGCCTCGATATCGAGGCATGTCAGTAACACCATTTATGCTTAGGAAGCGATTCAGATCGCTTCCTAAGCTGTTTTAGCCGGGCGCCACCGCGATCTTTCATGATCGGTGCGGCGGCGGCCATTTTTCTTCCGGGGAGGGCTGCCAAGGGCTGCCCTCCCCGGATCCACGGTCAGCCTCACTTGGGAGGCTTCCGTGGATGCTGCAAAGCCGCCGATCGCGGCGAAAACGCCGCGATCGCGGCAATGCAGCTATTTAACGGCAGCCCGTACATGTACGGGCATTGTCGTTATCTCGTTGCACGGCAACCCCGTACATGTACGTGGATTGTCGTTAAGGGGTTAAAGTGTGTGTGTGTGTGGGGGGCACATACAGTGTTTGCCACAGGTGCCAAAAACACTAGGTACGCCCCTGCATCGTGTGGCAGTCAGACCCAATGGCTGTGCCTCAGCTCTTCGTCCCACGTCTTTAAAAGACAAACCATTTATTTTTGAAAACTAGACACACCAGGGTATTTCAGATGCTAGTATTGTAACTCTTTCCATGCACTAATTCTACCACCAGCATTTTTTCAAACTTTGCAGTAGTATTTTTTTGTGTGTGTATTTTTCCCCACACATGTACTTTAGGTATGAATTTACAGCTCCTGGTATATGCTGCTGTCACACAACACCCCAATATGTGTTGAGCAACATCTCCTGAGTACAGTTTGTCGGGTTTTTGGGGGCTAAAAGCCCACATTTGGGACGTGTGCATTTTTCTAATTGGAAAGTAGAAGTGTGGTCATCCTTCCTCCGGTGTTGGGACTAGGGCTGAAACAACGAATCGATATAATCGATAAAGG
The DNA here is from genome assembly GCF_027358695.1 of Spea bombifrons. Classification (NCBI taxonomy): domain Eukaryota; kingdom Metazoa; phylum Chordata; class Amphibia; order Anura; family Pelobatidae; genus Spea; species Spea bombifrons. Next base: position 42,213,258 of record NC_071089.1, read on the forward strand.
AAATCGCTGTCAACGATTTCTGTTATTGATTAACCGAGCGATCGATTTGTGGTTGCATCACTCGGCTCGCTTTACCTCCTCCACGAGCGTTTCTCTGCTTCTGCTACGCGCTCTGCAGTCTTCGCCTTCAATGAGTTACGTGACCTTGCTGAGCGCCGGATTTGACACGCTTCAATTAAGAAATGGTGTTGGTCTGCTGTATAAAGTTACTTGAAGGTTGGAACGAGTCCATAGCTGAGGTAAGTGATTCTCTATGTGCGAGTGTCTATGTGCGAGGCAAAGTGAGAGTGGGGGTGCAGGGCAGAGTGGGGGTGGGGTTGCAGGGCAGAGTGGGAGACTGGGTGCAGGGCAGAGTGGGAGAGTGGGGGTGCAGGGCAGAGTTAGGGTGCAGGGCAGAGTGTGAGTGCAAGGCAGAGTGTGGGTGTGAGTGCAGTGCAGAGTGTGGGTGTGGGTGCAGGGCAGAGTGTGGGTGCAGGGCAGAGTGTGGGTGTGAGTGCAGGGCAGAGTGTGAGTGCAGGGCAGAGTGTCAGTGTGGGTGCAGGGCAGAGTGTGGGTGGGAATGCAGGGTAGAGTGGGAGACTGGGTGCAGGGCAGAGTGGGAGTGCAGGGCAGAGTGGGAGACTGGGTGCAGGGCAGAGTGGGAGATGGGGTGCAGGGCAGAGTGTGGGTGGGAGTGCAGGGCAGAGTAGGAGACTGGGGGCAGAGTGGGAGACGGGGTGCAGGGCAGAGTGTGAGTGTGGGTGCAGGGCAGAGTGTGGGTGGGAGTGCAGGGCAGAGTAGGAGACTGGGTGCAGGGCAGAGTGGGAGACTGGGTGCAGGGCAGAGTGGGAGATGGGGTGCAGGGCAGAGTGTGAGTGGGGGTGCTGGGGCAGAGAGTTAGTGCGGGTGAGTGTGGGTATTTTTTACATTTTTGGAACTTGAAGGTTCCCCTGAAGGTGACATCAGTGGGAAATTATTTTAACATTTTACTTTTTGTTTTATTTTTTTTAACAATTTTGTTTTTATTTAAAAAAATGTATTTTACTAATCACATTGTGATTAGAAAGCTGGGCTCCATTGACTTGCATGGTTGAATGCAGTACCTATTCAACCTGCAAGTGGAGCCATATTCTCAGGAGGGTCTGGAGAGTTTTTTTTTTTCTTAAAGGACGCCGCCATCTTGCGCGTGGCAAAGTCTTTTCGGTTGTGACCGCTCTCCAGAGCGGTCACGGCGCGTCCTGGGGTGGAAGTTCGATCATCAATCGCCTCCTAAACTCTTTTAAAACGGACGTTGATGCCCCTTGAACCGGCTTAAAATCATTCAAGGGAGCCGGAGGTCTGTTAAAGACCTCCGATACTGCTCCCTTGCGATTCGCGCGGCAACTGCTGCTGTGCAGAGGGCACTGTGGGCGCGGCTTCAGTGCCGCCGGGATCTGACAACAAACCCCGGCGGCACTGAAGCCGCGCCCACAGTGCCCTCTGACCCGGAAGAAGACAGAAGAAGAGGAGCGAAGAGGAAGACTGCTGTAAAAAGAAAAGACTGCTGTAAGAAGAAAAGAAGTAGAAAAGAAGGTAGGAAATCATTCATTAAGACTGAGTGACAGTGAGAGTGGATTGGTATGTGTGGAATGTGTGGATTGGTATGTGTGGAATGTGTGGATTGTGTGGATTGGTATATGTGTGGATTGGTATATGTGTGGATTGGTATATGTGTGGATTGGTATATGTGTGGAATGTGTGGATTGGTATGTGTGGATTGGTATGTGTGGAATCTGTGGATTGGTATGTGTGGAATCTGTGGATTGGTATGTGTGGAATCTGTGGATTGGTATATGTGTGGATTGGTATATGTGTGGATTGGTATGTGTGGAATCTGTGGATTGGTATGTGTGGAATCTGTGGATTGGTAAGTGTTGATTGGTAAATGTGTGAGAGTGATGGGTGTTATGCTGTACCATTTCCAATGTCTTTTTCATTATAATTATGCTCTAAAGTACATCATAACTCCCATCACTCTATACTGTTCCGTACAGTGGCAGAGCTGGAAGACAGAGGCCTTGCACCCCCACCGCAGGGTGCTGGTCAGGTTCTATGTGGGCAATGTGGACGCTGGCTTTGGGGTGTGCAATCTGTGATCTATGCCTGTAATTTAGGGTGTTTTATCTATAACTTTAATGCTGAGTTTTTATGTGAATTCCAATTGATCAATACCTGCAAAGCTGGGTTTGTGTGTTAATGTGTTGGTCTATATCTGCTATGCTATGTTTCTATACATTATTTATGTTTACCAGCAAATACAGGATTTGTATGTCTTATTCAGTTGATCAATACCTGGGGTGCTATTTCCATGTGTTGTTTATTTGATCTATACCTTCAGTGCTGAGTGATTTCCAGTTGATCTATACCTGCAATGCTGGGTTTGTGTGTTCTGTTGATTTATACCTGCAATGCTATGTTTCCATACATTATTTATGTATACCTGTAAATACAGGATATTTATGTCTTATTCAGTTGCACGTGCTGTTTCCATGTGTTGTTTATTTGATCTATACCTGAACTACAGGGAGTAATTAAAAGAGAGTTGTGGTTTAGTGACGTAGGGGACAAATGGACTTTGGGGATGATTACGGGGAGAGGACCTCCCAATGTCACGGTGCAGTCAGAAGAAGGGAAGGCTGTACTGACTCTCACAGTCTTCCCCTGATCTGCAGTTGAGGGCAGTACAGCATAATCCCTATCACTATACATCGATCTAGACATTTACAATAATGCAGCATAACCCCTACCACTATATACTAAGCCAGACACTGAAGTGGTAGGCCTACACCACATCAATGGCTTTGTATATAGTGATATGGGTTATGCTGCATTATTGTAAATGTCAGGCTCAGTGTATAGTGATATGGATTACACTGCCCCACCGTCAATGTGTGCTCAGTATAAAGTGATAGGTGTTATCCTGTATCACCGGCAATGTGGGCCTCAGTATATAATAACAGTTATGTTGTACCACCGTCAGCGTGTGCCTCAGTATATAATGGAAACAGTTATGCTGTACTACTGTCAGCGCGTGTCTCAGTATATATTGATAGCAGTTGTGCTGCACAACTGTCAATGTCTGCCTCAGTGTATAATGATAGTTATGTTGTACTACTATAAGTGTCTAGCTCAGTATATAAAGATAGCGGTTATGCTGTACCACCATCAATATCTGGCTCAGTTATAGTGATAGGTGTTATGCTGTTCCACTGTAGTATCTGGCTCAGTGTATAGTGATAGGAGTTATGCTGTTTCACTGTAATGTTTGCCTCAATATATAATGAAATTACTTAAGCTGCACCACCGTCAATGTCTGTCTCAGTATAGAGTGATAGGCATTATGCTGTACCACCGTCACTGCCTGGCTCAGTATATAGTGATAGGTGTCATGCTATACCACAGTCAGTGTCTGGTTCATATGGTATATATAATCATGAGTCGACATGGCAACACCACTATATATGCAAATGCTTAAATGAAAAGAGAACAATGTTATGGTGACTCCTGATTATAATATCAGAATTTTTTTTAGTTTATAGTGTCTTTAGCTGCTTAGCCAGTACTTAATTTGTAATGTTTGTCACTCATTTGTTAGGTCTTCTTAGAAACTTGTTGTGTTTGTTGTTTTTTTGGGGGGGTTATTAAAGAAAGCACTATTATATGTTCAGTAAATGTTATTTAAACATATTTATTTTACTTATAAGTTATTAATTTATTTTTTCAGATTTCTTGTTGTTTACAGTTGACATACAGTTTACAAATTGGTGCAATAAATATTCTTGCCAACATAATTTTTTAGATGTCTTTACATTTGGGGGGGGGGTGCCACTTACAGGATCCGCCCCGGGTGCCAAATACTCTAGGTACGCCCCTGCATGGAGGCATTTTGCCATGACGAATGGGCATCTATTCCTCTTGGATACCAATATTGTATATTATATACCTAAAGAAAATTAGATAAGACTTGACAAACTTAGGGTACTTTGGCTTCTTTGACGGTGCTCAGCCATAGAAGCCCTAGTGGAAGAGGAGGGCAGAAGCGGAGCTTGTCTGTGCGTCGTGCAGATGCCCACCAGCTGCCAGGGTGGAGGATCCAGGTCCCTTTCAGCACTGCGGAGAATACTCCTCTCTGCCGATGCGGGCAGACAACCTCCACTTCTCCCCTTTACTTCCGCTGGGGCTTCTATGAAGAAGCACCGGCATCACATGACCTTAGATTGCAGGATTCAAATTAATGCAAACTTTATTTTTAAAGAAATTTGCCAAGTGTGTGTTAATGATGAGAATCCCCAACCAGGGGCATAACTAGAAGCCACAGGGCCCTGGTGCGGAAATTATTTAAAAAAAAAAAAATCAATAAAAAATTCACTTAAAAATATTATCATTATATAAATAAGAGATGCCACATCATAATCAGAATTGAACCCTTTTGGACTAAGAGTATTCAGCTCTCTAATCCAAAATGCTTCGATCTCCCCTTCTTAAATTTTCTGGAATTTGTTCAATAATCTGAAATTTCAGTTGTGCAATGCTGTGGCGATACACAGAGAAATGAGCCAGGACTGGTAATTCAAATAACCCAGTCCTGATGGTAGACATAGATGATATGATCAAAAAAATGGTATCTGAAGAAAGCCCTTCTTGTCCAAACCCCCCCCAATAGATAACTTGTGGATAACTGGAAGACAGAATATGCCAATTCTTACTAATGATCTTCCTGATCATCATTCCTGCAAGCGGGCTATCTGCCGTGTGCCGTGCAAGTGGGCTTCCGGTCGTGTGTGTGTGCTCCATCCAGAGGGCTTCCTGTCGTGTGTGTGTGTGTCCCATCCAGAGGGCTTCTATCCATGCGCCCCGCCAGCCAAGAGACTTTCTATCTATATCTATCTATCTATCTATCTATCTATCTATCTATCTATCTATCTATCTATCTATCTATCTATCTATCGTTTTACCATCATCTGCAATACAGATATTAACTGCATATTCTGTCTGTGGTTTATTTCCTGCGCCTGTCTGGAACAACCCCAAGCCATTATGCATCGTGGAGTACAGGCAGAGCAACTCGTATTCCCTGCACCTGGGCTCCTATTAGACCTATTCACCCGGTTCGTGACACTGTGTGATACTGAATGAAACATAAATGGGGGATGACAGCTAGAAAAATGTAAGAGTATTCTTAGCTTGTGGCTTTCTGAAGACATCAGTTTCAAAAGACTTTGAAATTAAGATGTCCGAAAAAGCCAACTTATAATTATCTGCCACCATTGTCAATTTGATCGAAGTGGAGACAGAATTAAAAAAACAAAAGAAACTGTCGAGAGACTCCAATGTGCCGCTCCACAACACCAGCACATCATCAATATAGCGATACCATTTCATCGCATGTTTTTTAAACAAATCACTAGGATAGATGAATCTTTCTTCTAGATCAGCCATAAAAATGCCTGCGTATGTGGGCGCCACACTGGAGCCCATCGAAGTACCCTTCAACTGTAAATAAAAATCATTCAAAAACACTAAATAATTCTCCGTCAAAACCAAAGTCAATAATTGCATGAGAAAATTTACAACCTCATCTCTAAAATCCAATCTCTGAAAGGCCAACCTTGTAGCCTCAAGGCCATGCTCGTGTCTGATCGAGGTATATAAGCTATTTACATCAAAACTGACTAGAGTTGGGGGGCGTGTCCGACCGTCAGACGGAATGGCTGCTTGAGCTCTTAGCTCCGCTGCCGCTCGCAGTTTCATCCGCTTTCATCCTGCTACACTCGACGATGGGGCGCTCCAAACGCACTGCTGCTGAGCCCCCCACACCTGATGGTCGCTCCCGAGGTGTTTCTACCTCCCTACAGGAGTGTTTTCGGACACCCGCTGACTTGGCCTCTCAGGCCCCCGACGACCACGCGGCCGACTCTCCCGCAAGTTCTTCCTCTCTTGAGGAAGGAGTGCCTGCTACAGACCCCACGCTGCACCAACACACTCCGGAGGTGCTGCAGCTGTTCTCCAATGCGCCATGGCGCACTGACTTTTCCGCCCTGATAACGGAGCTCCGTCAGGTGGTGAGAGACGAGGTGGCGACCCTGCGCACGGACCTAACATCCCTGGAGCGCAGAGTTGTTGCGCTGGAAGACAACTCGGCTGTACAGCGTCAGGTAGGCCAGTCTGTCACACATTCATCTGACCGTCACCTTCGCTGTTTGTGGAGCCTTAGGCGGCGCCTAGAGGACTTGGAGAACTGAGGCAGGAGGCAGAATATCAGGATTCGAGGGGTCCCTGAGCCGGAGGCCTCTGAGGACCTGTTGGCCCTCCTGACTGATCTTTTCTCTGGCCTGTTGGGCAGAGCGATAGATGCCCACTCGGTAGTTGACAGGGTGCACCGGGCCCTGCGTCCTAGAAGTGGCCCTAACACCCCACCCCGTGATATCATATGTCATCTCACGGATTTTCGTCTGAAAGAGGACATTATGCTCCGAGCCCGGGATGTGCGCACATGGCAACTTAATGGCGCCCCTGTCACGTTGTATCATGACCTTTCTGATCTCACGCTGCAAGCTCGCTGGGCGCTGCGCCCGTTGACACAGGAGCTGCAGAGGCTCTGGATACCATATCGCTGGGGCCACCCGTTCGCCCTCATGGTGAGGCACGACAACGCCTACATTACCGCCCGCTATCATCATGACCTTCCACGCTTATTCCATGAGCTCCGCCTCCCGGCCATATCCGTCGCTGACTGGGCTCTGCTGGGTCTGGATGCTGACGAGCCTCCCCCGCGCACCGCTCTCTCAAGACGCCACCGGAGTGGAGTGTCCGGTCGACAGATTGGTGCGGTTCCTGATGACCCTGCTGGTCCTCTGCGGCTCCGGCGGGTCCATGCGGTCGAGGAATGATTCCCCTTCATCCTCTCGACGATGTTCCGGTGTTCGTTCCACTTAACGGCAGGGAAACTGCGGCCCCTTCTTTCTATATATATATATGTCTATTTTGTTTTAATTTTTATTTATTTATTATTGTTATTATTATTATTATTCTGTTTTTTTTTTTATTCTTATTGCTGTACGAGTATTACGGGTACCTGTATCGCGTCACCTCTGTGCCCCAGGGACCACTACTGCTGCCTCTTCGCGTCCCTACACTATGCCCCAGATACTCATTTTATTTATTTTGTTACGTATGCCACTTCTGTGCTCTAGATCATGCCACTGATGCCTCCGTGTCTTTCTACACTGTACACTGACTGCTCCTTTTTATTACTCCTTTTTGTGTGCCCTTGATGATGCTACTGGTGCCTCCGCGCATTTCTACACTGTACACTGGCATATCTTTTTTTTTTTTGTGTGTGTGTGTGTGCCACGCGCCACTTCTGTGCTCCAGATGGTGTAGTTGGTGCCTCCGCACACGCCCCCGCTGTGCGCCTTTGCTCGAGCCACTGCAGGGCTCCTGCGTCTTTATGTTGGGGCTGCTTCTGTAGTAGAGCCCTAATGTGTCTATGTACGTATCTCTATTTTTCTGACGGTTTACCTCTGCATATTTTTACTTACGTCTTCTCTATGTGCACCTGCTGTTCTGTGAGGGTACTTGCTTGATTTTGGGCGGGTGGTGGGTTGTGGCTCTGTGGTTCTGTTTAAGTGCCTGTCCATATTTGCCTTGCCCTTTCTCAGCATGTCCTGTTGCGAATTGTTCTTATTGTGCCTGCGGGCGGCGGCTCGCTGCTGTGTTATTTGGCTGTTCCGCCATTGTTTCTGTTCCGGTTGCCTTGGTTCCCCCACACTTACGCCCTTGTGTTGTCGTGCATGCCTCTTAGAGGTGCTGAGTGACTCTTTCACTCTCCTGACAGGCGTATAAGGTGTATTGTACGACCCCGTTGGTCAATTACTGTTTTTCTCCTTTGGTCTCTTCCATTTCCCATTTCTTTCTTTTCCTCCTCCTCCCTCCCACCTTTTTTTTTCTTTCTTTCTTCTTCTTCTTTCTTTCTCCTTCCCCCCTTTCTCCCCATCCCTCTCGCGATGTCTGGGCCTGCTGCGTCCCTTAATCTTCTGTCCCTAAATGTACGGGGGTTGAATACCCCTGAGAAGCGCTCTCGCTTACTCTATGACCTACGACATGACCATGTGGACATAGCCTTTATTCAGGAAACCTATTTTTTGGGCAGCTGCCCTCCTAAGCTCTCGAACCGGTTCTATCCCACGGGTTTCTTTAGTTGTAACCCCTCGGCTAAGACTAAAGGGGTGGCTATTCTCCTCTCCAGACATCTGCCGTTCCGGGTCTTGGCTTCCTGCCCTGATCCTGACGGGCGATATCTTATGCTAAAGGGATCGATTGCGAACCAGATGTACACCTTTGCTAACCTTTATCTACCTAATACCAACCAACATCTCCTTCTTAGGACTGTCTTCCGCAAATTTCAGGAGACTTTCAGGAGGGCGTATTTGTGCTGGGGGGGACTTCAATGTCTCTCCACCCCCACATGGACACCTCCACGGGTAGGTCGCGCACGCCGCAACGGGTGCTGCGCGGGATTACCTCTCTACTCGCGATGCACCGTCTTGTAGACTGCTGGGGGGCCTTGTATCCTACTACTAAAGACTATACCTTTTTCTCGACATCCCATGGTTCCTACTCCCGTCTCGATTATTTCTTTCTCCCCTATCACCATGCTATCCTTTTGCGCCGCGCTCACATTGGGATTACCACTTGGTCTGACCACGCCCCTGTGGGTATTTCTCTCGCCTCATCTCTCCCCCGCCCCTCCCGGCACCTTAATGACTCTTTGTTGACTGATGCGGAAATAGAAGCTGACACCACGAGGGCCCTCACCCATTATTTCCAGGAAAATCTCCCAGACGAGGTGCCTCATCTCACGATCTGGGAATCCCATAAGAGTGTGATTCGGGGTCACTATATACGCATATGCTCCCACCGTAAGAGGGTTGAGAGGGAGCGGATCTCCTCCCTATGCGACGGCATTGCTGTGCTAGAAAGGGCTCACAAGGGTTCCTTGTCGGGGGACGACCTACAGTGACTGGTGTCTTTGCGGGGGGATTTAGCGGCCATCCTCAATAATCGAACCCAACGAGCATTCCTGCGCTACATGGCCCTATTTTATGAACACGGGGACAAGCCGGGAAGTGCCTGGCGAGGGCGCTTCGTGGCTCCCGCAAGCTGACCCATATCCCAAAGGTTCGCTCCGCCAGTGGTCGAGTCTGCCTCCTCCACTCGGACATTGCTGCTAGCTTTGTGTCCTATTTCTCGAACCTTTATAACATCACCCCTTCCGGTAGTGCGTCTGCCCCTGCTGCGAGGGAGGCCAGGTTGCTGGAATATCTGCAGCGGACGTTGCGGGTTAGTCTTCCTGCCAGGGATGCGGCGACGTTAGAGGTTCCTATCTTTCTTCAAAAGTTTGTCTTGGCTATTAAGTCGTCCCGTTCTGGGAAATGCCCAGGCCCGGATGGGTTCCCACTAAAATACTACTCGCACCACGCTGACCTACTTGGTCCCCACTTTGTGGAGGTGTTTAACTCTGTTTTAGACAGCGGCCGCATTCATGCGCATACTCTCTCGGCGTCCATCACTTTAATCCCCAAGGATGGTAAAGATCCTGAACAATGCGGCAGCTATAGACCCATTTCCCTCCTCAACACTGATCTCATTGTTGTTTGCAAAAATTCTCGCCAATCGTATAAAACCTTTCATGTCCCGTTTGGTTCATCCCGATCAGACAGAATTTGTCCCGGGTCGGGAGGCGCGCGGCAGTACAATTCGTGCTCTTAACCTGATGCACTTTGCAAAGCACTCTGGCATTTCCTCCATTTTTCTTTCCACGGATGCTGAGAAAGCTTTCGATAGGGTAGACTGGTCCTTTATGATTGCCACTCTTAGACACATGGGCTTCGGTCCTCACCTGCTCACTTGGATCCGGTCGCTTTATCAGGCCCCCTCCGCATGCCTCCGTATCAATGGTGCCCTGTCGGACTCTTTCTGTAATGGTATGATGAGGCAGGACCCCAGATGGCGGAGGTAGCCAGGCCAAACAGGAACCAGAAAGTCAGAGAACCAACCGGGTCAGACAGGTAATCAGGATAAGCCGAATCAGAATCCAGAGACGAGGTCAACAAGCCGAATCAATACCAGACGAGCAGGAATCAGGAGCCGAATCAGGAGACAGGAACGAGGTCAACAAGCTAAGTCAAACCGGAGCAGTAGTCACAATCAATGCACAAGCAAATAGCAAAATACACCAACCAAGGGTGAACCAGAAGAGGAAGTCCAGGTTTAAATAGGGACAGGTGGAGGTGTGTCTAGCATTAAGGAGGTCACCTGAGGTTATAAAAACACGTTACGTATGTAACGTGTAATATTACTTTTTGGCCACACGGTGGCGCTGTGCTCCCTGTTTGCCGCGTGGTCGGCCACGCGGTGAAGACGCCGACCGAGTAGCGGTGGTACTAGCTGCCCGGGAAGCCGGTCGAGGAGGCAGCGTCGCGGGACCGGCCACGGCGCGGGACCGGAGAGGCAGGTAAGTCCTTACACTTTCACTATTACTAATGGCACCCGGCAGGGATGTCCTCTGTCGCCCCTGCTGTTTGTGCTCTCCCTAGAAGCCCTGCTACAGGCTATCAGGCTCAATTCCGATATCCATGGATTAACCATTGGAAAAACTCATCACAAGGTTCTCGGATACGCTGATGACCTCCTATTTGTTGTTTCTCGCCCGCGGCTGTCGTTGCCGATTATCTTGAAGGAGATATCTGATTTTGGGTGAAGACGCCGACCGGGTAGCGGTGGTACTAGCTGCCCGGGAAGCCGGTCGAGGAGGCAGCGTCGCGGGAGCGGCCACGGCGCGGGACCGGAGAGGCAGGTAAGTCCTTACAGTACCCCCCCCTCGAGAACCGCCCGAAGGGCGACCAGGACCCCTGCCAGGCCTCCCGGGGTATTTGGAATGGAAGAGGCGAACCAGCCGAGGCGCGCGGACTTCCGAGGCGGGCACCCAAGATCTTTCTTCAGGTCCATAACCCTTCCAGTGAACCAGATATTGCAGAGCACCCCGGAAGATGCGGGAATCGAGGATGGAACGGATCTCGTAGTTCTCCGAGGAGGTGACCGAAACGGGACCAGGACTGGCCAGAGGACGAGTAAAACGGGAGAACAACACTGGCTTCAGGAGGGAGACATGAAACGTGCGAGGAATACGAAGGTTACGTGGCAGGTTCAGTTCATATGTGACAGGGTTAATACGGCGTAGGATGGAGTATGGTCCAATAAAGCACGGTGCTAGTTTTTGCGAAGGACAGCGAAGGCGTATGTGACGGGTAGAGAGCCACACCTTGTCTCCAGGCATATAGGAAGGGGCAGGTAACCTTTTACGGTCATAATACTTCTTTTGTGTCTGAGAAGCAGCTATGGACGCAGAGCGGACAGAGGACCAAACAGAAGACAGGTGTTTTAGGTGTGCGTCCAAAGCAGGTACCCCTACCTCTGGGGTGTCTGTAGGCAAAACAACCGGGTGGAAACCGTAGACACAATAAAAGGGAGTGTGTTGGGTGGAGCCTTGCACGGAGTTATTGAGGGCGAACTCCGCAAGTGGGAGGAGGTCAGCCCAGTCGTTCTGGTTGTCGTTAACAAAAGCTCGTAGATATTGTTCAAGGCGCTGATTAGAACGTTCCGCTGCCCCGTTGGTTTGGGGGTGATAAGCCGTGGAAAAGGACAGGGTGATACCTATGGCTTTACAGAAGGACCTCCAGAACCGGGAGATGAACTGGACTCCACGGTCAGATACGATATCCTGGGGAATTCCGTGGAGTCTAACAACTTCTCTCATGAAGATATCCGCGAGTTCTCTGGCCGAGGGAAGTTTAACTAGCGGAACAAAATGAACCATCCTGGAAAAGCGGTCCACAATGGTGAGTATGGTGGTGTAGCGGCGGGATAGAGGAAGTTCCACTATGAAGTCCATGGCAATATGGGTCCAGGGACGGCAAGGCACCGGAAGGGGCCGTAGGTGACCAGCTGGAGGAGTCCTGGGGGTCTTGGTAGTGGCACATATGCGGCAGGATCTGAGGTAATCAGCCACGTCTTGTCTCCAGGAGGGCCACCAAAAACGGAGGCCTAGGGCCTGGCAGGTGCGTCGAAGACCAAGGTGGCCAGAAAACTTTGTGGAATGATGTAACTGAAGTATCCTTTCACGGTACACAGGAGGCACAAACAGTTTGTCAGGTGGGGTATGGGCTGGAGCAGATGGTTGGCTGGCTTGAATGCGTTGTAGGAGGGGAGAAGCAACGGCTAGAGATACAGCGGAGATAATACGGTTAGCTGGGACGATGGGTTCCGGGTCTGGTTTCTCCTCTGTGGCTGTGCAGAACATACGGGATAAAGCGTCGGCCTTGGTATTTTTAGACCCCGGGCGATAGGAAATAACATAATTAAAACGGGATAAGAAGAGAGTCCATCGTGCTTGTCTGGGGGTTAAACGTTTGGCATCAGCAATATACTGGAGGTTCTTGTGGTCTGTGAGAATAGTAACAGGTATGCGGGAACCCTCTAGGAGATGACGCCACTCAGTAAGGGTGAGGATGACTGCCAGTAGTTCCCGGTTGCCGATGTCATAGTTCCTCTCTGCAGGAGAAAAGCGTTTGGAAAAGAACCCACAAGGATGTAGCGGACCTTCGTATGTTTTCCGCTGAGATAGGACCGCTCCAGCGCCGATTTCTGAAGCGTCTACTTCTATAACGAAGGGTTGAGAGACATCAGGGTGAACGAGGACCGGAGCAGACACAAACAGATTCTTCAATTTCTGGAAGGCCTGAACAGCGGAGGCAGGCCAATTATGACAGTCAGACCCCTTTTTAGTGAGCGCAGTCATGGGAGCCACAACCTTAGAAAAGTCTCGGATAAATCGTCTATAATAGTTAGCAAAGCCGAGGAACCTCTGGAGGGCTTTCAGTCCTTGTGGTTGAGGCCATTGCAGAATGGCATGCAGCTTGTCAGGATCCATTTCGAACCCTGTATCGCTAATGACATAACCAAGGAAGGGTACGCGGGAAACTTCAAATACGCATTTCTCCAATTTAGCGTATAAACGGTTTTCACGAAGGCGTGCCAGGACCTTTTTAACGTGTATCCGATGTGAAATAGGGTCCGTCGAGTGGATAAGTATGTCATCAAGGTAGATGACAACGAATTGATGAAGATAGTCCCGGAAACAGTCATTAACGAATTCCTGAAATACTGCTGGGGCGTTACAGAGCCCAAACGGCATTACTGTATACTCGTAATGGCCAGAGCGGGTATTAAAAGCTGTCTTCCACTCATCGTTCTGACGGATACGAATGAGGTTGTAAGCACCACGTAAGTCCAATTTAGTGAACACCTTTGATCCCTTCAGGCGGTCGAACAACTCGGTAATGAGTGGCAAGGGGTATGTGTTTTTAATGGTGATTCGATTGAGGCCCCGATAATCTATGCACGGGCGTAGACCGCCATCTTTTTTAGACACAAAAAAGAAGCCTGCACCGGCGGGAGAAGCGGAGCGGCGGATAAAGCCCTTTTGGAGGTTTTCTTGGACATAGGCCTCCATGGCTTCAGTCTCGGCCGGGGATAACGGATACACTCTGCCCCTTGGGGGTACGGTGCCAGGAAGCAGGTCAATAGGGCAATCATAGGGACGGTGAGGAGGCAAGGAGTCGGCCTCTTTCTTATCAAACACGTCAGCATATTCCTGGTATTGCGGAGGCAGGGTGGTGGTATCTAAAGAGGCGATTTTCACTAAGCATGGTTGAGGGAACATGCAGGAGGAGCACCGCCAGGAAGTGATCTCACGGGTAGACCAATCGATGTCAGGGTTATGCAGCTGCAGCCAAGGGTAGCCCAACACTATGGGAGCAGCCGGAGAAGATATTACATGTAGAACCACAGTCTCTTTATGGAGAACCCCTATTTGGAGACGAAGCGGTGTAGTGTCATGGGTCACCGCTGCAGGTAGGAGAGGCCGCCCGTCGATAGCCTCCACAAAAACTGGAGAGGCTTTCTCCTGCAAGGGAATGTTGTGGAGCCTGCAGAAGTCGCGGTCGATAAAGTTTCCAGCGGCCCCAGAGTCAATAAGAGTTGCCCAGGCCAGAGCCCTGTCAGTGAGTAGGGCGATGACATACCCCACACGGGCTCTGTTGGAAGGAAACAAGTAGGGAGACATCTCGAAGTGAATGGAGCACTGATTGAGGAATCCACGACAGGTAGCAGGATCTCCTCCATATCTGGGAGGAGGAGGTAAACGGAGGGTATGAAGACCTGGGTCAGCAGGCGGTGGAACAGCAACAGGTGCAGCAGCGGGCACAGGAGGAGGACCACGTGCTGGATCAGTCCTCGCCAGGAGGGTTTGCAAAGCCTGAGCAAACTGGTCCATGCGATGATCCAGACTTTCAATACGGGCTTCACAGGTAGACATCTTCTGGCCAATCTCCGCGGGGTCCATGGTGACCCTTGGTACTGTAATGGTATGATGAGGCAGGACCCCAGATGGCGGAGGTAGCCAGGCCAAACAGGAACCAGAAAGTCAGAGAACCAACCGGGTCAGACAGGTAATCAGGATAAGCCGAATCAGAATCCAGAGACGAGGTCAACAAGCCGAATCAATACCAGACGAGCAGGAATCAGGAGCCGAATCAGGAGACAGGAACGAGGTCAACAAGCCAAGTCAAACCGGAGCAGTAGTCACAATCAATGCACAAGCAAATAGCAAAATACACCAACCAAGGGTGAACCAGAAGAGGAAGTCCAGGTTTAAATAGGGACAGGTGGAGGTGTGTCTAGCATTAAGGAGGTCACCTGAGGTTATAAAAACACGTTACGTATGTTCGTGTGCTCCCTGTTTGCCGCGTGGTCGGCCACGCGGTGAAGACGCCGACCGAGTAGCGGTGGTACTAGCTGCCCGGGAAGCCGGTCGAGGAGGCAGCGTCGCGGGACCGGCCACGGCGCGGGACCGGAGAGGCAGGTAAGTCCTTACACTTTCACTATTACTAATGGCACCCGGCAGGGATGTCCTCTGTCGCCCCTGCTGTTTGTGCTCTCCCTAGAAGCCCTGCTACAGGCTATCAGGCTCAATTCCGATATCCATGGATTAACCATTGGAAAAACTCATCACAAGGTTCTCGGATACGCTGATGACCTCCTATTTGTTGTTTCTCGCCCGCGGCTGTCGTTGCCGATTATCTTGAAGGAGATATCTGATTTTGGAGAGCTTTCCAACTTCAAGGTCAATATGTCCAAGTCCGAGATTCTCGATGTTAATCTCCCTCCATCTGCCCGTCGGGAGCTGGCGCCCTCCTTTCCTTTTGCTTGGTGCGACTCTAGGCTGCGATACCTCGGGGTTTGGCTGACGAGAGATCTCTCTCAGCTCTTTAGCCATAATTTTTTGCCCTTATTAGCGACTATCCGCTCTGATCTCGGTAAATGGTAGGATAAATACCATTAAAATGAACATTATGCCGCGCCTCCTGTACCTATTTCAAACCCTCCCTCTTCTGATACCGCCTTCTTTCTTCGCCTCCATTCGCTCTGCTTTTCTCCGCTTTGTCTGGGGAACTCGTGCTCCGCGCATCAAATTTAGCACGCTGATTCGCCCCAAATCGAGGGGTGGCCTGGCTTTGCCTTGCCCACGTACTTATTATAGGGCGTGTCATTTGCTCCGTGTTGTGGAGTGGTCCCAGACCTCCCGCATTAAGCAGTGGGTCGATCTGGAAGACGCTCTTGGTGTCCCTGTCCGCTTCCTCCCCTGGTTGTCGATGCCCTCCGCGAGACGCTTGGTTGCTCCTCACCCTTTTGTCCGGGCCACCCTGCGCGTCTGGCACTCTCTAACTCGTAGCACGCGGCTAACCACTTTTCCCTCCCCGCTTACCCCCCTTAGGGACAACCCTGACTTCCCTCCAGGCGTGGGGGTCGATTTGTTCCCCGCTGTCACCTCTGGGACTAATTCTAGACTTCGCTCCTTTGTCACTTCTGCAGGGCTTAGACCACTGGAACAACTGATTGCGCCGGCATCGCCTACCTTCCTCGATCGGTTTCGCTATGCGCAGTTAACCAACTTTTATCGTTCCCTGGCGCACAGACGCAACACATTTCGCACCCTCACCACTTTTGAGACTCTCTGTGTGTCGTCTGATCGGCTGACTCACGGGGTGCCCCACCTTTATAGTCTGCTGCTGACTGCCCTGACCCCTGTGCCCCCAGTGTTTATGGGGAGGTGGGAGGCTTCGCTGCAGGTCGTTCTCTCGGAGGAGCAGTGGGAAAAGGTTTGCATTCTGACCCATCGTTGTTCTCTGAGCAACAGGGATCAAGAAATGGCTTACAAGCTCTTGGCTCAGTGGTACAGACCCCCTGCGGCACTAGCTCGTTATAGACCTGACTTGCCTAATGAATGCTGGAGGTGTAAAGATTCTCCTGGCTCCCTTCTATACCTGTGGTGGCTCTGCCCCCGCATAGTCCCTTACTGGTCCGCAATCCATAAGTGCATGCAATCTCTCTCTGACGTCCCTATCCCTTTTACTCCTGACTTTTTCCTCCTCCATCATGGTTCGTTCTCTATCTCCTGGTTCAAGAGATCGGTCCTCCGCCGTTTGCTGACGGCGGCCAAAGCTCTGATACCCCTTCACTGGGGTGATCCCTCCCCCCCTACGTTCCGGGAGTGGTTCCTTCGTGTCGAGCGCATCGGCGTGTTTGAGGAATTAGCTCTGTCAGCGGATGATGCAGCGGCCAGGTACCAGAAGACATGGTTCCATTGGCTTGCATACGCGTCTGGTCCACAGGTTCGCTCCCTTTTGTCCGATGCGGCCGCTTAGTTCCTTCTCGGATACTAAGTTAAGTGCTTTCCCCCCCTCCTTTTTGTGACCCACTTTTTTTTTTTCCCTTCTACATCTCCCTTCCCTCTTCTCTCTGTTTCCCCTTCTCTCTGCTGGTGCTCGGTGTCCACTGCTCGGGCCGGCCCTTGTCGCTTTTCCCTACTTAATCCTTACCATGTCCGAGTGGGCTGGGATTGTTTATTTTCGCGTGTCACATCGCCATATTGCTCTATGTACTAGCTGTGTCACCTCTTGTACCTTCCTGGTTCCGTGTTCACGCGGCTCTGGGGATATGTATCAATGCTGTGCTACCTGTTTTATCGCATCCTGTGGCATGTACCTACCCCCCCTTTTTCTTTTTTCTGTACCTTTCTTCCCTTGTTCCGATTTACTTGAAAATTTTGAAAACCTTCAATAAATATTGATTTACCTCCTTAATATCAGACAATTCCTTTAAGATATCACTGGAGTCCCTCACATATGATTTAATTTCGGTTAACATCGGTCTCAGAGTTTGGTCCAAGAATTGTGCCAGAGGTAATAACAGAGACCCTATTCCTGCCACAATTGGTCTCCCCGTGGGGTTTACTATTGATTCCTGTATCTTGGCCGACATATATAGAGGAGGTACCACAGGATGTATCACAACCAAAAAGTTCAACCGATCCTTCTCAATTATATGCATCTCTACTGCTTCTATAAGAATATCTTTAATTTTAGCCTGTAACGCCAAAGTAGGATCCCCAGCAAGTTTCTTATATGTGAATTCATCACTTAATTGTCTAGACACTTCTTTTACATAGTCCTCTCTACTCCAAACCATGATAGCCCCCCCTTATCTGCTGGCTTAATCACCAGTTATTTACTCTGTCTCAAATTACACATTCATGCTCACATACATCCATCCCTCCCCGCTTACCTCTCACCTCTCCAGCAGCTTTATCTCTGGCTGCTCTCACATTGTGCGGGCAGCCTCTGTTTAGGAAGGGCCGAGATCGGCATCAGGGGCCACGTGTGGCCCCTCGCCTGGGCGTCAACGCCTGTATGATGGCCCATTTTAAAAGAGGCGATCGTTGGTGTTGCTGAATGTCGATAGCTAGGCATTCAGCAACACCAAACACCCACCCCAGGATGCACGTCTTTTAACCCCTTAACGTCCATTGCCAGGTCACACATCATGCAAAACGGTCACTTAACGACCTATGACGTGCCTGACACGTCATGAGTCTTAAACAAGCTTAGAAAGTGATCAACAATCACTTTCTTGCTTAAATGGTGTTGCTGTAATGCCTCGAGATCGAGCCCAGCTTTCTATTAGTAAAATATGAAAAAAAATATTAAAAAAAGCTTAAAAAAAAGAATGGTAACATTTAAAAATTATTATGCATCACAGGAACCATCCAGTTCCAGCAAAATGTAAAAAAAAGTCCAAAAAGAATAAAATAAAGTTTATTATTTTGAGCAAGTGCTACAATTAGCGCTGTATCTTCCCAAAAATCCTGACATGGAAAAATTTAAATAAAAGCATTTCAAATACCCAAGGGGTGTCTAATTTAAAAAAAAAGGTTTTATGGGATAAATTGGCCGGGCTCGAAGATAGGGCATAGGCACAAACTGACCAAAATGGGGGGGGAAAGCGCACATCCAAAATGTGGCATTTTAACCCCAAACACCACACAAACCCATGCATGTGGGGTATGACTGTACTCGGGAGATGTTGCTGACCACACATTGGGGTGTTGTTTGATAGTGACGTATACCTGTAGCTATACATTTATACCCAAAGTACCATTTGTGTGAAAAAAATACTACCACAAAGTGTGGCAAAGGCTGGTGGTAGAATCTCATGCATGGAAAGGGTTAAATACTACCATTTTAAATACCTTGGGGTGTCTAGTTTTCAAAGATATATGGTTTAATTTGGTAAAAAGGGTTAAAATACTAACATTTGAAATACCTTGGGGTGTCTAGTTTTCAAACATATATGGTTTGATGGGGTAAATTGAATTAGCCGGCTTCAAAGATGGTCCTATTAGGACATGGGGGCAGTAGGACCAGATGTAAAAATTCCAAGTTAAAAAATGTGCACTTCTTAAATGTGGCGTTTTACCTCCCATGGGGGGTATCACTGTACTCGGGAGATGTTGCTGAACACATATTGGGGTGTTGTTTGATAGTGACTTATACCAAGAGCTGTAAATCCATACCTGAAGCGCAATTTTAGTGATAAAAAACACAGAATGACCAGATTTGGCAAAAACGGCATTAAAGTAGCAAAATGCTACTTGTACTTATTTCCCTATACAGTTACTGAATTTAACCATATAAGTCAATGGAGCCCAGCTTTCTAATCACAAGGAAAAATAATAAAAAAAAATATAAAAAAATGTGGTAACATTTAAAAAAAAAAATAAAATGCAGTGACGTCACCATCGGAGGAACCATCCAGTTCCAGCAAAAAAAGTCCAAAAAAATAAAAAAAAGTTTATTATTATGAGCAAGTGCTAAAATTTGCACTGTATGTTCCCAAAAATCTTGACATGGAAAGTGTTAAAATAAAAGCATTTCAAATACCCAAGGGATGTCTACTATTTTTTTGAAAATGAGTGATTTTATAGGGTAAATTGGAGAGGCCGGGTTCAAAGATAGGGCATGGGCACAGACTGACCAAAATGGGGAAAAAAGTGGCATTTTACCTCCCAAACAGACAAACCCATGCATCACTGTACTCGGGAGATGTTGCGCAGATGTTGATTGACAGTGACGAATACCAGGAGCGGTAAATCCACACCTGCAGCGCAATTTTTGTAATTAAAAAACACAAAATAAATCACTACCACAATGTTTGACAAAGGGTGGTAGTAGAATTAGTACATGGAAAATCTTAAAATACCAGCATTTGAAATACCTTGAGGTATTTGATGGGGTAAATTGATTTGGTTCGGCTTTAAATATACCTGAAATAGCACATGGAAAAAATTGGTTTTGAAATAGCAAAACGCTACTTGTACTTATTGGCCAATAACTTGCAGAAAAAGCGCAAAAACATTAAAACCTTGGGTATTTCTAAACTCAGGACAAATAGTAGAATCTATTTAGCAGGTTTTTTCATTAGCTTTTTTTGGATGAGTAACAAAATTTTCAAATAAAAGTGAGAAAAAGTGTGGGGGGTTACCCCCCAATTTTTCATCTTATTGTTTTATTTATAGGAAATTAGATATGATCAAAAAAATGGTATCTGAAGAAAGCCCTTCTTAAACCCCCCCTAAACCCCCCCTCCAAAAAAAAATATATAACTTGTGTGGATACACTAAATGGGTGAGGAGAAAATTGCAGCTAAACACGAGCACCGCAAAAGTGTTAAAACAGCCTTGGTCCCAAAGGGTACAAACATAAAAAAACAGCCTGGTCCTTAGGGGGTTCTTGAGTAGGTTAAGAGAGTTGCCCATTTGTGCTACCAGCCAAACCTCTTTTTTGAGTGCACATGCTCAATTTCCTATTTTCTTTGGGAAACAGAGTGCTGCCAGCATTGCAAGGGTGGGGGTTAGCCTGTCAGTGCTCAGACCATACAGAGCAAACTGCATCAGATTGGTCTTCCCAGAAGGAAGTCTCTTCTAAAGATGATGCACAAGAAAGCTTGCAAACAGTTTGCTAAAGACAAGCAGAGTAAGGACATGGATTACTGGAACCATGTCCTGTGGTCCGACGAGACCAAGATAGACTTATTTGGCTCAGATGGCGTCAAGCGTGTGTGGCGGCAACCAGGTGAGGAGTACAAAGACAAGTGTGTCTTGCACACAGTCAAGCATGGCGGTGTGAGTGTCACGGTCTGGGCCTGCATGAGTGCTGCCGGAGCTGGGGAGCTACAGTTCATTGAGGGAACCATAAATGCCAACATGTACTGTGACATACTGAAGCAAAGCATGATCCCCTCCCTTCGGAGACTGAGCTGCAGGGCAGTATTCCAACATAACAACCCCAAACACACCTCCAAGATGACCACTGCCTTGCTGGGAGAAGGAAGGGACAGGGCCAGTTGTCACAGTGATGACAGGGAGGGACTGGTAAGTAGGAGCTGCTGCTGTGAGTCACTCAAACGGTTTATATAATGAGGGGTATTTTTCAGAGCGTTTGCTCTGAAAAAACCCTCATTTTATAATCGATAATAATCGATTCAACTAATCGATAATGAAATTCGTTGGCAACGAATTTCATTATCGATTATTATCGATTAGTTGTTGCAGCCCTAAATCATAGAGTCTACTACCTTGCTTAACATCCCCTTTAGGACTCTCACATCTGCCACAACAGTTCTGCCCTGCACCTGAGAAGTTCCTGCAGCACTGGCCCGGATGCTGCCAATGATAGACGCCTGCACTCTTCCTCTGAGGTTGCTTTCTTTTCTTGTATGGTTTTTTTCCCCTTGCAGCACCAGAAGCGTGTCTCTTCTATCGTGTTCCTTCCCCTGCTTCCGCATTCGGTGCCATCTTTTGGTGTCGCTGCAAGCTTCTCGAGATGCTATCTTTTCCTGCTGCTCACCAGACTCAAATAGGTCAGTGCAGTCAAGCCACAGTTCACCTTGGGCATTGAATAGCCTCCCTAGTGCAAACTGTTTATAACCTCATTCTCTCTGAAAACAAAAGGCAAGCTAGTTGTGAGTGTGGCCAATAGCAAACTTGTGGGCAAACTAAGCAGTGTGAACGTTAAAACTTTTCATTGTGCCCTTTCGTTGGTTTCCCATCCAGGGGCGTAACTAAAAACCACAGGGCCCCAGTGCAAAAATTGCCTGGGCCCCCCAACTTGTCTGTGCCTCTATTGCCCCCCCTTTCCAACCTACACTCTGGCACACATATGTAAACACACTTACACAAAATACACACACTTAACCATACTCACTAACACACTTACACATTCATTCCAACACACACTCTATCTCTATCTATCTTACACATACATGCTCACTGACACACATACAACTAAACATGGATGCTGACACACACACAATTACACATACATATATACAAACTTACCGTGTGCGAGCAGCCTGTTTCACCACAGGTTCATGAGATGTCACATGACCCTGATACCCTCCTGTCTCCCAGTATGGGTTCAAAATGGGTTAGGGAGGGCCCTTTTTAAACTATTTTGAACTGGTACTAGGAGAAGGGGTCGCAAGGTCACACCAAACCCCCTTGAGGCTCGGGCACCATCTGCTGTGACCCCTGTAGTTATGTTAGTACCCCCAACCACATGCCTAAAGGAGCAGGGCTTCTCATCTTCAAGCAGGGAATCAGTGGTGAAAATCATTGGACTGTGAAGAGGGTGGGATGCTACATTCCCTAATTTAGCATTTGGATTTTTAACTTTGAACAATTTAAATTACTGAAGACAAACGTTCATATGCATTGCTTGTCTCTGGAACATATACTTGCAAAAATGTCACAGGCTAGTCATCTGTTGCTTTGTGGAAGAAATCAGGAGAATATGCAAGTGCAAAATAGGGATTTATCCAGATTTGGGCTGAAAAATGCATTTACTAGCGAGATCCTAAGGAGCAGTAAGACTACGAAGATGAGTAGAGAGAAGATGTTTCAAATCAGAGGCAAGAAACCGCGAGAAGCGGAAATAGTTCTGAGCTGTACTCATAATACAGCATGGCCGGAGGGGACAAAAGCAGGAAATTGAAGAGCGGAGGCAGCTAGCTGGTCAGTAGCCCAGTAAGAGGTGTTGGTGATCTGTGCATGTATTTGGGGGAAGGCAGTGCTACGGAAGACGGTGGGAGGAAGCAGGGGATGTGAGTGCGTATGTGTATGAACTGTGACCTGCAGTAATCTGCTTCAGGAATGACAGGCATTCAGATGAGCAGGACTGCGCGGACATACCGCGGGTCATAAATCGGAAACAACAGAGCGGACAGGCTGGAAATGAAGCCTCGTGGATTGTTCATAATGGACAACCAAGAGTGCTTCAAAAAGCCATGATTACTGCACAGAGGACCCATCTTGGGCGTTGTATTCGGCAATGGGACAGAACTTCATATCAACTCTGTCTGAGCGGAGAAGCACCGGTAAGTGGTTCCCTACTCGACTAGCGTGCCGATCTAAATGCGTCCCAAGTGTGTGCGCTACCCTGGTGGTAGCTGTGCCTGCAGTGTGCAAAGACGTAATACTGCCTTTTTGTAACTTAGTGCCATGCGTGGATATAGATTTTTTTTGCTGCTTACTGCATTTACGGCTTTATGCATTTTGCTGTTTTGGAGATGCAGACATGAAGCTGATGTTTTAAAATCACGCCTTGTATAATTTGTATGCTATCTAAGCATTCCGTCCCTCTTTGTGATGATAACAATGACCATGAGTTCACGAACAACGCGGGGTTTTTGTTGTATAATAGCTTGGGTTTTTTGTATATTTATGTGTACATAGTACACATTTGGAGTAGCCGTATTAGTCCAGTGTATAAGAATGCAAAGAATATGTGACCATATGAATACATGTGTGAGTCACACACACTGTACTGTTAAGTCCATCCGTGTTGGGGAAACATACTGTGTATTTAATAAAGCGAGACTAAGGTATTGCATATTTCAGTTCTGAAGCCCTTTGAGGGAAAGTTTAGTTATGTGAGTACTTTTCTATGCATTCTTCCAAAATAAAAAAAATCAGCATTTACCCACACAGAAGATGCTGCCTGCATGGTCTGACTATTCTTACTCCCTTTGAAAAAAGCTGGGACAATTTCCATGCGTAGAGGGGTCCGGAGAGACCCCCCACCCACAGTGTTCTCCAAGTCTGGATCTGGAGCTGAATGGAGGACAGTCTGTCACATGCAGTGAGATATGTTTGGCTGAACACCTCTCCTGCATGGAAACTAGCTAAATAGAGTGTGGAAAGGGGCAACTGCAAATTATGCAGAATCTTCATGTGCATTTGCAAAAGGGATACCACCGTCATTATGTGCATTAAAGGGCATATGATGGCTGGAGTGTCCCCTTAATGACCAATGATGTGCATTTCAATCGCATCACGAAAAATGGCCAGTTAATGACCGTGGCGTGTCATGTCATTAAATGAGCTTAGAAATTGACCAAAGGTCCCTTTCTTCTTTTAAGAAGAGGGGCCCCATGTGATCCCCAGAACTTCCACGCGTGCCATATATAATATAGTGGCGGAAGCCTGCTTTAAAAGACCTTAAGAGGCGATCATAAATCGCATCCTAAGCTCAAGCTGAAAACGAACCTCATATCTCCTCTCGCAAGATGGCATCATCCCCAAGAGGGAACATATACATATACTGTGTGTGTGTGTATAAATATATATATATATGTATATATTAGGGCTGAAACAACAGATGCCCACCGGCTGACAGAGAATCATCCTCTCTGACAGCCGGTGAGGGTCTGCATGGCACAGACAGACTCCGTTACTGCCCTTCACTTACACTGTGGCTTCTATGAAGCTGCAGTGAAAGTGCCTTCAGTAACGGAGCCGGGTAGAGAGGCAGAGCGGTGTATGGGAGGGGGAGGAGTCAGAGGGGTGTATGGGAGCCACCCTCCAATACACCACTCTGGCTCCTCCCCCTCTCATATGCCACTCTGCCTCTCTACCCGGCTCCCTGGTGTCTTGTCAGAAACGGAGGTTCACAGGAGGCAGAGTGGAGTATGGGAGGGGGGAGGAGGCAGAGTGGAGTATGGGAAGGGAGAGGAGGCAAAGTGATGTATGGTAGGGGGAGGAGTCAAAGTGATGTATGGGAGGAGGCAGAGTGGTGTATGGGAGGGGAGGAGCCAGAGTGGTGTATGGGAGGGGGAGGAGCCAGAGTGGTGTATGGGTGAGTTATAGTGGTGTATGGGGGGTATTATGAATTTTTAGGGCATATAGGGGGTATAAGGCATATGGATATTAGGCATATCAGGGGGGCATAAACATATCTGGGGGTAAAAGGTATATCAGGGGGCTCAGTGGCATATAGGGGATATAAGACATCGATATTAGGCATATCAGGGGGGCATAAAACAAATCTGGGGGTAAAAGGTATATCAGGGGGCTCAGTTGCATATCACTGGCATATAAGGAGTATAAGGCATATCAGGGGGCACAGTGGCATATCAGGGGGCACAGTGGAATCTGGCATATAAGAGGTATAAGGCATATATGGGGCAGAGTGGCAAGCTTGGGGGTCAGATGTGCATAACTGGGGGCAGTTTGGTAAATAAAAAAATTTAAACAAGGCTTTTTTCTCAGTTTTTATTAAATATGAAAAATAGTTAACATATGAATTAATATTTACTAATAACTTTGTATTAAAACCTAGTTTGAGAAGCACTGTGTTTGGGTTCTTGTAGCTTTTATTATTATGTCAGTAAAATAAGAAGGTGAATAGAGAGAGGCCATTGCAATAAAGAGATGAAAGTGTAAATTGTACGTTTTTTATTGCAATTTTTCTTCAATTTAAAATAATGTATTTTTTTATCCGATTAATCGACAAAATAATCGGCCAACTAATTGATTATTAAAATAATCGTTAGTTGCAGCCCTAGTATATATATATATGTATGTGTATATATATATATATGTATGTGTGTATATATATATATATATATATATGTGTGTGTGTATGTATGCATATATATATATATATATATATATATATATATATATATATATATTGCGACAGGCCTCCCTTTTCCTTGGGATTTTTGTCAAGGATCTTGGTTGTTACCACAGTCTTCTAGGGTAAATGAAGCCCAGGATACATCCAGCTCAGTATCAATGTTTATTTTACAGGAAGAAACAGCAGCAGTTATAAGCAGCACAGGATAACAGTCTTTGCTTGAGCACTGACTTAGTATAAAAGAGCTCCAAACATTCACCTTCCAACAAGTCACAAGTTTCCATCAAAATGGCTTTTCAGAGAGAAACCACACTCCTCAGTTCCTCAGCTCTCCCAGCTGGAATAACAATGGCCTTTTTTTCCTGAATCAGGCTCAGTTCCTTTTACCCTCTGCCTGCTAATTAATCAACCACAGGTGAGCTGCTACTTAGTCCACACCTGTGGAGCTCCTGTCCAGAATGCAGACTTTGGATTGGATCAATACAGCAATTAGTGCTGTTGGAGCACTGGCCCACCCTGCTCTTCCAGATGCTCCGCCCCAGGGACCCTTACCATGTTTTGCAAACTGCCAGTAATGCAGTTTGTAGTCAAACAACATCTTTCCCTGGGACTTCAATTTTACACATAAGGACACACAAAGTTAGCCAGAGTAGGGCGTATATACCGCCCATCCACTATTGTACCGGCCTTTCTGTCACAATATATATATGTATGTCTAAAAAAAGTTAAATAAAAAGTGTGGTATTCCAGCAAAATGTAAAAAAGTCCAAAAATAAAAGTCCTAAAATTAGTGCTGGATCTTCCCAAAAACTCTGGCATGGAAAGAATTAAAATACTAGCATTTTAAATACCCATGGGGTGTCTAGTGGTTTTTTTTAATGTATGTTTGATGAGATAAATTGAATTGTCTGGGTTCAAATGTCCCAAATAGGACATGGGCGTAGACTGACCAGATGTAAAAAAATAAAAAAAAGAAATAATGCACACCTGACAAATGAGGTCTTTTAGCCCCCAAACAACCTTACAAACCTGTGCATGGATGGTATCACTGTACTCAGATGTGCTGATCACATATTGGGGTGGTGTTTGTCAGTGACATATATCAGGAGCTGTAAATTAATACCTGAATTATGTGTGTGGGAACCCCCCCCCTCCAGAAAATATACTACCAGAAACTTTGACAAAGGCTGGTAGTAGAATTCCTGCATGGAAAGGGTTGAAATACCTCTACTTTTCACAAATATATGGTTTGATGGGGTAAATTGATTTGGCTGGTTTCAAAGATGTCCCAAATAGGACATGGGGTATGGTTACAAGATTGGTTTTGAAACAGAAAAACTACTCGTACTGATTGTCCTATAACTTAAAAAGAAAACATAAAATAGTGTGTATTTCTGAGCTTAGGACAAATATTTAGTTAGCAGGGTTTTCATTAGCTTTTGTAGATATTTCAAATAAGTCACAATACTATTAACATGATCCAATGTTATAGACACATCAATATAATGTGTAGTCCAAGTACTATTTTTCTTGTCCATTTGTTCCATGAAGAAGTGTCTAATAAAAGGAGTTGTCCCTACAGAATAACTTTTTTCATTGTGAAGTTTGCCCTCAGCACAGTGGCTCAGCAATGTAGCCAGTAAGGTGCAAAACATCTGTTGATTGAAATGGTAAACGTGGATATAATTTATCAATTATTCTAGTCTTGATGGATGGTTCCCCTAACAAACATGAATCTGCCGTCCGGGTCTTCCCTAATAGGTGTCATAAGAAAAGGAGTATGTTGTGAAAACATAATGGCTGTCCTAGTAGATTTAGAGTCGGCGATGTTGCGGGAAGGCGGAATCCCAGAAAGCCGTGTTTCTTGTAGAAGAACCAGGGACACTTTGGCCTGCCGAAACTCCCTTAGCACCCTAGATCTCTTCTCTGCGACATTAAGACCCGTACATTGAGGCTCAAGACCTCCAGGCTCGAGGACCTAAAGGGCGTAGCAGAATGAGGCATTGTAAAGGGCTCAATGCTATGAGAAGGAAACAAGCAGAAAAGAGAGAAAAATGGAAAGAAACAAAATGCAAACAGTGGAGGGAAAAAAAGAGGGGGGGAATATATAAAGAAGGGGAGGAAGGGGTGCGTCACCAAAAGAACAGGGGGTGTGCTGGACCAAGGGGGCAGAGGAACGCAGGTGATGCGCAGCAGCAAAGGTCAGGATGGTTGAAGACTATGAGCTTCGAGATAAAACCAAAGCCAGACGCACAGAAAATTCCAGAACTGCTGGGAAAGGAAACCCCAACCGAGACAGCACCGAGAAAAAAACAAAAAAAAAAAAACACAGTACAATCCCAGAAAAAATACAAAGAGCGGTACAAACAAATAAGAACAAGGAACAAAAAAGATCCACAGCTGAAACTCACATTTATAATGACAATTTAGTAACCATCCACAACATAGTGTAAAGGGGTTCTTGGTGATTTTGATGGCATTGTGGCTGCAGGATTTGACTGTAGATCTGTTGAAATTTCTCATAGCGCCATGGAGCAAACTACTCCATTGGATTGCTACTAGGGCTGCAACAACTAATCGATAAAATCGATAATAATCGATAATGAAAATCGTTGCCAACGAATTTCATTATCGATTAGTTGAATCAAACGCTCTGAAAAATACCCCTCATTATATAATCCGTTTCAGTGACTCACAGCAGCAGCTCCTACTTACCAGTCCCTCCCTGTAATCACTGTGACAACTGGCCCCGCCCCTTCCTTCTCCCAGAAGGCCAGAACCACATGGCTGTGACACTCATCTAACTGTAAGTATAAAATTAATATTTGGGCTGCTGAAAGTTAGGGGAGGTGGGGGTTAATTTAGCGGCAGTTATGGTTAATGGGGTGTTTAGGGGCAGTTATGGTTAATGGGGTGTTTAGGGGCAGCTATGGTTAATGGGGTGTTTAGGGTTAATTTAGGGGCAGTTATGGTTAATGGGGTGTTTAGGGTTAATAAAAGAGCAGCTGTGGTTAATGGGGTGTTTGGGGTTAATTTGAGGCAGTTGTGGTTAATGGGGTGTTTAGGGTTAATTTAGGGGCTGTTGTGGTTGATGGGGTCTTTAGGGTTAATTTAGGGGATGCTGTGGTTAATCGAAAAAATAATCGGCCAACTAATCGATTATTAAAATAATCGTTAGTTGCAGCCCTAGTTGCAGCCCTAATTGCTACTCAGAAATACAATTTGTCTGCTGCTGTCAAAAGTTATTGTCAAAGGAAAAATAAAGAAATAAATAGAACTTTCACTCAAAATTAACCATCGCAGTGCTTTCAATTCCTGTTAGCAATGGGTGTGTCTGACTCCTTAACGCAATTAGGAGACGTGTCCACATACTTTTTGATCATAAAGTGTTTGATGGGTGACTTTCAATGCTCAAACACCACACTGTGCTAATTTTGTGACACAACACATACCTCTCCGCTCACTAGGATGACCGCATGTCCTGGATTGTCCCAAAATCTGTGGCCTTTCCAATTGAAACGCCATCTTTTTTCTTCTTTGACGCGGAGGAGAGAGATGGGCACCGAGTGGTCGCTCATGAATCAGTTTTCAGCAACTGCTTGGCGACCCTCAGTCTCCTCCGCAAGGCCTCTAGCTTGGTTGTGGTGCTCTGCAGTGAAGCAGCGTTCACTGCGACAGAGCGGTGAGACAGAGGCCTTGCGCTCCCACCGCAGGACCTCTGCAAGGTAAGTGAACTTCAAAGGAGAGGAGAGGGGGTAGATAGCGAGAGGGGGTAGATAGTGAGGAGGGGAGGAGTGGGGGTAGATAGTGAGAAAGGGGGTAGTAAGAATATTGAAAGAGTGAGAATGAGTGAGACAATTAATTAATGGATGAATTGTATGAATGAGTGAGAGAATGAGAATTAATGTGTTGATGAATTGTGTGAATGAGTGAGAATTAATGAATGTGTAAATGATTTGTGTGTATGAGTGAGAAAATTATATGAATGAAAGTATGAATTAGTGAGTGACTGTAAAAGTGTTTGTGTGTATCTTAGATGTATAATTGATTTGTGGTAAGGCAAAGATGGCACAAGCAGGTTATTTATGGGACAAAGATGGCGCAGGCCGGGTTGTTTGGGGACAAAGTTGACTCATGCTGGGCTGTTTGGGGACAAAGATGGCAAGTCCTATGTGTGTTATCTGGGTGCTGGTCAGGTTCTATGTGGGCAGTGTGGATGCCAAGGATGGCTTTGGTGTGTGCAACTTGTGATCTATGCCTGTAGTTTAGAAGGTTTTAATGCTGAGTTTTTATGTGAAATGCAATTGATCTATACCGGCAAAGCTGGGTTTGTGTGTTATGTTGATCCATATCTGTTATGCTATGTTTCCATACATTTTTATGTATACCTGCAAATACAGGGTTTGTATGTCTTATTCAGTTGATCAATATCTGCAATACTTTTAATGTGTTGTTTATTTGATCTATACCCTCAGTTATGAGTTTACATGTGAGTTCCAGTTGATGTATACCTGCAATGTTATGTTTCCATTAGGGCTGCAACTAACTATTATTTTCATAATCTATTAGTTGGCCGATTATTTTTTCGATTACTCAAATAAAAAATTGTAAATTTTTCATTTATGTAAAATTATTTAACCCCTTCAATCCCGGGGTTTTTTGGTATCTCAAAGCCTGGTCAATTTTGCCATTTTTGTGCTATGTCGGTTCAGAGACGATTCTCTTTTCCTGTGAATAGTGTACCCATGTAAACTATATATTGTTTTTCTCAAGGAGAGATAGAGCTTTCTTTTGATACCATAGTTGGATGATTAGCTGAAAATTTAGAATGAGAAATTTTAGTAAAAACTAGCGAAAATTAGAAAAAAAAACCTTTTTTTAATTTTACCTCTGAATCCTCACAAATTTAGGTAAAGTGATGGAAAATCCCCTCCAAGTTTATCAATTCATGTGTCCTGATTTCAGAAATACCTGATTTATATAGATTTTCCATACTTTCCCAGCACCAGGGAGCATTGTATAAGGTGTACATTTTTTGTATAATTTTTATGCCTATGGCTTAACGGGTTTGGGGGTTGTGAACGGGGGCAGGAGGGTTATACTGGCTAGATTTTATGCTAGGGCAATGGGATGTAAGGTTTTTTAATTTTTTTTTGTATTATCTTTTTTTTATATATATTTTTTTTATTTTTTTATTATTATTATTTTTTTTTTCCATTCTTTATATATTTTTTTTTTACACACAAATGGTTAGAGGTCCTCTTAGGGACCTCTTGAACATGCCAGTGATGTCACAATGACATCACAGCTCACATTATTATTATTATTTTTTTATTATTTATATTATTTTATTGATTTTTTGTATTATTATTTTTTAAATGACTAACCGTTTTTTCCCCCCAGCTTTTCTGTTTCAGGACGGGGGGGGTGAGAGACATGGTTTCTCACTCCCCTCCCTGCGATCCCCCTGCACCGATCACACTGTGATCTCTATGCAGGTCCTCACAGACGTGCATAGAGATCGCAGCATCTGTGCCTCATCGGAGGACAGGATATCCCCTGCAGGGGATATCCTGTCCTCCGATGAACTTCCGGGTTACGTCAGCAGTGAAACGTAACAGCTTTCCGGCTTTCATGCCGGGAGCTGTTACAGCAGATCGGACAGCAGAAAGCCGGCGATGTCGGCTTCTGCTGTCAGTGGGGAGTCCAGGCTGTCAAATGACAGTCTGGTTTCCCGTGCAGCGGCAGGGATGTGTCCCTGACGCTGGACGTACCGGTACGTCCATAGGGGTTTTTTACTAGGCGTTTTTTGGACGTCCCGGTATGTCCATAGGGGATTGAAGGGGTTAATAAAGCAAAGTAGGATGTTAAAAACAAACGGCAGAATAAAAAAACTTTTGATAAAAATGCGTTTCTTGTTTTTATTTCCCAACCTGCCCCCCCCAGTTATGCACATTTGAGCCCAAGCTTGCCATACTCCCTTCCCATACATGCCACACCGCCCTCCCCACATATGCCTTATATACCCTATATGCCTTATACCCCCAGATATGTCACTCCGTCCTCCTTGGGTATGCTGTATACCCCCCTGATATGCCATAGTGCCCTCATAGATTTTCAGACTCGTTCACAGACACAATACTTTTATAAATAAATACAGGGTTAATCTTCACTGCCCCCAGGATTTAAATTCCCCTCGGTTTGGCCCCCTTTACCTCTAACTGCAAATTAAGTTAACCGTATTAGATTCATTAAATTAACCCTCAGTCCTCAGCATTAAATGAATCTGCCCCTAAATTAACCCTAAACACCCCATTAACAATTACTGCAGTTTGTCTTAGTCTGTCAATTCTTGTCTTGTCATATCCCTTGAATTTATGTATTGTATTAAGTGCTGCGTAAACTGTTGGCGCTATATAAATAAAGGATGATAATAATAATAATAATATGTGTGTTTGTATATATATATGTGTATATAATGTGTGTGTATATCAGGGCTCGACAAATCCCAGGCGTCAGGTCGCCATGGCGACTCAGAATTTTGTCCTGGCGCCTAGGTGTTTGTCAGCCTGTGATCGCGGGGGGGCGCTACTGCTGCTGGTTGCTGCTGTCTGCCCAGGCCTGGGCAGACAGCACAGCCACTCAGCCACACAGCCACACAGCCCCCGAGCCTGAGATCACTCCCACGGAGTGATTCTGTAGGCTGAAAACGCGGTTGCTGGAAAACCAGCAATCGCATTTTCAGCTGCCATAGGCAGCTTCAGGAAAGTGGGTTGAGTGTTGATTGGGTCCCCGCACAAGTGTGGGGACCTGACACAACATCCCCCTGCTGCCTGATTGCTCCAGGAGAGCGAAAGTGCAGCGTTAACCCCTTCAATGCCACTATCGTGGCATTTTAGGGGTTAATTCCCGTTTTGTACGGGGCTCTGCTGCTGGTGGTCTGCCAGGCAAGCCAGCAACAGCAAAAACGAGCCCCAACAAGCCCTGTGATGACTCCTGTAGGCATGGAAGCCTACAGCAGTCATCAAAGAGACTCCCCCTGCAATGGCTGGTCTATAGACCAGCAATTGCGTCCCAGCTGCCAGAGGCAGCTTCAGGGACAGGGGAGAGGGTTCTTCGGTCTCCACATGAGTGTGGAGACCAGCCCCAACCCTCCCCTGCTGCCCAATCGCTCCATGAGAGCGACAGTGCAGCGTTAACCCCTTCAATGCCACAATTGTTTATGACACATTCGTGGCATTGCAGGGGTTAACATTCCATTGGAGCACAGCATTGACTGATATTAAGTCCCCACAAGCTTGTGGGGACTTAATATCAGTCAATGCTGTGCTCCAATGGAACATCAGCATTGAAAGCGTAAAAAAAAAAAAGAAAAAAAAAAAAGAAAAACAACAAAAACCAGCACTGACCTGAAAGGGTGCTTCCAGGTGAAATGCTGTGAGTTTAGTAAGTGGGCTGATAATGATCAGATCACTTCTAACCAACTGTTAGTGTAAAAAAAATCCTGGCTCCTAACTTTTTTAGCTGGCGCCTAGATTCACAACAAATTTGTCAAGCCCTGACTTACCACTTTTGTCGAGCTTGAAAAATTACCGTTAAGCCAATGTTATACCCAAGAATTTCCATCTAGACCAATAATTGTATCTTTATAAATCAATGGTAAGACCACGCCTAGAATATGCTGTGCAATTTGGGGCACCTGTTCTAAAGAAGGATATTATAGCACTAGAAAAAGTGCAGAGGCTGGCTACATTTCGTACAAGGAGTGGAACACTTTAGTTAAGAAGAAAGGTTAACACTTTTAAATCTGTTTAGTTTAGACAAACGGTGCCTCTGAGGACGTATGATAGCATTATATAAATATATTTGGGGCATAGAAACCATTGTCTGGAAACCTATTCGTAAACAGAACTATGCATAGGACACGTGGTCACGTATTTAGACGGGAAGAAATGAGATTTAGTCTAAGGCAAAGGAAAGGGTTTTCACAGTAAGGTCAATAAGGATGTGGAATTCTCTGCCTGCAGAGGTAGTTTATCAGAGTCTGTACAGATGTTTAAACAGCAGCTGGATGAATACTTGCAAAAACATAATATTCAGGGATATAATTTTTAAATTATGGGGAAACAGCTTCTGGATCCAAGGAGACCCCATTCTGGGGTCAAGAAGGAATTTTGCCTAGCTGAACTTGATGGACGCATTTCATTTTCAGCCTATGTAACTATATGTAACTAGGTCTATAATTTCCAGGCAAAGAATATAGGAACCACATCTGCCTTCCTCCATTCCTCTGGTACAATTCCTGAAAGAAAAGAATCCTGGAAGATTAAAAACAGAGGTTCACTTATTTCCATACTCATGGAAGTGGAAATACTGTTCCTGAGTTGTGTTTCAGTGATATATTTACACTGCCAGCACACCTGGCTGACATAGGAGCTGATAAATCTCAGGTAAGCCATCATGGACACCACCGAGTACCTGCTTGTCACCCTCTGTGACCAAAGGTAAAGGGTAAGTTTGCCCTTAAAAGTAAGTGTTAAAACTTAAAGGGATATGCTTGGTCTTAGGGTCTGTGAGATGCAGAATAATAAGTTCATGTCCATCAAATAAGAGAACACAGCTCTCCCCACACTGGGTAACCAGATTACTTTCTCCACTCTACTCAATTTAGGTTACCCTTTTTTATCAAGTAATTGGACAATTGACTCAAAAGCTGTTTCATGGAAATGTGTGGGTTATTCCTTCGTCATTTCTGCTTCAATTAAGCAGGTAAAAGGTCTGGGCATTCATGACTTCCAATGGCACTGGGTCACTAGTGTTTATTGATGATGTGACAGAAGCAGCTGAATTATTTCTGAAGTGTATAGGGATATATTGTCTACCCAGATTCAGCCTAAGTCAGCAAAGTTGATTGGTCGTTAGAGCTGCTTGCACATCATGCAAGCTGCAATGCTACTGCTCGGGAGTCACGTAGAGCCAAGTCACATGCATACAAATACATACTGTGACGGGACTGACCCGTGGCCCGACTGGGTACGCCCGCCAATCGTTGCTTTTTTCTGCCCATAGTCACCGGATATACAAGACTTGGATCATCTGGTTGAAATATTGCCGACGATCTTCTCAGCCGATGGGGAGACGACAGGGTGGCAGGGGTCCCTTTGATCCAGGGTTGAGGATCTGAGCCAGCTGCCCAGCATTTCTGGGGACTACAGGTGGTGACCACAGTCTCATCCACCAGTATGGGATACATGTCGCACAGTGCAGGTAGAGAGGGGCTGTCCTGCCTCTCTCCAGTTGCCAATACTCCCCACAAGACAGTAGTGCCGACTGCCCCTTATTCCTGGAGTCCACTCAGTCGCTGGGGAGCGATGCCACCTGCACCCTCTCCCTGGTGCTCCGGCTGCTGCTGGGGAGATGGGCTGGCTGCGCCATCTCCCTGGTGCACTCTCAGCCACTGGGGAGTGATGCCGCCTGCATCCCCTCCCTGGTGCTCCTGCTGCCGCTGGGGTGATGGGCCAGCTGCTGCATCACCTTGGATATCTGCATCCTTGCCAGGTGCTGAGCAGAGGCCTGCGGTGCTCTTCCCTGTTGCCAGCGCTTCAGCTGGGGCTAAGGGCTCGGCCTGGTGCTGGGAAGGCAGAACTGCTTCCCCCACTCCCATCTGCCGCTGGGGAGGGAAGATAAATTCCTCTGCTCCTGGAATAGTAAGCTGTCGCTGGGGAGTTGTGCCGGCTGCCGCATCTCCCTGGATCCCTGTAGCCATTGCAGGTGTGTTGCCAGCGCTTCAGCTGGGACTATGGGATGTGCTGACTCCAGTGTCATGGAGAGGCTGCCTTCCAGCAGACACAAGTAGTCCATCTCCAGGTACCATTCCCTGTAGACTAGCCCTTCTAAGTCAGCTGTCAGGGTCAGAAATACAGCAATACAGTGCTCTACCGCCCTGATAAGGGCAGCACCAAGGCTTACCTCAATAACAAGGCAGGACTCGTCGTGAGGTAAAACAGGAACTAGTTTATTTGAACCAAACACAATAACTATATATACAAGTAAGAAAGGGGAACACAAACGTCACAGGATCTAATTACCATGTCAGGAAGTAATTAGATCACATCCTGCAACACAATATCCGGGGGAAGGACAGAATTACATGAGACATAAATAATTACATTAATTGGGGAGGGAGACATAGAATGATGATAGACATATAATTGAATTTAGGGCTGCAACTAACTATTATTTTCATAATCGATTAGTTGGCCGATTATTTTTTCGATTAATCGAATAAAAAAATGAATATACATTTTTCATTTATTTAAAATAATTTAATAAACAAATGATGTTAAATACAAACAGTAGTATAAAAAAAACTTTGATAAAATGCATTTCTGGTCTTTATTTCCAACCAGCCCCCCCCCCCAATTTATGCACATTTGAGCTTGCCATGCTGCCTCCCAGACATGCCACTCTACTCTACCCCCACATATGCCACTCCACTCTACCCCCACATATGCCACTGTGGCCCCTGATATGCCACTCCATCCTCCCCAGACATGCCACGATGCCCTCCCCACATATGCCACTCCACTCTACCCCCCGATATGCCTTATACACCCTGATACACCACTTTGTTCTCCCCAGACATGCCACACTGCCCTGCCTACATATGCATTATATACCCTATATGCCTTATACCCCCAGATATGTCACTCTGTCCTCCCCAGACATGCCTTATACCCCAGTATGCCTTATACCCCCCAGATATCTCATAGTCCCCTCATAGAGTCACAGACCCGTTCACAGCACACTGACACCATACTTTTATAAATAAGCACTGGGTTAATCTTCACTGCCCCCAGGATATAGATTCCCCTTAGTTTGCCCCCCTTTACCTCTAACTGCACCTTAAGTTAACTTTAAATTAATTAAATTAACCCTCAGTTCTCATCATTAAATTAACCATAACTACCCCTAAATCAACCCTAAATACCCCATCAACCACAACTACCCTAAATTAACCCTAAACACCTCATTAACCATAACTGCCCCTAAATTAACCCTAAACACCCCATTAACCACAGCATCCCCTAAATTAACCCTAAAGATCCCATCAACCACAGCATCCCCTAAATTAAACCTCAGGCCCCATCAACCACAACTGCCCCTAAATTAACCCTAAACATCCATTAACCACAGCTGCCCCTAAATTAACCCTAAACACCCCATTAACCATAACTGCCCCTAAATTAAACCCCCACCTCCCCTAACTTTCAGCAGCCCAAATATTAATTTTATACTTACAGTTAGATGAGTGTCACAGCCGTGTGGTTCTGGGAGAAGGAAGGGGCGGGGCCAGTTGTCACAGTGATTACAGGGAGGGACTGGTAAGTAGTCACTGAAACGGATTATATAATGAGGGGTATTTTTCAGAGCATTTGCTCTGAAAAAAAACATTTTATAATCGATAAAAATCGATTCAGCTAATCGATAATGAAATTCGTTGGCAACGATTTTCATTATCGATTATTATCATTTTTATTGATTAGTTGTTGCAGCCCTAATAAAATTGAAAGAAACAATGCCTAGGACATAGAGCTAACAGGGGCTAACGGGATTAACCGCTACTGGCTGTGTAGTTATTATATACACAGTAGTAGGGGGTACACAAAAGACAGTGAACACATTAATGCATTCACAACCCAGATAATCGGCCTTCTTCCTACACCAGGATGCCCAGCTGGCATTTACAGTTCTGAGTCTCTGTGTGGGAAATGTGGTAAAACATATAATAGGGGAAATCCGTAAAAAGTTGGTCCCTGTACCCACTTCCCCAAGAACAGAACCCCTTCTAATGTCAGGGGCCATTGTCAGCAGGCAGGAGGCTAGCCATCAGTTCCCTCCAAAAGCCCCAGTGACGGAAGGTTCCATCACACATACAATTGGTTTAATTACTTGTTCTGCAGTCTATGAGCGTTGGATGCTTATATACCATCTAACGCTTTTAATCACTCTCCTTGTTTTATTTTCTACATCCATTTAAGTCGTAATAAATTACTTTAATAACCACAATAATCATCTGTAAAAGAACACTGGTAAATAAATGTAGTTATAAGTGAATAGTTTTCTGGCAGGGTGCTTTTGTGTGCACTACACTAACTTTAGTTATTTCTCTGTGGTTTTTAACCCCTTAATGACAAAGCCCGTACATGTGCGGGCTCAAAATGCATTGTTTTTAATGGGTTTATGGACCGCCCATTGTCCTTAAGGGGTTAAATAAACTTTTTAAAATAACTACACTGGAGACCACTTTTGTGCAGTTGCTCCTTTCAAGCTAATATTGTTCCACTGTGCCTGCCAATTTTTTTCTTTTAAGAAAGAATATCCTGTACAATCTGGTTTTCCATCAAGGACTTACTATTAAAGTGATGTAAAATGTTTCTTTATCTGTAGCTAGTTAAGAACCTCCTTCTTGCATTGTGCATATTCAGTTTTATGCCACTGTATTATATCACATAGAAATAAATCCCCCTGGGAGTGATACATGTTTTAAGTTAGCCATATGATAAATAGCACATATTTTTATAACATTCTGATGCCTTTTTTAGCAGTTGATGGATCGGACAAAACTTTCTTTGCAAACTGTGATGCACCAAACTCAAGCATTCAAACTCCTCTTCTTAAGAGCAAAGGAAGACTATCCTCCATAGGCAAAATCTTCAAGCCATGGAGATGGAGGAAGAAGAAACCCAGTGAGAAATTTCAGGAGACTTCAGCAGGTTAGTGCCATGGCATCCACATAAACAGTTTAAAAATTCCACAATTGTGGATTAAGTAAAAGGACCAATGGTTTCAGCACACAGGCACATATCACCACAGATGTATTGTAAATGTAATGATGTGTGTGGATGTAATTGTTACATACAATATAGTTACTGCGCCGGGTAACTTCGATTGGATCAGCGCTTACTCAGGTAAATCAGGTTTTATCTCTAAACATCAAAATAATCCCCATAAACTAAATATTCCCTGAAAGCACATTGCCTAATGGCCTTCAAGTACAACCACTTACCTTTCAAAGTTCACAACCACAAATCTAATGGTAACACAGGATATTTGGGTCTTTCCACCTACCTGTTCACATTTTTGCATTTATCAGGATAAATGCTACACGTCGGAGACAATTATTATTTCCACACATGGCACGGGTCGCTCTCTTCACCCAAACTGTGTAATGCC
Organism: Spea bombifrons; assembly: GCF_027358695.1. Taxonomy (NCBI): domain Eukaryota; kingdom Metazoa; phylum Chordata; class Amphibia; order Anura; family Pelobatidae; genus Spea; species Spea bombifrons. The sequence goes on from NC_071089.1 coordinate 42,251,948, forward strand.
TCCATGTCAAGGCATTTTTTGAGTCCTAACCTTAGCGCTATATCTTCAAACAATTCCCGCATAGAAAGAGTTAAAATATTGGCATGTTCAATTCCCATGTGGTGTCTACTTTTAAAAAATTTATGATTTGATGCACACGTCAGAAATGTGGGCTTTTAGCCCCCAAACAACCCAACAAACCCATTCATGTACTGTATCACTGTACTGATTTTGATTTTGCTGAACACATATTGGGGTGTTGTGTGACAGTGACATATACCAGAAGCTGTAAATTCATACCTAAAATACAATGTGTGTCGGAAAACTACACACACAAAAATACTCCTGCAAGCTTTGACAAAGGCAGGTGGTAAAATGTGTGCATGGAAAGAGTTTTGTAATTTTCAAAAATATATGGTTGTATTGTATTATATTCAATATGAATTGGCCAGGTTCAAAGATGTACCAAATAGGGCATGGGAACAGGATCACCAAATGTCAAAGTTCGACATTGAAAATTGTGCATGCCCCAAATGTGGCCATTGTCACAAAGGGTGCAAAACACAAAACCAGCCATTGTTGTAAAGGGGTTAAAATAATGTAAAAAATTTAATCAGATTAATTAAAAGTAGCACGTTAAAGAGAGGTTTATGGTCACAACCTGTCACGCTTGGAGGTAGTACCTCATGGTGTTTGGATATGGAACCCAATGGCAAGGACCAAATAAAGGTACAGTAGGCCCAGAACGTCTAAACAGAATGAGTAGGCAAGCCGTAGTCAGGAAAAGTTCCGAGGTCAAGGCAGCATGTAACGTGGGCCAAAGGAGAGCCGAGGTCTGGGAACTGGGAGGTCTGGTAGAAGATGAAGGGAACAGGAACTGGGACCGAGACCTGTACCTGGACTGGAACAAAAACAGGAATATGAACGCTGGGATATCTTCTGCATAAAGGCTCAGAATAACCTAGCACTGAAGGCATGGTGTTGTGGTATTTTATGCTTCCTGATCTCCCCGTCACGCCTCCGTTGCCAGGGAAGTAAAGGGTGGTGCAGCAGCATATGGAATTTGAAAAAGATTCCTGAACACAGTGATGTCGGAGTGTATCTTCCTCAGGTGTTTCTATTTTCTTTAATTGTGTATTCGCGTCCGCCATATTGGATGGTGGAATAGCATACACAAAAGGAAAGGTTGGAATACAGCACTCATTGTGAGGTGGTGCAAGAGCCAGGGTACCACCAAGCCCTTCAATATATAAAAATAAAAAAGCAGAGGCTCAGCACTCAAATGGTAAGGGGGGGCTGTGTGAAATAAACTTGCCTTACCATTTGAGTGCTGAGTCTCTGCTTTTTTATTTTCATATATTGGATGGTGAAACACAAGTTTCCCTTGCCATTCCAGGTGGCACTAAGGAGAGATAGTCTCCGCCCCTCAGGGAAGGCAGGGAACCTATAAAAAATATGTTGTTAGGCGGTCACTTACGCTACCCCGGCGGGTAGGCATTGTGACTTGGCAGCCCGACCCGGCAGCTCTCCTGCGAGTAGAGTTTCTGCTGTAAGCACGGTGCCGTGCAGCATCAAAAGGGTTAAAACACTGGCAAGTGTTTGTGGCCGGAGTTCATATAATGAGGGTTTCATTTACCCTTCTTCCCCTGCACCACCTAGGAGGCTGGTTTGCGGGAGCGGGGATTTTTTTGCTGGACGAGAAGGAGGTTCTACCCTGCAAGCCGTCTCCTTGCCCTCAGGGTAAGACGGCGGTCTGAGCCGGCATGTCACGGATGATGTAGGGGATTCCCTGTGGCCAGGCTTCCGGTTCCAATTACCTGGAATCCCGCCAACATTTGCCGCTGGAGGAGAAGGTAAGGGAGCAACTAAGCTGTTTGAGGTTTTTTTGCTTTCTTTGGTATTATGGCTGATAAAGCTCCTGAGCCTCTTGTGGACCCTTCTCCTCCACGGAAAGCCCTTAGGAAGACTAAGCATAAAGCCTGTGTCTCTTGCCATACGACTCTGCATGATGCATTGGCTTCCCTATGTGGTTCCTGTACTACAGCCAGCCATTTGTCTTCCTCTGAGTTATCTGCCTGTCTTAAAAGCGAGCTGCAATCAACTTTTGATTTCTTTAAATCTATGGCTAGCTCTCAGCAAGCCCAACCTCAGTCTCTGGCTCTCCCTAAATATGATCCTTCTGTCACCAGGCCCATTCAAGATGAAGATTCAGTTTCTGATCCAGAAATTTTTCTACCCCAATCCTCAGATGAAGAAGGGGAGATCAAGGAAGAAATTTTTTTTCCAGGGGACGACTAATTTCTGCAGTTAGAGCTACTCCGAATCTGCAAGAAGAAGCAACCACTACGAAGGTGGACCCTTTCCTAAAAACCTAAGACCTTTCATGCATGACTCCTTATCGGCGATTATATCAGAGCAGTGGAAACATCCAGATAGGAGATTCACCTCTTCTAATAGAATGAAGCGCCTTTTCCCGTTTGAGCAAAAGGATTCGGAATTGTGGGAAACTTCTAAGGTAGATGCTGCCGTAGCTAAAGCTTCCTCTGGAAGATGCATCCAGTTTCAAATGCAGCTATTGAATCAGTTCGTGCCTCAGCTAAGGCCACAGCCTTTTCAGCAGTCTCCAGGAGAGCCCTCTGGCTCAAAGCATGGGCAGCGGATAATGCTTCTAAAAACAAGTTATGTAGTATTCTGTTCCAAGGTAAGCTCCTGTTTGGGAGTAACCTAGATGAAATCCTGGAATCTACTATGGGAGACAAGAATTGGCTACCTCAGAGGAGAGCACCTTCGCATTTTAGATCCAACTCCTTTCAGCCTTACAGAAATAGACCATCGCATGGGTCACGGAAGGAGGACTGTCAGTTCTTTCAGGACAGGTCATACAGGGGTAGATTTCAAAGAGCCAGAGGAAGGGGAAGAGATGACAAACCTAAGAAGTTCTGACAGCATGTCGCACCAAGTGGGAGGGCGCCTATCCAAGCTCTTCCAGCAATGGTCTCAGATTTCTTCAGACCCATGGACTTTGCGTATTATCTGTCAGGGTTACCTGATAGAATTCAACCAGCATCCTCCCAGAAGTTTCTTCAATTCTCTACCTCCAAAGGACCTTCTCAAATGCCTATCTTGAATGGAAAGTCTATCGCTTTCCATTCAAGACTTTATAAGGAAGGGCGCATTGATTCCGGTTCCTCCATCTCAAAGAGAAAAAGGTACCTATTCCCATGTCTTTGTTGTTCCGAAGCCGTCAGGAAGTCACAGGTTAATAATAAATCAATGCCTAGTCAACAGGTTTATCATGTATTTATCATGTATGCCATTCATATACTTTAATCCAGAGGATCACCTCCACAGGAGGGTCCTCACGTACCATGACAAGCACCGTTGAGCCTTGCATTATGCTTCTGATGGGTCCAGCAGCTCTGCATAGCTCACTCCCATTCTCTTTCTGGGGATAGATCCTGGTGGTGGTTTGAAATGTCCCTCAGACTAGGAAGCAATCCCACATCTACCACCAATGATACGGGAACAACCTTTTCCCCCGACTGGGTACTGCCAAACTTTGCTTCCTCCTGCCGGGAAACCAGCGATTAACCCCTCCCATACACCACTCTGGCTCCTCCCCCTCCCATACGCCACTCGACCTCTCTACCCGGCTCCCTGGTGTCTTGTGAACCTCCGTTGCTGACAGGAGGCAGAGTGGAGTTTGGGAGGGGGGAGGAGGCAGAGTGGAGTATGGGAAGGGGGAGGAGGCAGAGTGGAGTATGGGAGGGGGGAGGAGGCAGAGTGGTGTATGGGAGGGGGGAGGAGGCAGAGTGGTATATGGGTGAGTTATAGTGGTGTATGGGGGGTATAATGAATTTCAGGGTAGCAGAGTGGTGTATGGGGGTGTAATGAATTTCAGGGAGGCAGAATGGCATATCTGGGGGAGTTAGAGTGGTGTATAGGGGGAGGTAGAGTGGTGTATGGGGGGGTATAATGAATTTCAGAGTGGCATATCTGGGGGAGGCAGAGTGGTGAATCAGGAAGTATAATGAATTTCAGGGTGGTGCAGGGCATTTATGGGGAGTGGAGTGGCATATCAGGGTGCACAGTGGCATATAGGGAGGTATAAGGCATAAATGGGGGTGAGTGGCATATTGGAAGTTATATCAGTTATATTAGGGGGGGCATAAGACATATCTGGGGTAAAAGGTATATCAGGGGGCTCAGTTGCATATCACTGGCATATAAGGAGTATAAGGCATATCGGGGGCACAGTGGCATATCAGGGGGCAAAGTGGAATCTCTGGCATATAAGAGGTATAAGACATATGGGGGCAGAGTGGCAAGCTGGGGGTCAGATGTGCATACTAGGGGCAGTTTGGTAAATAAAAAAATATAAACAAGGCTTTTTTCTCAGTTTTTATTAAATATGAAAAATAGTTAACATATGAATTAATATTTACTAATAACTTTGTATTAAAACCTAGTTTGAGAAACACTGTGTTTGGGTTCTTGTAGCTTTTATTATTACGTCAGTAAAATAAGAAGGTGAATAGCGAGAGACCTATGCAATAAAGAGATGAAAGTGTAAATTGTATGTTTTTTATTACATTATTTTAAATTAAAGAACATTGCATTTTTTATCCGATTAGGCCAACTAATCGATTAGTAAAATAATCGTTAGTTGCAGCCCTAATTATATTTTTGAGATTTTCAGTATTATCAGATTGCTGTCCTCCCAACTCTGGGCAGAAGAGAAGCCAGCCTATTGTTCTTAAGTACAAACATTGTTCTAGTTATTTACCTGTTGTGGGAACCTGGACCAAACATATTCAGATTTTTGATATATAGTTCTGAAATAGTTTTATATTACAGACTACAAAACCAGTCAGGCCCATAGGCTGAATTTCGTATTGTTTAATTGCTTCACCAATTTCTTCGTTTGAAATAGGGGCCATCACACTCTGTCCTGCCTGCTCAGAAATGTGTTGTAGCTAAAGTTAGGCATTTAGGCTCTAACCTGATCAGTTCGATCCTATGTACCACACCAATCAAAGTCTGGGCTTTATTCGGTCTCTAACGGAAGTTAAGGTTAAGCTATTGATATGGCCTCTCAATACTGCCTTGTGGGCATTCTAAACTTATTCTGTGTAGAAAAAGGTTTAGGTATGATGCTATATGAGAAACTTAGGTTTTGTTTGTTAGAAGGCTATGATTTAAGTGTCACAGCCCTCTTCCAATATAAAACCATGTTTCTCTAATTGACTGATAGGAGCAAGGCTGGGCCAAGAAATAGTTTTAATAGCGCTATTCAACACTTTAGGTAGTAATCTCTTAAATAAGTAATCAGTCATACAGTACATTTTATGGGGCAAGACATCATCACCCCTTTTACTTTTGGCTGGTGTTCCCCAAGGTTCAGTCCTTGGCCCTCTGCTGTTCTCTCTTTATACTTCATCTCTTGGTAAACTAATCAACTCATTTGGCCTCCAGTATCATCCATATGGAGATGATACCCAAATCTACCTGTCTTTTGATCTCTCTCCATCTCTCTCCATCTCTTATGTCCCGATTGCTTGTCTGCTATTTCTTCGGGATTCTTTTCGTTCAGGAATTGTACCAGAGGATTGGAGGAAGGCAGATGTGGTTCCTATTTTCAAAAAGGCTTCAAACTCTGTGCCCGGAAATTATAGACCTGTGAGCTTAACTTCCGTGGCTGGGAAAGTACCGTATTTGCTCGATTATAAGACGACCCTGATTATAAGACGACCCCCCAAAATCTGAATATTAACTTAGGAAAAAAAGAAAAAGCCTGAATATAAGACGACCCTAAAGGAAAAAAGTTTTACCAGAAAATGTTAATTCATGTAAACTATTTTTTTTAATAAAAGCTATGCCCCATGGTATGCCTTTTGACCCCCTATGTGCCACTCTGCCTCCAGAAATGCCTTATACCCCTATATCCCATTCTGGCATTTAGGGGGTTAAAATGCATATTATGGGGCAGAGTGGCATATAGGGAGGTATAAGGCATTCCAGGAGGCAGAGTTAAAAGGCATTGAAAGGCATTGTATAGAGAACTCTGCCTACAGAAATGCCTTATACCCCTATATGCCACTCTGGCATTTAGGGGGTTAAAAGGCATATTATGTGGCAGAGTGGCATATAGGGAGGTGAAATGCCTTATACCTCCCTATATGCCACTCTGCCCCATAATATGCTTTTTAACCCCCTAAGTGCCAGAGTGGCATATAGGGGTATAAGGCATTCCAAAAATGCCCTATGCCCCCATTTAACACACTAACACACACACACACTTACCGGTGCTTCCAATTTCCTGCTGTTTTGCCGGGGCAGCAGGTTGACGCCTCCTTTCGCTGCAGCCGGAAGGAGGTGGAGTTGGCAGCGGGGGTTTGTCTGCCTCCGTCTCGTATACCTTCCCCGGCTGTCAGAGATCAGAGTTCCCTGCACCGGTGCCGCACCGGTGCGGGGAACAATGATCTCTGACAGCCGGGGAAGGTATACGCGACGGACGCAGACAACCCCCGCTGCTAGCCACACCTCCTTCCGGCTGCAGCGGACGTTGTCTACGCGGATCGCTGCCCCGGCAATACAGCAGGAAGCACCGGTAAGTGTGTGTATGGGGAGGGGGTAATAGACAGGAGGATCCAGGTCCCCTGCAGCGTTGCGGGGGATCTGGATCTTAATCTCATAATCAGACCTCTATTTGAGGTCTGATTAGAAGACGACCCCGATTAGAAGACGAGTATTTTTTAGAGCATTTGCTCTGAAAAAAACCTCGTCTTATAATCGAGCAAATACGGTATTTGAAGGGCTGTTTAGGGATAATATTCAAGAATTTCTTGGGAAGAACAGTATTATTAGCAAAAATCAGTATGGTTTTATGAAACATAGGTCCTGTCAAACTAATTTAATTGTATTCTATGAAGAAGTAAGTAGAAGTGTCGATCAGGGTGTTGCAGTGGATGTAATCTACTTGGATTTGTGCGAATGCACAAGCAACCTACACCCTAAACGGTAGTGAATTAGGGGTAACGACAAATGAGAAGGATTTGGGAATTGTTATAGACAACAAACTAGGCAACAATTTGCAATGCCAGTCTGTGGTTGCTAAGGCCAGTAAGGTATTGTCGTGTATAAAAAGGGGCATCAAGTCGCGGGATAAAGATATAATGTTGCCTCTGTATAAATCAATGGTAAGGCCGCACCTTGAATATGCTGTGCAATTTTGGGCACCTATTCTAAAGAAGGATATCATAGCACTAGAAAGGGTGCAGAAGCGGGCTACAAAATTAATAAAAGGAATGGAGCACTATAGTTATGAAGAAAGGTTAACTAATTTAAATCTGTTTTAGTTTAGAAAAACGTCGCCTCAGAGGGGATATGATAACATTATATAAATATATTCGGGGCCAATACAAACCATTGTGTGGAAATCTGTTCATAAACAGGACTATGCATAGGACACGTGGTCATGCGTTCAGACTGGAAGAAAGGAGATTTAGTCTAAGGCAGAGAAAAGGTTTTTTTTACAGTAAGGACAATAAGGATGTGGAATTCTCTGCCTGCAGAGGTAGTTTTATCGGAGTCTGTACAGACGTTTAAACTGCAACTGGATGGATACCTGGAAAAACATAATATTCAGGGATATAATCTTTAATTATGGGGAAACAGCTTATTGATCCAAGGAGAAATCTGACTGCCATTTTGGGGTCAAGAAAGAATTTTTTTCCCTGGTTAGTGCAAAATTGGAAAGAGTGAAACCGGGGTTTTTTTTTATTTTGCCTTCTTTTGGATCAACAGCAACAAATTAACAGATATAGGAAAGGCTGATCAAAGGGATCATGGGGTTAAAATTTAGAATCGGCCATTTTTAAAAAGGGAATGTGACTTTTCATAGCTTTCATTTAGCTAGAATACTTAAACTTTTTTTTATTTTTTAAGTTAAACTAGTTTATGATTAGATAATTTAATTTGGGGGTCTCTAGGCAATTTTGATCTTTATCTTCCTTTAGTGACCCCCAAATCATTTTTTAACTTGTTTTTTATATTTTAAAATAGTTTTTATTACTTATTCAAGGGTGAGGCGATTACCTTTCCAACGGTATATGTTGGGGGTCTGTAGCTGCTTAGATGCCTGAGATACAGGCTTCTAAGCAGCATGCCCCCATACCGTTTTAACTGACAATTGTCAGTTATTAATAAAGTTGCGTGGTGACGTCATCGCGTCATTGCGCGTGCCGTCACCGGCCGGATTGGGTGGCCCCGGTGATGCCCTTCAGTGTGAGGGGCAGATCGCCTGGGTAGGTGGTGATGGGGATCCACAGACCTCCATCAAGGTAAGATAGTGCTAGCGACGGCATGGTGCCGTCGTTAGCACCTGATTGGGACTGCTAGCGACGGCACCATGCCGTCGTTAGCAGTCAAGGGGTTAAACTGCAATCTACCACCCAGAAATATTTTCCATATGATGATAAGCACTACACAATCTGTAGTTTCTAAGTAAATATGTGGAAAGAATGACACAAATCATGTCACTACCCTTCTAAAATTGAGATAAGCATCCCTGCTGTACAGCCGAATCTGGCCTGTCCCTGCTCAGGGCAATCCACAAGAGCCACTCATCTGGCAGTAAAGTCACCCAATAGCTGTGATGACCAATTACTGCAGATGTTCTACCTCTCTTCTGGGGGGCAGAGTGGCATATCAGGGAGGCAGAGTGGCATATAGGGGGGTATAAGGAATTTCTGGGGGGCAGAGTGGCATATAGGGATGTATAAGGCGTATCTGGGGCAGAGTGGCATATAGGGGTATAAGGCATTTCTGGGGGGGCAGAGTGGCATATCAGGGACTCAAAGTGGCATATGCGGGGTATAAGGTGTTTCTGGGGGGCAGAGTGGCATATAGGGGGGTATAAGGTGTTTCTGGGGGCAGAGTGGCATATAGGGGGTATAAGGCATTTATAGGGGGCAGAGTGGCATATAAGGGGTATAAGGCATATCTGGGGCAGATGTGCATAACTAGGAGGCAGGTTGGCAAATAAAAACAAAAAAATCATTATTCTCAATCATAGTGTTTATTAAATATGAAAAAAATAGTTAACATTAATATTTACTAGTAAAAAAAAATTCCTATCGGGTAGTCCTATATTCAGCCTTTCTTTTTTTCCTAAATTAATATAAAAAACATTTTTGGGGGGTAGTCTTATAATCGAGCAAATACGGTATGTTTTTATGGGGTGTTTTGAATAAGGTTGCGCTAAACAGGTCCAAAAAAGACATAGGGCCACTAAAGCAAAATGTGAAAATTGAATGTTTGGAATCCGTAATGTTGTCATTTGTTTGTGGATCTTTCTGCCTTGAGTTTTGCCTTCAGCAAGTAAAATGCATGCTCAATCTGGTTGAGATCAGGTGATTGACTTGGCCATTGCAGAATATTCCACTATATACTTCAGAATTAATCCGGCTGCTTCTGGCTTCTGTCACTTTATTGAAAAACACTAGTGACCCAGTGCAATTGGAAGCCATGCATGCCCATACTTTTACACTGCTTCCACCTTGTTTTATACTTTTGTGGTATGCTTTGGATCATGAGCTGTTCCAAGCCATCTCCATATTTTTTTCTTCCCATCATTTTGGTACAGGTTGATCTTAATTTCATCTGTCCAAAGAATGCTGTTGCAGAGCTCACCAGTGCATTATTTTTTTTCTCGGAATGTACCAAAGTGTTGATTTGGCCACTCTCAATGTTCCTGCTATCTCTCAGACAGATTTTTTTTCTTTTTTTGCAGCCTAAAGATGGGCTGTTTCACTTGCATTGAAAGCTCCTTTGGCCACATGTAATGCAGCAACAGCTTCCAAATGCGAATTAACGCCAGACCTTTTACCTGCTTAATTAATGGAAAAATAACGAAGGAAGGAACAGCACTTACCTGTCCATGAAATAGCTTTTGAGTCAATTGTCCAATTACTTTTGGTCCATTAAAACAGAGGGGGTACATATTAAAGAGCTGTAATTTCTAAACCCTTCCAAGATAACTGTAACTTGAATTTATTTGTGTCAATTTCCATACCTAACTGTATATCTTTTTGTCATGCCCTTTGTTGAAACTTTTTTTTTCTCCGCAGTATTAGAGAGGAAAATATCTATGAGGCAGAGTCGAGAGGAGCTCATAAGACGCGGATTTCTCAAGGAAATACCAGATCACGGTAATATACTTTTGAAAGAATTAAGGATTTGATGGCTGCAACTATACAGAATGGTATTATTCTATCAACAAATGTTACATATATGGAAATCATTTATGGCATTCTATTGTTTTTATATAGTCTAAAGTTTTCATGTATGCATGCTTGGATTTTTACTAGTAATGGGGGCAGAGGGCACCCCTAGTTCATGATAATCAAAATACAGCCAAGTAGTATCACAACATAGTATCATTAATCACTGAAAAAATGGACAATTAAATACTATTGTAACTGAGTTCACCCCCTAAAACCCTTACTCCACAGCACTAAAAGGAAGTTTACTCAGAATTTCTTAAGAATCAGACAGTGCTTGGTAAAAATTATTTTGCTCCATCTTGATTTATTTGTCACTTTTACATGTTTGTGATCGTCCAACTAATTTTAATATAAGACAACCTGAGTAAGCACAATATACAGCTTTTAGATGACTTAATTTAATGAAGGTAAAGAGTTAATCAAACCTGTATCTCCCATGTGAAAAAGTAATTGCCCCCTAAATCTAATAACTGGTTGTGCCACCCTTGGTGGCAACAACTGCAATCAAACCCTTTCGATAATTTTACATCACTGTGCATCACAGTTCCACCCTGCTTGCCAGACTCCTGTATATATTATGCCCGCCGTGGTGCTTTTTTAACTTGCAGCCTCTAGTAGCCACTCTTCTGGGTTTGGGAACTCATGCTACCAATCAACAAATCATGTCAGCTGGGCCTAGTTATCTGGTGCAGCCATCCCCTTTATGTGCATGCTGCTTTCTGCAAATGGGGCTTTTTGCATTATATGAGTTGCAACTTTCTGTTGTGACTCTGTCATTGGCTCAATGTTCTGTTGGTATTCTCCGCATCCTGTCCATGGGCTATCAAGCAGTGTGCCCTGCCTGTGGGCTATTCTGCCAAGCGCCCTGTCCTGAGGACTATTCAGCTTCTGCCCTTTTTAAGGTCATTCCACAGCATTTCAATTGGATTCAGGTCGGGACTTTGACTAGACTGCTCCAAAGTCTTCATTTTATTTCTTTTTAACCATTCAGAGGTGAACTTGCATGTTTGCTTGGGATCCTTGTCCTGCTGCATAACCAAGCTGTATTTGAGCTTTTGGACATTTTCCTTCATGATTTTCTAGTACAGAGCAGAATTCTTGGTTCCATCAATTATGGCAAATCACCCAGGTCATGAAGCAGCAAAGTAGCCATAGACCATCACACTGTCACCATTGTGTGTGACTTTTGGTATGATGATTCTAATGGAGGATTGCTGCCAAATTTTACAAGACCCATGTCTTCCAAAAAGTTCCAATTTTAACTCCCAAAAGTCTTGGGGGGGTTATCAAAATGTTTTTTGGGGAAATGGGAGACGACCCCTTGTGTTCTTATTGGTTAGCAGGGGTTTTCGCCTTGCAACTCTCGCAGGGATGCCTCTTTTCATGTTACCTCCTAGATTAGTTGTTGGCTGGTCACTCCTGGGAAGGTTTGTCACTGTTCCAAGTTTTCTCCATTTGTAGATAATGGTTCTCACCATAGTTCGCTGGCATTTCAGAGCCTTTAAAAATACTTTGTTCCTCATCTGTTAGATTTAAATTAGATTAACTTTCCATAAATCGCTGCATCATGTGCTGCTTTTTGAGACCATTTAACCTAAAATGGCGTTCCTCGATATACGGAGGTTTGTAATGTGTGTAATTAGTTAAGGGTGGGGCTTATATTCAATTCACTGTGTTGCTCTGTATAAAGTAAGCTACACTCACAGAGCTTGCTCATAGTAAGGGGTACAAATGTGGCCAAAAGTTTTGAAAATGACGCAGGTACCGGTCTTTAGAAAGTTTGCTGCTTCAGTGTTCTTAAGTTATATTTTTGTCAGATGGTACTATGGTATGCTGAAGTATCATTGCAAGTGTTTCATGAGTGTCAAAGGTTGTTATTGACAATTGCATCAAGTTAATGCAAAGAGTTAATATTTGCAGTGTTGACCCTTCTTTTTCAAGACCTCTGCAATCTGCCCTGGCATGCTGTCAATTAACTTCTGGGCCACATATTGACAGATGGCAGCCCATTCTTGCATAATCAATGCTTGGAGTTTCCTGGCCATGGACACAAAATTTTGATGTTTCCCCGATCCACTTAGTTCTCACTTTTGCCTTATGGCAAGGTGCTCCATTATGCTGGAAAAGACATCCAACTTTCTTGGATGGTTGGGAGGTTGCTCTTGAAGGATGTGTTAGTACCATTCTTTATTCATGGCTATGTTCTAAATTGTGAGTGAGCCCACTATCTTGGCTGAGTAGCAAACCCACACATGGTCTCAGGATGCTTTACTGTTGGCATAACACAGGACTGATGGTAGAGCTCACCTTCTCCTGATAAGCTTTTTTTCAGATGCACCAAACAATCGGAAAGGGTATTTATCAGAGAAAATGACTTTATCCCAGTCCTTATCAGTCCAATCCTTGTACCTTTTGCAGAATATCAGTTTGTCTCTGATGTTTTTCCTCGAGAGAAGTGGCTTCTTTGCTGTGCAGGCCATCCTCCTGGTCTTTGCCTCACTATGCATGCAGATGCACCAAAACCTGCCTGCTGCCATTCCTGAGCAAGCTCTGCACTGGTGACGCCCCAATCCCGCAGAGCTGAATCAACTTTAGGAGACGGTCCTGGCGCTTCCTGGACTTCCTTGGGCACCCTGACGCATTCTTCACAACAATTGAAACTCTCTCCTTTTTCTTGATAATCCGTTAAATGATTGATTTAGGTGCAATCTTACTAGCAGCAATATCCTTGCCCGTGGAGCCCTTTTGTGCAAAGCACTGATGACAGCACGTGTTTCCTTTCCAGTCTGTCTATTATTCCAACTCAATCAGCATAACCGAGTGATCTCCAGCCTTGCCCACGTCAACACTCTCACTTGTGTTAACAAGAGAATCGCTGACATGATGTTAGCTTGTCCTTTTGGGGTAGGGCTGAAATGTAGTGGCAGTGTTTTTTGGGATTAAGTTCATTTTAATGGCAATAGATTGCAATTCATCTGATCACTCTTCATAACAATCTGGAGTATATGCAAATTGCCATCATCTAAACTGAAGCAGCAGACTTTGTGAAAATTAATATTTGTGTCATTCTCAAAGCTTTTGGCCACGACTGTAGCATTTCTCTAAGTGACTTGCTTTCTGTAAGTGGCCAGTTTGTGCAAAACCACAGAAGTGCAACACAATAGGTGTAAGAGAAACCAAGGTAAACTAGATATTGTTTCAAATTTGTAAGGTCACACATGCCTCTCAAAGTATGAGGCAGCTTGGAGATCTCACTCAGTGCACAGCATACTACCGTATTTGCTCGATTATAAGACGACCCCCCAAAATCTGAATATTAATTTAAGAGAAAAAGAAAAAGCCTGAATTTAAGACGACCCTATAGGAAAAAAAGTTTTACCAGTAAATGTTAATTCATGTAAACTATGTGAATATTTTTTTTAATAAAATCTATGATTGAGAAAAATATTTTGTTTTTAATTCCTTTTATTTCCAACATACCCCCCAGTTATGCACATCTGCCCCCAGGCTTGTCACTCTGCCCCATAAATGCCTTAAACCCCCTATATGCCACTGTGCCCCATGATATGCCTTTTAACCCTCTAAATGCCACTGTGTCCCATGATATGCCTTTTAACCCTCTATATGCCGCTGTGCCCCATGATATGCGTCCATCGTGCAGACCTTCCCCGACTGTCAGAGAGAATTCCCCGGTGAAGGGAACTTTGATCTCTGACTGCCGGGGAAGGTCTGCGCGATGGATACAGACAACCCCCGCTGCTAACCGCACCTGCTTCCGGCTGCAGCGGAAGTGGTCTACACGAATCGTGTAGATGTCTACCCGCTGCCCGGACAACACACCGGGAGTCAGAAGCACCGGTAAGTTGGGGGGGGGGCAGGAGGATCCAGGTCCCCTGCAGCGCTGCGGGGGATCTGGATTAGGGCTGCAACTAACGATTATTTTAATAATCGATTAGTTGGCCGCTTATTTTTTCGATTAATCGGATAAAAAAATGAAATTTTTTTAAATTTAAAATAATGTAATAAAAAACGTACAATTTACACTTTCATCTCTTTATTGTAATGGCCTCTCTCTCTCTCTCTTTATTCACCTTCTTATTGTACTGACATAATAATAAAAGCTACTAGAACCCAAACACAGTGTTTCTCAAACTAGGTTTTAACCCCTTCAATCCCAGGGGTTTTTGGTACCTCAAAGCCCAGAGCAATTTTGCCATTTTTGGGGTATGTCGGTTTAGCGATGATTCTCTTTTCCTGTGAATAGTGTACCCATGTAAACTATATATTGTTTTTTCAAGGAGAGATAGAGCTTTCGTTTGACACCATAGTTGGATGATTAGCTGAAAATTTAGAATGAGAAATTTAGTAAAAACTAGCGAAGATTAGAAAAATAAACAAATTTTTTTTTACATTTTCCCTCTGAATCCTCACAAAATTAGGTAAAGTGATGGAAAATCCCCTCCAAGTTTATTAATTCAGGTGTCCTGATTTCAGAAATACCCAATTTATATAGATTTTCCAGACTTTTAGGTGTACAATTTTGTATATTTTTTTTCCCCCATACTATTAGGTGTGCAATTTTGTATAATTTGTATGCCTATGGCTTAACGGGTTTGGGGGTTGTGAACAGGGGCAGGAGGGTTATACTGGCTAGATGTTATGCTAGGGCAATGGGAAGTAAGGTTTTTTAATAATTTTTTTTTTATCTTTTTTTATATTTTTTAAATTTTTTTTAATTTTAATTTTTTTACATTTTTTTTTGTATATTATTTTTACACAGAAATGGTTAGAGGTCATCCTAGGGACCTCCTGAACATGCCAGTGATGTCACAATGACATCACAGCTCACATTATATATTTTTTTATATTATTTATATTATTATTTTAATTTATTTAATATTATTTTTTAAATGGACTAACGTTTTTTTTTTCTGCTTTTCTCTTTCAGGACGGGAGGGGGAGTGAGAGACATGGTTTCTCACTCCCCTCCCCGCGATCCCCCTGCACCGATCACACTGATCTCAATGCAGGTCCTCACAGACCTGCATAGAGATTGCAGCTACTCTGTGCCTCATCGGAGGGCAGGATATCCCCGCAGCAGTGACGCAACCTGGAAGGGAATGCCCGATTGCGCGTTTGCAACTGCGATCGGGCACTTTCAACTGTAACAGCTTACCGGCTTTCATGCCGGAAGCTGTTACAGGAGATCGGGCAACAGAAAGCCGTCGATGCAAGGGGGGAGTCCAGCCTGGTCTCCCGTGCAGCGGCAGGGATGTGTCCCTGACGCTGCACGAAGGGCTGGACGTACCGGGACGTCCATAGGGGTTTCTTAGTGGGCGTTTTTTGGAGGTCCCGGTACGTCTATAGGGGATTGAAGGGGTTAATACAAAGTTATTAGTAAATAATAATTCATTTGTTAACTATTTTTAACATTTAATAAAAACTATGAGAAAAAAGCCTTGTTTATATTTTCTTTTATTTACCAAACTGCCCCCAGTTATGCACATCTGACCCCCAGCTTGCCACTCTGCCCCCATATATGCCTTATACCTCCTATATGCCAGAGATTCCACTGTGCCCCCTGATATGCCACTGTGCCAGTGATATGCAACTGAGCCCCCTGATATACCTTTTACCCCCAGATATGTCTTATGCCCCCTTGATATGCCTAATATCGATATGCCTTATACCCCCTATATGCCACTGTGCCCCCTGATATGCCTCATAACTTCCAATATGCCAATAGCCCCCATCTATGCCTTATACCTCCCTATATGCCACTGTGCACCCTGATATGCCACTCCGCCCCCCATAAATGCCCTGCACCACCCTGAAATTCATTATACTCCCTGATTCACCACTCTGCCTCCCCCAGATATGCCACTCTGAAATTCATTATACTCCCCATACTCTACCTCCCCTATACACCTCTCTAACTCCCCCAGATATGCCATTCTGCCTCCCTGAAATTCATTACACCCCCATACACCACTCTGCTACCCTGAAATTCATTATACCCCCCATACACCACTATAACTCACCCATACACCACTCTGCCACCCCCCCTCCCATACACCACTCTGCCTCCCCCTCTCCCATACTCCACTCTGCCCCCCTATACTCCACTCTGCCTCCTCCCCCCTCCCATACTCCACTCTGCCTCCTCCCCCCCTCCCATACTCCACTCTGCCTCCTCCCCCCCTCCCATACTCCACTCTGCCCCCCCATACACCACTTTGCCTCCTCCCCCTCCCATACACCACTTTGCCTCCTCCCCCCTCCCATACACCACTCTGGCTCCTCCCCTCCCGTACACCACGTTGCCTCCTCCCCCCAAATTATATAAGGAGAGGAGTTTTTCAGAGCATTTGCTCTGAAAAAAACTCTTTTTATAATCCATAAAAATCGATTCAACTAATCGATAATGAAAATCGTTGTCAATCTGGATCTTCGTCTCCAAGTCAGACCTATTTGAGGTCTGATTATAAGACGACCCCGATTATAAGACGAGGGGTATTTTTCAAAGCATTTGCTCTGAAAAAAACCTCGTCTTATAATCGGGCAAATACGGTATATGTATGCATGCTTGGAACAGCAGTTCCTGGGTCCATATCGCTGTGGCAAGTGTGAGCAAGTGGCCTCTCTGGAAGCTCACATTGGAGCTCTGAAGAGTCGTATTGAAACATTAAGAGAGATTGGCAATCTTGAGAGGAGTCTCTTGCTCACTGAGCAGTTTTTAGATGATGCCCCTAGCATTGAGGGAGGAGATCAGTCATAAGGGAGACAGACACATAGCTGGGTGACAGTTAAACATGGTTGCAGTGGGGGAGGGAAGAGGAAGAGTGAAGCCAGTCCAGAGTTTTTCCATCCAAACAAGTCCTAACAGCCAGGAAAGCAGCTCATCCAGTGTACAGGGGATCCAAAAGGAAGGGAAGAACAGGCAGGCTGTGGTGGATTCTGTGGCTCTGATCGCAGCAACCGAATGGTTTGATGTCTCTCGTTTGGCTGGGTTAGTCATGTTGCGGACAGAGTGGATAGATTATTTGGAAGGGATAGTGAGGTTCCAGCTGTCTTGATGCACATCGGTACCAATGACATAGTAAAATGAAGATGGAGAGTCCTAAAACATAATTTTAGGAATTTAGGGAGTAAGGTTAAAAAAGGACCTCTAAGGTAGTATTCTCTGAGGTACTAGCTGTACCATACGCTACACCAAAAAGACAGTGGGAGATTAGGCAGCTAAATGCATGGCTGAAGTCTTGGTGTAAGAAGCAGAGCTTTGGGTTTTTAGAGCACTGGGCTGATTTTGCTTTGGGGTACGATCTGTATAGTCGTGATGGCTTACACCTGAATGCAAAGGGGTTTAATGTTCTTGGGGAGAGGGTGGCTAGATGGTTGGAGGAGATTTTAAACTAGGAATGGGGGGGGGGTAAATACCAGGGTAGACAGTATAGAAAGGGAAGGTGCTTTCGTTAGTAACCAGGTGGGTGGATCTGGAGGCTTGGTTTGTACAGATAGTTTGCCCCCCAAAACAAGGACGGAAAGCGCTTGCAGCATGTGTGTTAAAGGTCATGTCTACAAATACTTACAGTTTAGGGAATAAGATACATAATATATCAACAGAAGAAACATGGGGCAAATGAGCATAAAAATAACGATAATACTCCAGGCTTAGCCTGGGCTCAAATGTGCATAAATGGGGGGGGGGGCAGGTTGGGAAATAAAAACAAGAAATGCATTAGGGAGTTGTCCAGCAACTACAGGCCAGTAAGTCTTACATCTGTAGTGGGGAAATTAATGGAAACTCTGTTGAAGGATCAGATTTTTGAACATCTGAAGTCACATGGGTTTCAAGATAAAAAAAAACAATATGGGTTTACCTCAAGATGATCATGCCAAACCAATCTTATAGATATCAAGGTTGTGCAGCAGACATTCCATGTCTACACTGTGTGCATAATTACTAGGCAAGTTGTATTTTTGAGGATTAATTTTAATTAAATCCTCAAAAATGGGGGGCATAAGGCATTTCTGGAAATGTTCTGTGAAATGCCTTTTAACCCCATAAATGCCATATATGGGTATAAGGCAATTCTGGAGGCAGAGTGGCACATAGGGGGTCAAAAGGCATATGATGGGGCACAGTGGCATATAGAGGGTTAAAAGGCATATCATGGGGCACAGTGGCATTTAGAGGGTTAAAAGGCATATCATGGGGCACAGTGGCATATAGGGGGTATAAGGCATTTCTGGGGCAGACGTGCATAACTGGGGGGGGCAGGTTGAAAATTTAAAAAAAATAGTTTACATGAATTAACATTTACTGGTAAAACTTTTTTCCTATAGGGTCGTCTTATATTCAGGCTTTTTCTTTTTTTTCATAAATGAATATTCATATGTATGAATAGACGATATGCCAATCGTCTTATAATCGAGCAAATATGGTACTTTTAATAAAAGCGTGGTTGGACCAAAATTGGACAAAAAAAATCAACAACAAAAAAATCAACAATACTATATATATAATCGCTAACAGCAATCACACCCAGGAAGCCAGTACACGCTAGAACCTGGGCATGATAGGAATGTGATTACAGCCTCCCTATGCCATGCTACCCCCCCACACACACTTACACATTCATGCTATAACACACACTCATTCACAAACATTCATTCACAAACATTCAGCATAAACTACAGCATAAGACCCATCACTCTCACACACTTACTAATCCACTCTCACTGAATGTTTTCCTACCTTTTCACTGTCACTTTCCCTCCTCCTCCTCCTCTTCGTTCTTCCTCTTGGCTCTTCTTCTGTGTCCTGTCCTGCATCAGTTGCCGTGCGCGTCACAGGAGAGCAGGATCGGAGGTCTGCATTAACAGACCTCCCACTTCCTTGATTGACTTAAAGCCGGTTTGAGGGAGATCTTTGATCTCCCCAACCAAGCCTGCTCCTCTAGAGACGGACATTACTGTCTGTCTCTGGAGGGGTGCCGGCGTGGTGGTACCCCCCTGATGAGTGACACCCCCTGATAAGTGGCACCCCCATGATGCCAAAGAGTGGGCTTCTCTCAAAGTGTGTGCGCTATCTTTTCTGGGCAGTCAAGACGTTTGGCATTTATTAATAAGTTCAGATCCCTGGGGTGTGCCGCCATGGGAAAAAGAGGGAGTTTCACAAGCTTGCTCCCTACCAGGGGAGAGAAGAAGGGACTGAGAAAAAATATAATAGAATATTGTCAATAAAATTGTTGACTAGGGGATTTGTGTGTCTCACTTCTAAAACACCAAATGCATATTTACTTATTATTTTTTTGTTTGTTAAAAAACACAATTTTTATTGAGGTCAAGAGGGACAAATATCATATAATAACGTGACCATCACAATCATGGGAAGAGGAACAAAAGGTACTTAAAGTATTAGTTTAAGGGTGTGCACACTTATGCAACCAGGTTATTGTGAGGTTTTTTTCCCGTCAAAGATTTCAGCTTGTTTTGCAATTGAATTGTTCACGTTATAGGTCACATTAAAGGTGGAAAAAGTTTTGACATGATGTATCTTTGTCTCATTCTTTAAAATCACAAGAACCTGCCATTTTAACGGGGTTGTGTAGACTTTTTATATCCACTGTAATTGCAAACTGGTTTGCTAATGATCAGTTAGCTAATCCAAGTTAAAGTTTAAAAATCTAACACAAAGTGCCACTGGAACACAGGAGTGATGGTTACTGATAAAGGACCTATTTACGATATTCCATCAACAATCAGCCATTTTCATTAACAATGTCTACACTTTCTTTAAAAAACAAGTGCCTCCAAACTTTTGAACTGCAGTGTACTACCAGCCTTTTAAAGCTCCAGTTCACATATATCAAAAAGAATGGTAGCTTAAAATAAAACTATTGTAGATGTCATAAAGTCTCCTCTAATTTAAGGGCTATTACGTTAGACTGATTGTAATTATTTTACTTGTATTCTATTATATTATATTGCTGCTGTATACCTACTTTTATCCCTATTCCATGTAGATGGTGATGTTCCATTTAATGTTGGTACCTCTAATGGTCACACAATGCCAAACATTGAAGAACCTCAGGATAAGAAACCAGTGGCAGAAAATAGATTAATAGGTGCTGTACTGGAAGAAAAAAATGAAGATAAAGATAATAAAGGTAAATTATTATGGTACATAAATTATATTACATCATTTAATCTTTTATTGCTGTATAATGGACCTGTGTTCTTTAACTCAAAATCTTGCCTCCAAGAAAAATATAATTTTTTACACGAAGATTAAGCTACCTTAAAAATAGAGCTTTTTATGAGTTGTTTAATGAGATATTTGATACTCCACAATTCCCCTTTTTTATTTTTACACAGATAATACATAGTTTAATTCCTACAGACATAACATCAAACAGAAAAAAATAGATACACCTGTTGGAGAACACTTCTGTCAGCCTGGACACTTTTATTAAAAGTAAGTAACACACCAAAATTGGACAGAAAAAACAATAACACTACTAATATATACCGGTATATGATTAACAGCAATCACACTCCTATCATGCCAAGTCAGCCAGTACATGCTGGAATCTGGGTATGCCTTGGCATTATAGGAGTGTGATTGCTGTTAATCATATATATATTAATGTTGTTTTTTTTCTCTAATTTTGGTGCGTTACTTACTTTTAATATTTTTTTATTTTTTTAAATTTTCATTTCGGTGCATGTTTAATATATATATATATATATATATATATATATATATATATATATATATATATATATATATTTCAGTATCAGGCTGCTGATACATATAATAAGTCTTGCATTTAAACGTGACCATGTGAGACTTCTGATGCGGAGAGGGTTAGTGATGGTTCTTGAGGACTGCCTCAGTTGCAAGGTAGTACCCTGTACCGTAAACCATCAGGTATGGGTGTTCATGGACACACACACCTCTACTGAAGTCACAATGTTCCATGCCATCATGGAAGATTTTCTGGTGCGCATTTTCACGACAGCATAGAACTCTATGATCAATCTTCCAGAAAAGCTTTTATGCCAAAGAGACAATTTGTGTATAGTGTATGGTCTCAGAGGAAAGAGCAAAATTGCAGACCAACTAAGGTTTATTTGCAAAATTTACTAGAAGCAGCAATTCATGTGTTGTCTAAATGGATCAGCACCTTTAAAGCATACATGACCCTTGCACTGCTCATACCCAGGAGGTTCCCCATTTCCCAAACCCGAAATAAAAGACAGACACCAGCAGGATTGGATTTAGAAAAGGCCGAGACATTTATTTAACAAATGTCTCGACATGTCTCGAGTGGCATATTGGAAGTTATAAGGCATATCAGGGGGCACAGTGGCATATAGGGGGTATAAGGCATATCGATATTAGGCATATCAGGGGGCATAAGACATATCTGGGGGTAAAAGGTATATCAGGGGGCTCAGTTGCATATCACTGGCATATAAGGAGTAAAAGGCATTATTATTCTTATTACATTAATTTAAATTTAAAATAATTGCATTTTTTATCCGATTAATCGAAAAAATAATCGGCCAACTAATCGATTATTAAAATAATCGTTAGTTGCAGCCCTAGTGCAGATAATTTATTAGGGTGCAGTGGATTGAAGAAGCTGTATATAGTTCATTACTGATATACTGTGACTGCATCAGAGCTTTGTTTTCCTTTTTTATGCAATAATTGATTTACTTCAGGGCTGTTTGTTTCAATTTAAATTAAATGTAGGAGCCAGTGCGTCAATTATTGTTCCTAATTCCTATTAAATAGTGCTTTACACTTCTTCATGCTTTATTTATGGACAACACAAAACAAAAACTCGTTAGTAAATATTAGTCTGGTTATGTAAGTGTGAGTGTTTTTAGATGTGTGTGCTAGTATGAATGTTTGGGCACATCAATGTTAATGTCTTTGTATGTGTGTTACTATGTGTTAGTGTTAAATGTCTAGTTGTGTTAGTGTCTGGATGTGTTAACATTGAGCTTATGTACATGAGTGTCTGGGTGTTTGTTAGTGTGAGTGCCCCTCTCGAGGCCAGGCTCTGAATCCACCCATGGTCTTCCAGTGCCTGCTACTGCTGCTCCTCCTCCTCTATCTTTTTCCTTACTCTGGGTGACCATTTTTTTCTTATATTGGGGAATATGTGGCTAAAAGTCTGTCTGCCAGTGCCTGCCCAGTGCCTTACTGCTGCTGCTCCTATATCTCCTTTCTTAATATTAGGGAAATTTATTCCTGCACCAAATGGTTGTATGTGTCTGTCTGCAAGTGCCTGCCCAGGCCCAGTGCCCTACTATTGCACTTTATCTCCCTCCTTACTCTGAGGGATTAATCCTTGTTCTTTTTTTCTAATACTGGTGTAAATTTAGTCCTGTACAATCTGATTGTGTCTGTCTGCTTGTGCTTGCCATGTATCTGCTGCTGCAGCTCAGTATGCTTCCTTATTCTGAGGGATCAATAATTTCCCTTAATATTTTATTTTTTAACGTTTTTATTGAGTTTTCAAATAGAGAAACAAAAACAAGGAAACCAGGGTACAACATAATAAGAAACAAGTTGCATTGCACAATGACACAGTACCCCAGTAACGTCTCCCAAATGACCATTGAATGAGAAAAAAAAAGAAAAGAACACTTATATTTTAAATTCTCCATAAATTTGGCGGGGCCGTGAGTTTCATCATAAATAAATCCAAGTCCCAAGCGTTATGAATGCATTCCGTAAACCTCCTCACTTCCCGGACCTAGGGATTCAATGGAGGGGTTAAGTCTATCTGTTATCTGGGAGTTAGAATTCCCAAACACCCTGTCCCCCTTTTTTTATGTGAATTACAGACCATTGACGAAGAGGCTTCCAAAGGAATTGACGGAATGGCAAAACTTGCCGCATTCCTTCTCAGGCAGAATTGCCCTCATTAAAATCTTTCCACAGATTATTATACTTTATTCAGTCCCTCCCTCTATTTTTTAAAAAGAGGGATGATAATGCCCTGACAACAGCCTTTCAGAGGTTCATTTGGTGCTCTAAGCACGCAAAAATATCTACATCCACTTTACAGCTGAGAAAACAACACCTAGGCTACAACTTACCGGTGATTAGAGACTATACTGTCAAAGCTCTTTATCGTCTGGGGCAGCCTTGTAAAGCTTAGCAAAATAGTCACCGAAGGCCTCATTGATACTCGCCATCGCTGACACCAACTTATTTGGGGAGACTTCCAAGTGCGTAATATTATGCCTCTACCCGAACTGTAAAAAGGTATCTGCTATTTGTTTAGTTTGTGTGTAGTGGCGCTTGTTTTCTGCTGTTGGGTCTTGTGTGTACTTTAAAAGTGCTGCAGCAGCGTCCCCTGTAAGGTGATTATATTTAGCAGTCCACTGTTAAGACTTTTGCGCTGAGTACGAAATGATATGCCCCCTAATCACTACCTTGGCCTTTTTCCATAAAAGCACAGGATTCTCCACCTGCTCTATGCTGTCATCGACTAAATTCCCCCATGTTGCCTCCAAAAGGATTTCAAGTTATCACTCATTAGATATTGGAGGAATCGCCAGTGTCTAGTGTAAGATGTTGTGGCCTGAAGATCCAGCTGAAGAATGGATGCATGATCAGAGGTAAGGATATAACAAATTGAACTATGTGAGATATGAAGAACAAGAGAGGGAGAGACCAGGAAGAAATCTTTCCATGAGGGAGTGGGCGCTAGACACATGGGTGTAATCATGAGTTCTTGGATGGGCTGCTCACTAAGGATCAAGTGTAAGTTGCGCTTAAGTAGGTCAATATCCCCTAATATTTAAAATTTTGGGGGAAAGAGAGAGTTAAGATGGAATAAAGAAAGCAGAAAATAGCAAAGAGAAGGCTAGATGAAGAGAGAGAGAGGAGAGAAGAGAAAAAGAGAAAGAATTGTCACACTGAAGGGATCTGATGCACCAGGTGGATCCAAAAGCAGGTACCTGCTTAGTTAGTGGTTAGTGGGGGTAGGTAGTGGAGTGGGAGAAGATAAGACAGCTGGGAACCAGGCACATAGCTGGGTGACAGTTACACGTGGTAGCAGAGGGGGAGGGAAGTGGAAAGGTTTATCTAGTCCTGACCTTGTACAGCCTAACAGATTTGCCTGCTTGAGTGAAGATGTTGAGTGCATCAGCTCAGGAGTAGCTTTACTGGAGGAAGCTTAGAGAGGGAACAGCCCCTGTTGTACAGGTGGGGTTGAGAGTGTGAGAAAGGCTAGACAGGTTGTGGTGGTAGAGGACTCTACAGTTAAGAGAATAGATAATGTGCCGATCTGATTGGCTCAACTGGACGGTTTGCTGTCTCCCGGGTGCTTTGGGTCTAGCATGTTGCTGACCGAGTGGATGGATTATTGGAAGGGGCTGGGGAAGACCCGGCTGTCATGGTCAATATGTGATTAGGAAGTAAACGGAATAAAAGGACCTCCAAGATGGTAGTCTCAGAAATATTACCTGTGCTGCGTGCAACAGTAGAAAGACAGCAGAGAGAAGGGAGGTTAATGTGTGGCTAAAGTAATGATGTAGGAAGGATTTTGGCTTTTTTAGAGCACTGGGCTGATTTTGCACTTCGGTACAATCTTTATAGTCATGTTGGATTGCACCTAAACTGAAGAGGGTGTGCTGTGCTGGTGGACAGGATGGCTAGAAGTTTGGAGGGGATTTTAACCCTTTTGTGGCAATGGCTTATTTTATTTTTTGTACCCTTTGTGACAAAGGCTGTTAACATTTCTGCGGTGCTCATGTTTAGCTGTAATTTTATTCTTTCTCGTTTACTAAACACATAAGTTATATATTGGGTTTTTTCAGGACAAGAAGGGCTTTCTTTTGATGTCATTATTTTGATTGTATCATATTAATCTGGTAATTCTTCCCCCGTGTGCTATTTCGGGTATCTTTGAAGCTGGCCAATACAATTTACACAATCAAGCCATATATATATATATATATATATATATATATATATATATATATATATATTTATTATTTTTATTTTTTTATTTTATTCGAATTTAAACGTACACAACTGTAATAAATTCAAAGATATACAGTTATACATACATCCAGCAACATTAGTAACAGCCATAAATTAAGACCATCAACTAAATTAATCTCTACAAATCTGAGTCTAAGAATTAGGTATTCATATGTCCCTAACGAGTAGTTACGGTAGCATTTGAATATACAATGCAGCGTTAAGTTAGGGCCTTGAGGGCTGTATTGAAATTATATGGAACATAAAAAATAAAAATCACACCAAGGAACAATACAAAACACATACATCCATCGGTGGCAGCGGAGGAGGTCCCCAGCGGTTACCATCAGCAATATGGGAAGGTCACCAGAACAGTGATCCCATTGGGGTATTTTTCCAAATTTGTTTGCTAGGTAAGTATAAAGTAAGTAAGACTAAAAAACCCAAGGATTAAATTGAAGTAAACCAAATTCAAGATTTTTATCTTTTTTAATATCCCAGATTTAAGAATGTTACATGAAGCTGCAAAGTCCATGCACGTATTGTGCATGAACATTGTGCATGAGTATTGTGCATGAACATTGCAGCTTCATGTAACATTCTTAAATCTGGAAAACCCAGCCCAAGGGATCTATAGCTCCTTGTTATCGTTTTCTGACTAATTGTAGATTTACCATGTTTCCAAACAAATGAGAATTTATCCAGAATACACCCAGAAACTCGAAGTGGTACAGTCCTAAACAAATACAAGATTTTTGGAATCAAGTAAGATTAGAGTAACAAATTAATTCTTCCTAGCCAGGAAAATTCCAACTACTTCATTTTTTCGATTTGGAGAAGATCTTTCATCAGGATTTAAAAATTAATGGGGACTAGATTCATTAAATTAAATGTAAGTCTGATTCCAAGGTAGTCCACCCAATCATTTGAATAGTCAAAATGATAACGGTCAGAAATGAAAAGCTTTTGCTGAGGAGAAAGATAAGCGGTCATCACCTGTGTTTTAGGAAGGTTTAACTTATAATTAGATTATGCACTGAACTCTTGAACAGCCGACAGGACCGCAGGGACAGATACCTCCGGATCAGTCAGAGAATAATATCAATCCAGTAAGTGAGAATAATATCATCTGCATATAGAGTTATTTTAGAAGACTGCTCCTTAAATGTAATCCCCTTAATTTCATGTGTTGATCTAATCAATATAGCTAAAGGCTCGACTGATAGAGCATAAAGTACAGGAGCCAGCGGGCATCCCTGTCGGTTGCCGTTGTTAATATAAAAAAAGGGTCCTGTCACCTTAGCGCTAGGGTTAGTATATAGGGCCATTGTGCTTTTTTTGAAAAGGCCAGTAATCCCAACAGCGTCCAAGATGGCATTCAAACAATTCCAGTTTACTCTATCAAATGCCTTCTCGGCATCTAGAGCCAGGAAGACAGAGGGAGTAGAGGAGGAATGAACCCATGTGATCAAATCGATTAACTTGCGAGTGTTATCCTCTCCGGATCTACCTCTGATAAACCCGGACTGGTCTGGATGTATCAGATCTGCTATTATTACATTCAATGTATCAGCCAGAATTTTAGAATAAATCTGTGTATCAAGATTAATTAACAAGATTGGTCTATAGTTTGTAAAAAAACTCAGATCTTTCACAGTCTTTGGAATTGGGCAGATTGAGGCTTGCAGGAATTCCTTTGGAGCGACACCATCCTCTGCTATACTCTATACTCTTAAATACCGCTGCAGCGGAAGTTGTCTACGCAAATCAAGTAGAGCTCTACACGCTGCCCGGACTAAGCACCGGGGACTCAGAAGCACCAGTAAGTTGGGGGGGGGCATAACACAGGAGGATCCAGGTCCCCTGCATCGCTGCGGGGGATCTGGATCTTAGTCTCATAATCAGACCTATTTGAGGTCTGATTATAAGACGACCCCCATTATAAGACGAGGGGTATTTTTCAGAGCATTTGCTCTGGAAAAAAACCTTGTCTTATAATCGAGCAAATACGGTAATTAATCTTAATTTATCATGTAATTAAGATAGATATGTCAGCATAACCCCTTAAATACTGTTCATGATTTAAAGCGGGACATAAACCCAGATTAATTCCAATTATGGGTAATCGACATAAATTTGTTTAAGCGTTATCCTACTCAGATTGTCATCACTAAAAGGGAAAAAATATAAAATAAGCAAAATATCCATTATCCATTTAAGAAACGTAGTCACTAATCGTACACAATGTAATGCAAAATCAGATAAATTCTATATCTAGAAATGATCACCTAGTATATACAAATTCATTGAACAATGAGAGAAAATAAATAAATATATATATATATATATATATATATATATATCCAAAGCATAATAAAGTGTATACGATTCATTTAAGTTATCGTAGTGATAATTAATAAAGTGAAATAATTAATATGGAAAGCAGCAGGGTACTCTATTCACCACTCGTGATCCTTAATAAGAAAAAAATATTTCAGGTTTAGCCTACTTAAGTTCTCATCAGCACCTAGTTGATATGAGAATCACGGGAATATCCTATATTGTGTTCGTAAAAATAATGATAAAAAGACAGAAATAAAAAAACAAAATGAAAACAAACAAACAAACTCCCCCAAGCTTCAGCGATAAGAAGCTTTAACTTAGGTACATCATCCAAAATAAGATCTTATTATCAATCAGTTTGTCTCATCAGATTTATCCAGTTATATAATTAATGTTTTTGCTTTGTCTGGGTCTTCAAAGATATAGACTTGTTTAAATGACCCAAGTCTAGTTGGGTAGAGCCATCTGTACAAGATCCCCATCTTTCTCAAAGAAAGAGTTACATCAGTAAATTTGCGCCTATTATTTCTTGTACATAAAGACAAGCCTGAAAATAAAGCTACATTTTTATACGGATCTGGAAATAATTTGGCTCTAGCTGCCTGATAATTGCATCCCTTGGGTTATCCGAGGTATTAAGGCTTCTTGGTTTTGGTAGTCAGTGCAATCGTTCAAAGGGATGATTACCCAAATTTTCTTCTTTAGTTACTGTAGAGATACAATTCTTACAGTATGCCTCCAACTGCTCCTTGAATCCTCCAGGATTTCTCTAATAGGAAGGTTTCTCCTTCTTGAACGGTCTTCCAAGTCCGCTAGTTTGAGTTCTAATTTATTTAAATCTTCTTTCATTAATTTATTGTGTGCTTGTAAATGCTCAATTTCAGATGCTCGGTTGCCCAGATTTTCTGCAATTAATTGAATCTCCTGCTGGAGATCAGACAGGTTTTCTTTAATGTCAGCTTTGATTCGCAAATTCTCCAAGGCCTTCACTTGAGCGTCATTGGATAACGGTTCTGTTTGAACATAATCCCCATCAGCTGGGTTGGATCGCTCAGGAGTGACCATAGCACCAGAAAGTGATTTCCTGAATAGGTTACCGGATTTAGGGGAATAATATCCATTTATTGCGCTCATCGATGTCATATTTCGCGCCTTTTCTCTGTCCCTCTCCTTATCTATCTTTGGAGGCATTTCGAAACTGATCCGAGGAAGGCTATTGAGTAGAAATTCTGAGTTGAGATAATTATTTGTAGACTAAAGGGCAAAAATCATACATTTCCCAAAATTGCAGACAATATAGAGTTTAATATAAGCGAAATTTTTAATCTTCTGGTTGTGAGCTGTATACGCAGCTCACAACTGGACTTAAGCCACTCAAACCAAAATCAGGCAAGTTAGGTATAAGACACTTAAATATGTGCCAACAGGCAAGTGGCTTTTGGTAATAAGTTGGCCCTAAGGCTCTTATTAGATTATTATCTCTCAACAAGGAGGCCAGACACCAGAGCACTAATTTGAAACACGTGAGCTGTGCCAGTGCAGTAGTATGTGTTAATACCAGCAGTTTCAGGGTTAACTCATTGTTTCCCAGGACTGTCTGTTATCTGCAAGAGGCTTCTTTAAAGTACAAGCACATACATCAGTAGGAGACAGGTGGGTCCAGGAGACACTTAAAGATTTAAAAGCTTTAACAGTTGTCTGCAGCTCAGCGTCTAGAGGCTTCTCCAGTAGGTCCGATATCCTCTGGTCTAGTGCGTCTTTGGAAGCGGCGTTTCAAAGCTTCCAGCACTTCTGACCCACTGCCCCAGCTTAATTAATCACAGGAAAGGGTTGAAGCTTGAGGCTGCTAAGCACCACTCCACTACACCCATCACTCAGCCACACCTCCATACGTGCATAAATGTATAGTTCCAGAGTACAGTGATACAGAGCATGGGCTTGTCTGACTGTTTGGGGGGCAAAGGGGACATATTTGGGGCATGCACATTTTTTCAATGTTGAACTTTGACATTTGGTGATCCTGTGCCCATGTCCTATTTAGTACATCTTTGAGCCTGGCCAATTCACTGTGCCCAATAAAACCATATATTTCTGAAAACTAGACACTCCAGGGTATTTCAGATGCGTATATTTTAACTCTTTGCATGCACACATTTTGCCACCAGCCTTTGTCAATGTTTTCAGTAGTATTTTTTGTGTGTATTTTTTCCACACACGTTGTACTTTAGGTATGAATTTATAGCTCCTGGTATATGTCAGTGTCACACAACACCCCAATATGTGTTCAGCAACATCTCCTGCGTACAGTGATACCCACATGGGTTTGTAGGGTTGTTTGAGTGCTAAAAGGCCATTTTGTGATGTGTGCTTTTGTGTTAATTGGGCCATTGTTGAACCTGGCCAATGCAATTTACCCCATCAAATCATAAAGTTTTGTTAAAAGTAGACACCCCATGGTCATTTAACATGCCAGTATTTTAGCTCTTTCAACTTGCTCATAAAAATATTTTTATATACCGCCGTATAAGACGACTTTTTAACCTGAGAAAATCTCAATTGTCGGGGGTCGTCTTATACCCGATGAGCAGGGCTGGTTGAGGAGATCACGACCTCCCTCTAACTAGCCCAACACTAGGAAGCTCGAGGTCTGGCACTTCAGACCTCGGCTTCCGTGCTCCCTAATCAGTACGCGCCGGCTGTTGATGCCGAGCGCGGGGAACGTCATGTCCCGGCGCTCGGCATCAATTGCCGCTGCGTAGTGATGAGGGAGCAGTAAAGCAGAGGTCTGAAATGACAGACCTCACGCTCCCAAAACTGGGTGGAAGAAAGAAGATGAGAAAGGTAAGAGATGGGGAGAAAGGGGTGTGAGTGCAGTGTATGTGTATATATGTTGGTGTGAGATGGTCAGTGTATGTGTATGGTCAGGTGTGTGTAAGAGCAGTGTGTTTGTAAGCTGGTGTGTGTATATATATATATATATATATATATATATATATATATATATATATATATATATATAGATAGATATATATACCGTATTTTCTCGATTATAAGACGACCCCCCGAAATCTGAATATTAATTTAGGAAAAAAAGAAAAAGCCTGAATATAAGACGACCCTATAGGAAAAAAGCTTTACCGGTAAATGTTAATTCATGTAAACTATTACATTTTTTAATAAAAGCTATGATTGAGAAAAATATTTTTTTGTTTTTATTTCCTTGTATTTTCCAACCTGCCCCCCAGTTACGCACATCTGCCCCCAGGCTTGCCACTCCAATATGTCACTGTGGCCCATGATATGCCTTTTAACCCCCTATGTGCCACTCTGCCTCCAGAAATGCCTTATACCCCTATATCCCATTCTGGCATTTGGGGGTTTAAAAGCCATATTATGGGGCAGAGTGGCATATAGGGAGGTATAAGGCATTTCAGGAGGCAGAGTGGCATATAGAGGGTTAAAAGGCATTTCTGGAGGCAGAGTGGCATTTAGGGGGTTAAAAGGCATTGTATAGAGCACTCTGCCTCCAGAAATGCCGTATACCCCTATATGCCACTCTGGCATTTAGGAGGTTAAAAGGCATTTCAGGAGGCAGAGTGGCGTTAAGGGGGTTAAAAGGCAATTCACAGAGTGCTCTGCCTCCAGAAACGCCCTATGCCCCCATTTAACACCCCCCGTCCCCACACACTTACCGGTGCTTCCAATTTCCTGTTGTATTGCCGGGGCAGCGGGTTGACGTCTACGCGATTCGCTGCAGCCGGAAGGAGGTGGAGTTGGCAGCGGGGGTTTGTCTGCGTCCATCGCGCAGACCTTCCCCGGCTGTCAGAGATCAGAGTTACACCTCCTTCCGGCTGCAGCGTAAGTTGTCTACGTGGATTGCGTAGACGTCAACCCGCTGCCCCGGCAATACAGCAGGAAATTGGAAGCACCGGTAAGTGTGTGGGAGGTGGGGGGGCGGTGTTGAATGGGGGGGAGAGACAGAAGGATCCAGGTCCCCTGCAGCATTTGCTCTGAAAAAAACCTCGTCTTATAATCGAGCAAATACGGTATATATATATATATATATATATGCGGCCTATATTCGGGGTCTAGCGTTCGACGCCCGGGACATGCAGTCCCGGGCGCCGGGCAGGCAGCGGGGTCAGGATACAGATCCCCCGCAGCGGTGCAGGGGACCTGTATCCTACTGTCTGATACGCTCAGACAGCCTCCCCTGCCAGCACTTTCCACGGGGGGAGTACCGGCACGGGAGGTTGTCTAAGCGCATCGCGTGGACGTTCACCGGCAGCGGCGATGCGCCGCTGCCGGTGAACGTCCGCATGATGCATTTTACATCCCCCCCCCCCGACTTACCAGAGCAGACTCCCGGGTGTCTTGCAGGGCCGGCGGAAGACATCTACGCAATACGCGTATACAACTTCCGGTGCCGGCATTTCCGCTGAGTGCTGGCACCGGGAGTTGTATACACGATGTGCATAGATGTCCCCCTCCGGCCCCGCAAGACACCCGGGAGTCTGCTCTGGTAAGTCGGGGGGGGGGACAGAGTGGCAGCATATCTCCGGGGGGGGAGGACAGAGTGGCAGCATATCTCGGGGGGGAGGACAGAGTGGCAGCATATCTCGGGGGGGAGGACAGAGTGGCAGCATATCTTGGGGGGGGAGGGACAGAGTGGCAGCATATCTCGGGGGGGGGAGAGGACAGAGTGGCAGGATGTTTTTTTGGTGCTTTTTTAAAGAATAAAACTTTTTCTTTAAAAAGTACCAAACTTTTAGGGTGCGGCCTATATACGGGGGCGGCCTATATCCGAGCCAATACGGTATATATATATATATATATATATATATATATATATATATATATATATATATATATATATATATATATATATATATATATATATATATGTATGTGCGTGTGTGTGTAAAGGCAGGGGTGTGTGGTGAGGGCAGTGTATAAATGTGTATGTATGGACAGGCGTATGTTAGTATGTGTATATATATATATATATATATGTGTGTGTGTGTGTGTGTGTGTATAAGGGCAGTTTATGTATGTATATGTCTGTATAACAACCAGCCAATAACCGGTAAGGTACATCGCTTGGAAAAAAAACAGTGGAAAATATTTTGAGATGTTACCATTTAAAAAAAAAAAAATTTTTTACACTTTTTATTTTATTTTTTATTATTTTTTTGTTTTCATTTATTTTACTAATCACATTGTGATTGGAAAGCTGGGCTCCATTGACTGCAAGTGGAGCCAGAGTTATCAGGAGGGTCTGAGAGAGACCCTCTTTGAAACTTTTTCAACTCTTTTATTTTTTGAAAGCATGCGCTGCCATCTTGCGAGTCCTGGGGTGGGAGTTCGGTGTCGCTGAATGCCTCACTATGGAGGCATTTCGGCGACATCATTGAAGTTTTAAAACGGGCGTCTGTCCGGGGGAGGGGCCAGACATGATGCCGATCTCAGTGTTGAGGAATGCCTCGACATCGAGGCATTACAGCAACACCGTTTGGGTGCATAAAGCGAACGTAGATCGCTTTCTGCACCCGTGTAAAGCCATGACGGTCCTGGCACGTCAATTGTCGCTAACTGGATGTTAGTGCATGACGTGGTCGGACCTTTAATTGTCATTGAGGGGTTAAATTAGTGGTAAGGGGGGAGGGACACAGAAATGTAGAAAATGGAAATAGCACAGACAGGAGAGGGGCTTTAAATCAGAACAAAGGGATGGGAGGAAAATGTGAAAGCTTTGAGGGTAGATATCAGCTGGGGCAAAAAAAGGAAATCAACTACTGGTTGGAATGTTATATACCACCTAATGTTATTGGAAAGCTGGGCTCCATTGACTGCAAGTGGAGCCAGAGTTCTCAGGATGGTCTGAGAGAGACCCTCTGAAACTTTTTCAACTCTTTTATTTTTTGAAAGGATGCGCTGCCATCTTGCGAGTCCTGGGGTGGGAGTTCGGTGTCGCTGAATGCCTCACTATGGAGGCATTTCGGCGACATCATTGAAGTTTTAAAACGGGCGTCCGTCCGGGGGAGGGGCCAGACATGATGCCGATCTCAGTGTTGAGGAATGCCTCGACATCGAGGCATTACAGCAACACCGTTTGGGTGCATAAAGCGAACGTAGATCGCTTTCTGCACCCGTGTAAAGCCATGGCGGTCCTGGCACTTCAATTGTCGCTAACTGGATGTTAGTGCATGACGTGGTCGGACCTTTAATTGTCATTGAGGGGTTAAACTAGTGGTAAGGGGGGAGGGACACAGAAATGTAGAAAATGGAAATAGCACAGACAGGAGAGGGGTTTTAAATCAGAACAAGGGGATGGGAGGAAAATGTGAAAGCTTTGTGGGTAGATATCAGCTGGGGCAAAAAAAGGAAATCAACTACTGGTTGGAATGTTATATACCACCTAATGTTATTGGAAAGCTGGGCTCCATTGACTGCAAGTGGAGCCATAGTTCTCAGGAGGGTCTGAGAGAGACCCTCTTTTAAACTTTTTCAACTTTTATTTTTTGAAAGGATGCGCTGCCATCTTGCGAGTCCTGGGGTGGGAGTTCGGTGTCGCTGAATGCCTCACTATGGAGGCATTTGGCGACATCATTGAAGTTTTAAAACGGGCGTCCGTCCGGGGGAGGGGCCAGACATGATGCCGATCTCAGTGTTGAGGAATGCCTCGACATCGAGGCATTACAGCAACACCGTTTGGGTGCATAAAGAGAACGTAGATCGCTTTCTGCACCCGTGTAAAGCCATGAAGGTCCTGGCATGTCAATTGTCGCTAACTGGATGTTAGTGCATGACATGGTCGGACCTTTAATTGTCATTGGGTAACACGTTGATTATTGGGGATTTTAATTATCCAGACATAAAGTGGATCAGAGGGACTAGTAGTTCTGCAAGGGGATTCAGGGTTTTGAACCTGTTAAATGACACCTACGTGTCACAACTGGTACAAGCACCAACTAGAAAGGACTCTTGTCTGGATCTTGTTATAACAAACAATGTTGATGTATTGTCAAACATTCAAGTAGGGGAGCACTTGGGTAATAGTGATCACAATATGGTGTCTTTTGAAATAAACTCAAAAAATAAATTGCCCATGGGGAATGCTAAAACATATAATTTTAAAAAGGCCAATTTCAATAAGATAAGGACAGCTTTGCAACATATTGACTAGCATAAACTCTTTAGTGAAAAAAAAACAGAGGAAAAATGGTATATCTTCAAACAAATATTAGAAAAGTACACTTCTCAGTATGTACCATTGGATAATAAATATAAAAGAAACGGATTGAAACCAATGTGGCTTAGTGGGGAAGCCAATAATAAGGAAGCCAATAATGCATGCAAAAATGGGAACAGATGGGCTAAACTAGAAAATGAGAAAGTGATAGCCAAAGAGAGCAAAACCAACCCCAAAAAATTCTGTAAAAAAAAAAATAAATTCTAAAAAAAAAAAAAAAAATAATGAAAGTGTAGGGACATTGAAAACAGAGATGGGTGTGTTAGTTAATGAGGACCAGGAAAAAGCAGAAACTTTAAATAACTATTTTTCCTCAGTATATACAGTATCTCACAAATGTGAGTACACCCTCACATTTTTGTAAATATTTTATGTCTTTTCATGTGACAAGACACAATCCACTAAGGGGCGCTCGTGTGATCCGGTTTTTATATATCACAATATATGTGTGATGATCTGGATCCTTTCAACCAAGCCTCAGAATCCGTGTGTGTTACATACAAGAGAACACAGACATATAAAACCATAGGGTAATAGCATCTAAAACTGAAAACGCTGAGATGGGAATGCACTTACAGTTGGTCAGATATAAGGTGCCTATGATTTCCCCGTTGTCATCTGGTCCTCGTTCTTCTGGATGCCCTCGATTCCTTCGCAACCCGGTGTCCGGTAAGTGTTTTTGTTTAGGCAAGGTGAGTATTAATAAATTATATATGATTCCACAGGGAATTTTAATAAAGCCCAATACTAATATAAAGACTCAAATTAGCGTATTCACCATGTAAATATTTTGTACAGATCAATATTACAATTACGCATGAGACGTCCTTAAAAACATAAATAAAAAGTCCAGTAATGTAAAAGTCTTTCAATAAAATATTCCTTTAAAATCTCTCGACGCGTTTTGCCAAATTGGCTTCCTCAGGAGTATCTTCTCTTGGTTGTCCGGCGATCTTTTATGTGTAAGGCGCCATGTTTCTCCTCCTGTAATATTTGGCACCTGGAGAGTGCTGTCAAAAGGGTTGCACCTGTGCGTCCGGTAAAAAGAAAGAAAGGAACATTTTTTCATTTTGCTCTATCTTTTCTCACTTACACTGGTTTTCACATTTATTTGTTTTTGTTTTCATGTGACAAGACTGAGGAAATGACACTCTGCTACAATGTAAAGTAGTAAGTGTACAGCCTGTATAATAGTGTAAATTTGCTGCCCCCTCAAATATAACTCAACATACAGCTATTAATGTCTACACCTTGGCAACAAAAGTCAGTATACCCCCAAAGTGGAAATGTCCAAATTGGGCCCAAAGTGTCAATATTTTGTGTGGCCACCGTTATTTTCCAGCACTACCTTAACCCTCTTGGGCATGGAGTTCACCAGAGCTTCACAGGTTGCCACTGGAGTCCTCTTCCACTCCTCTAGGGGAGGGGCGAGTGGAGAAGTGTTGTAGGGCCCATCTATGTTTAGAGATTTCCCATTTTCATTTCAATCACCCCTTTCTGAATACAGACTGATACAACAACCAACATAAGCTTTCCAGTGTGTAAGTTGTTAGCATGTGTACATACTGGTAAAAAGTTTATGCATTTCACTGTATAGTGTAAATGTGTGTGAGTGTGTACGTCAGCATATGGCATATACTATTGTATGGTGTTACCCGGAGTGTGTGTTAGTGTTTGATGTAAGCGTGTGTTTGAAGTTGTTAGTGTATGGTGTTAGTAAGTGCGAAAAAAGCAGCAGGCTGTCACAAGTGTACTGAAATAGAATCCTGATAGAAGGTACTTCTAGGTCTTGGGAAAGGAAGTCCAAATTAGAATCAATAAGCAGCAATCAATAGTCAAGCTCAGGCAGTCCAGGTTTAGAGGGCAACCAGCTCTGTATCAAAATCTATAGGGTAGCCCACAAGCATATATGGAAGAGATATTGAACTGAAGGGAACCTGTGGGTTGATTGATTAGCACTAGTGCAGCCATGTTTATCCTTTTATTAACCCTGTAAGAATGTACGTGTGTATGTGAGAATTGGTGAATGAATGAGTGAGTGAATGTATAAGTGTTTCAGGGCAGAAAGGGCACAGACAGGTTGTTATGGGGAAGAGGTGGCACAGGCAGGCTTTTTAGGGGCAGATGTGCCACAGGCAGGCTATTTAGGTGCTGAGGCAGCAACAGGCAGGCTGTTTTTGGGGCAGAGGTGGCAAGGCAGGCTATGTAAGGGTCAGCGGTGGCAACAGCAGGCTGTTTGGGGACAAAAATGGTACAGACATCTGACCCCTGGCTCGTCTGACTACCCGCTCTGTGAATCTGACACCTGGCTCGTCTGACTACCCGCATTGGGTTCCTGTCTTGTGCTGCGCCTTGCTGCTGCTGCTGCTCAGAACCTATCTCCAGCTGGTGGGATGTTGTCCACTGTTGGGATCATCTAAGTCCTGGACTGCTGCTGCCGGGAACTCCCCTCTCAGTAGCAGTAGTTTGGGCAGAAGAACTTCTGCGGGGACAACCTTCCTTAATAGTCCAGCGTAATAGTGACATTACAACAGGGTCATGGATCCATCTGAGCTTGGCAAGTTGCTATCCACCCACGGACAACGGCTGGATTCCCATGAAGTCCATTTCTCAAGTATACAGGATACCTTAGACCAAATGGCCCGGGCTATTCAAGTTTTGGTGGCCAGATCTGATCCGGGCTCCGGGGGTTCTACGTCTGCATTCACCTCTTTCTCTCCGGTTGTGACTTCCTCTCCAGCTGCGGACTCTGGGACTTCCTCCGTTCCCTCGTCTGTGAAGCTCCCTGCTCACTCGCTACCATGGGGAACCGGATTCCTGCCGCGGCTTTCTTAATCAGTGCTCCATTCAATTTGAACTCACTCCTCACTTGTTTCCTTCGGAAAGAGCCAAAGTGGGATACCTGATTTCCTTGTTATCTGGCAAGGCCCTAGCCTGGGCTTCTCCTTTGTGGGAGAGGGACTCTCCTCTCGTGTATAACTGCTCTGCCTTCATTTCGGCCTTCAGGAAGACCTTCGACACCCCGGGTAAAGCTGCTTCGGCATCCTTGTCTCTGCTTCTGTAAGAAAATATATAGGGCCAATACAAACTTCAAATAATTGGATCACATAAATGTATGTGCGTCAAAAATAGGCAGAGTCACTTAGATGCAAACAAAGGTAAAACATTTAACCCCTTCAATCCCAGGGGTTTTTGGTACC
Organism: Spea bombifrons; assembly: GCF_027358695.1. Taxonomy (NCBI): domain Eukaryota; kingdom Metazoa; phylum Chordata; class Amphibia; order Anura; family Pelobatidae; genus Spea; species Spea bombifrons. The sequence goes on from NC_071089.1 coordinate 42,290,027, forward strand.
TCAAAGCCCAGAGCAATTTTGCCATTTTTGGGGTATGTCGGTTTAGCGATGATTCTCTGTTCCTGTGAATAGTGTACCCATATAAACTATATATCGTTTTTTCAAGGAGAGATAGAGCTTTCGTTTGATACCATAGTTGGATGATTAGCTGGAAATTTAGAATGAGAAATTTAGTAAAAACTAGCGAAGATTAGAAAATTAAACTAATTTTTTTTTACATTTTCCCTCTGAATCCTCACAAAATTAGGTGAAGTGATGGAAAATCCCCTCCAAGTTTATTAATTCAGGTGTCCTGATTTCAGAAATACCTAATTTATATAGATTTTCCAGACTTTCCCAGCACCAGGGAGCGTTCTATTAGGTGTACAATTTTGTATAATTTTTATGCCTATGGCTTAACGGGTTTGGGGGTTGTGAACGGGGGCAGAAGGGTTATACTGGCTAGATGTTATGCTAGGGCAATGGGAAGTAAGGTTTTTTAATAATTTTTTTATTATCTTTTTTTTATATATATTTTTTTAATTTTTTTTAATTTTAATTTTTTTACATTTTTTTTTATTTTTTATATATTATTTTTACACAGTAATGGTAGGAGGTCCTCCTAGGGACCTCCTAAACATGCCAGTGATGTCACAATGACATCACAGCCCACATTATAATTTTTTTTTGTATTATTTATATTAATATTTTAATGATTTATTTAATATTATTTTTAAATGACTAACCGTTTTTTTTTTTTCTTCTCTTCTGTTACAGGACGGGAGGGGGAGTAAGAGAGATGGTTTCTCACTCCCCTCCCCGCGATCCCCCTGCACCGATCACACTGTGATCTCTATGCAGGTCCTCACAGACCTGCATAGAGATCGCAGCGTCTCTGTGCCTCATCGGAGGGCAGGATATCCCCGCAGGGGATATCCTGTCCTCCGATGACCTTCCGGGTTACATCAGCAGTGACGTAACCCGGAAGGGAATGCCCGATCGCGCGTTTGCAACTGCGCGATCGCGCGATCGGGCACTTTCAACCGTAACAGCTTACCGGCTTTCATGCCGGAAGCTGTTACGGGAGATCGGGCAGCAGAAAGCCGGCAATGCCGGCTTCTGCTGCCAGGGGGGAGTCCAGGCTGTCAAACGACAGCCTGGTCTCCCGTGCAGCGGCAGGGATGTGTCCCTGACGCTGCACGAAAGGCTGGACGTACCGGGACGTCCATAGGGGTTTCTTTGTGGGCGTTTTTTGGACGTCCCGGTACGTCTATAGGGGAACTAAGGGGTTAATACGAACAAAAATAAAAGAAGAATATAAAAAGAAGATAACAAAAATAATACGAAACAAGTCTTACAAAACCTTGGAAAGGAATTTAGTTGATGGCATCTGTCCTATGCATTCCTGAGGATGGAGGGAGGGAGTGTTGGGACAAGAAGAGTCTGTGGATGGCAAGTACATCTCTCCTCTACCTCTCCTCCATGCCTCTCTTACACCAAGCTTATATATCATTTGAAAATGATGTCAGTCTATTGGTCTTCACCTAATTAGGTGTTCAAACATGTTCACTTAGGTCTTACACGCCCAAACCCTATTTTAGGTGGTCGCTGTACGTATATTGTAATGCCCTTTTAGAGTTACTACTATACCATGCATTAGCAAGCTACTATCCTATCTATAGACTGCCTGTTCAGCAAATCCTTCATTCTATATTTAAGGTCAAGGAAACCTTGAAACCTACCATTGAAACATATAAATATATCTTAATTATCATTTATTTATGCCCAATAATTACATATCTTTGACTATTGCCTATACTAATAATTATATATGGTCCATTTCTTAATTGAGGTTAGAAAATGTATTAGAATATTTTACAATTCCCCCTGATGATAGGATAATATCCTTATCATATCTTTTCAAATATACACATTTACTCACCATTCGTATCACATTCGTATCACATTTATACTACAATCACATCACACTTTACCTGGGACCATATGATAATCATTAGCATGAGACACCCTTTTCTCTATATTTGTTATGGAATGAGAGGATTGTGCCCTTTTTATCAATTCCCTTAATATTCCATCTCCCTTATCTACTTCATACTTAACATGTTTATATATCTTACTTATTCTACACATAAGAAAACTTTGATAAATAATACATAATAAAACAAGTATAGCTATAATAACAATTGGATTCAACAATATATTCCCAGCTGCGGATTTTACCGAAGATTGTGACCACATATTTACTGATTTTTTAAAATTTGACCACCAACTAACTCCAGACATATCATTCCATTGATGTTGAATTTGTTCTAATTCACCTTGTTTATGTTGGAAAACAATTTCGGCATCTTTCAATTGTTGTTTTAATATGGCCAATAATCCCTTATCTTTCTTTATTTCTTCAGTCCATGTTTTCCAAGGAAAATGGTCTATCTGTGTGAGATTAAATTGCTGAGGTAGTGTTTTTAAACGCTCTATGCCCATAGTGGAGACATTAAACTTTTTCCCATCTATCTCCAACTTTTTCAATTCTCCTTCTATGCAATATAATCCTCTGTGAAGAGTTTCATTATGCATACAATTTGAAAAGAATGCTCTGACCAATGACTCTTCCTTCATTACCTGAAAACAAACTTTCCCTATCTTTACTTGAGTCATTAATTCATACATAGATGTAACACTTTCAATCCTGGCCTCACATGATGAATGATTGTGAAAACAAGAATGATAGACAACTTTTTCTTGCCCTGGAAGACATATTACTTTGGAAACAAAATGAAGACAAGCTGACACATCTAATTGTTCCAGATTTTCCCCATCAAATACAAAATCTGTATATCTTAAATTATAATGAATCAATTGTGTGTCACTGACCGGAATTCCTAAAACTGTTACTGGTACCATTACTTGTTCAACTCCTGCCACTGGGATTAAAGATGTCCCAATACAAAAATCCTGATCACAACCCATCCATTTATTAATCCACAAATCAATATGACCCAGACCAAAACTATATTTATCAGGTAAGCTTTTCAACAAACCCAAAGGTGTAATACCACTCTGTAAAGCCTGTGCAATCATCTTTAGATTAGTGGAATATTCTATCTGTATTTCCAGGCATGCCCTTGACACTTGATTCTCCTCTTGACTCTCTATTAAGTCTAAAGTGGCATCCTGTAAGTGAGATACAGACGACCCAATCACAGTAGCAGAACTTAGAACCATTTGTTCCAATAACTGATTTAACCCTTTTTGTACTTTTGCTCCCTGACTTCCTACATAACTTACGGATCCCAAATCGGATTTAAGAGTATTTATATCCATAGTATTCAGTAAGCTTCCTACCGAACCAACACCCCCCAAGATTCCCTCAATAACACCTCGTCTACTTCTTGTCATTCTCAATGGATTTTGTTCAAACCATTGGGCAAGACCTTTTTCCATATTAGTAAGGTGTGACAAACATTGAGGAAACCAAGTGGATATTTTCCAATCAGTCATGTTAAAAGTCCAAACTAGGGTTACAAACGATCCATTCCTCAACAATGGCTTAGATTGAAAATAATTAACCTGAAAAGGATTGGATGGTTTGAGTCTAGTACCAGTACACAAATTATCTTCAGGGGACCAAACACTGACATTTGCTCTGTCGCAGTGTTTGTAATCTCCTTTCAGTAATACACAACATTCATATATCCCAGAGTCTTTACGAGTTGGACTATCTAATCTAAGCATAAAATGCATACCATTCCAATGTACATCCCCCATTTGACCCTTATGAAGTATACGAGTTGGATTATTCGTAAAACTTCCTAAAGATGTTTTCCCTTTTGACCAAACGAGTGATGCTTCCTGGGGTAATGGTAACCTTGTTCCACATTGTAGTTCTATAGGCTCCAATTCCTCTTGGACTTTCACACTACGGGGATTTACTCTAACTTCAGGTGCTATAGAATTAGTTACCGTAAACACAAAAGATACTTTGACCAAAGCTGTCTCTCTTTCCACCTGAAAGTTCCAAACCCTAGTCCAATCATCATCCCCTGCTGATATAGAAAGCAGTGAAGGATCTAAGATTTTCCCATAAGACTGAGTCTTATACCAAATCTCTGTCTTAGATCTTCCCATTTTCCCTGATGTTAACATCTCATTGGTAACATCACCTGTCCATTGTGCATGTTCTTCTCCCTTAATTGTTATAGACCACCACATGGACTCAGTAGGATGACATTCCCAAACACCTGTCTGATTATTATGGGTATAATTCCCCTGTGACTGTGTGAATTTGGCTTTTGGTCCTACTTTCGCATGAACCGTGATTTCTGAGGTATGCTCAAAAAATATAGTCAAACAAGGTTGATCTCTGGAGCCATAACCGAATCTAATTTGTCCAACAATGTCTCTTGATGTATCAATGTCTGATGTCAGGAGTCGATCCACCTGAACTTCTCTTATTTTATGTGATAACAATGTCTCCTGTGGTAAATCCTTTGTTGGATCATCCATTCCAATTGGCTTCTGGTATAGTTCAAACAACACAGCAACCAAAAAACTCAGCACCAACAACCATGGAAGTAATATGTAACACGCTATCTTGATGTCACGCTTCTTGTATTGCTGTTTCTTTGGAGGTTCTTTGTCCAATAGTAAACAGTTTTGTTCCTCCATTTTCTTGCAGAACTGTGTTCCTGCAAGAACAAAATTTAGTTAGAAACGTACAATTTACACTGGTCAACATGTACCCACAGCTTCTGCTGCCTACGGGTATTTTTCACAGTCTTTTCTGTTCTTTGAACAAGGATCATAACTTGACCCATAGTATCGATTATTTCAAACGGTCCTTCCCAATTACTTTCCCAAGGTCCCGCCTTCCTAAAAGTCTTAATCATTACTGATGCTCCTTTCACAAATTTAGAAGAGTGAGGCGGTACCATACGCTGCATTCTAGACGCTGCGTGAGGAAGAATTGTTTTTAAATTCTCCTGAAGTATCTGTAACCACTTAGTTCTTGCAATGGCATCTTTCTGTGGAGTAGACAAAAACGGTTCATGAGGAAAGATCAATGGCATTTTCCTTCCTGTCATTAATTCAAAAGGTGTATACTGGGTAGTTGAGGAGCTCGTTCCCCTAATACTCATCAATACCAGAGGTACTGCATCAACCCAAGTATTTCCTTTATCAAGTAACATTTTTGCAATTCTAGACTTAATCGTTCTGTTCATTCTTTCTACAATACCTGCGGACTGAGGATGGTATGGAACATGGAATTGTTGACGTACCCCCAGGATTGCGCAAACAGCCTGCATGACTTTGCCAGTAAAATGGCTCCCCCTGTCAGATGAAATCATCCTTGGGATTCCCCAAGTACAAAAAACATGATTCACTAATGCTTTTGCCGTAGACAAAGCATCATCTTTCCTGACAGGCAACAGTTCTACCCACTTAGAAAATACATCTACCACAACCAATGCGTACCTGAGACCTTGTTTACCTGAAGGTAGGGGACCTACGTAGTCAATCTGCAATGTAGACCACGGACCGTCTGCAGGTGCAATTCTTAGAAGTGGAGGCTTTTGTCCTTTAGGCCTGGGGTTTACTTGAGCACAAATGAGACATGACTGAACAACATTTTGTACAGAGTCCTCCATTTTGTCCCAATAAAACTTCTCTTTGAGAATTTCCAGCAACTTTTGCTGACCCACATGACCTAAACTTTCATGATTATAGCGGGTGAATTCCGTCTGCAAGTGTTTAGGCACAACTGGAAGTAAATTACCTTGCATTTCATAACAAATCACTCCATTTTCACAAACAAAAGGAGGTGTTATTTTATTCTTACATTCCACAATGAACGGATCTTTCATCTGTTCATCACTAAATGAAGGTAAATTTGCTTCCTTACTCTTTACTGGTAGTACTTCCAACGGTTCTAGTTCCATCACTATCTCTCCTATCAAAGCTGCTTCCTTGGCTAGAGAATCTGCTTTCTCATTTCCCAAAGCTAAATCACTAGTCCCTCTGCTATGGCCAGGTACTTTGACAATAGCATATCGGTTAGGATTTTTAGAAGCAAGCTCAAAGATAGTCTGCAATGTATCAACATGACTTAAGATTTTGTTAGATGAATCCACAAAACCTCGTTTTTTCCACACAGGTAAGTAGTCTGTTAGTGAACGTACGACATATGAACTATCGCTATAGATTACCAAAGGATCATTATTTTCTTTCTCATTAATTTCCAATACTGTTTTAACAGCTTCAATTTCTGCTCTCTGTGCAGAAAAATGTCCTGGTAGTCTATGCTGAATAGCTCGACCTTTCTTTGGAAACCAAATGGCATATCCGGTATAATATTGTCCTTTCAAACAAAATCTAGAACCATCTACAAATACTGGTTCATCAGTTTCCTCTACTTCTTTTCTAAAAAGAGATGGAAAATCCCCCTGAAATGTCTCAACACACTCATGTGATTCACCCTCATATTGCATTAGTTGAGGGAGCACATATTTAGCTTTATGATCCACTTCAATCTGTTTTGGAGATAAAGACAACAACCAATGTGCAAATCTTTGATGTGACACTCCTGGGATACTTTTTTCAAGAAGCAATTTCAAAGTGGAGTGAGGAGTCTGCAAAATTAGTTTGTTAAACCCAACAATATGTTCAGTCGCCTTGACTGCAAAGTGTACACCCACCAGATGTCTTGCACACGTTTCAAACCCTTTTTCCACAGGTGAAAGGAGTTTGGAAAAATAGCCAACTATTCTCCATTCCTTTCCTTGTAGCTGCAGTAAAACTGCCGAGACAGCCGTCTCCGAGGTATGAACTTGTAAAGCAAAAGGCTTAGATGGATACACAGTTGTCAAAGCTGGTGCTCTCTGTAAATCAAGTTTAAGTTGTTCAAACGCTTTCTGCTGCTCATCTCCCCATGGACCAAACAAATTGTCATCATCAGTACTTTTTAGTAAGTCATATAAGGGTTTAGTTTTTTCAGCAAAGCCCTCTATGAAGTCTCTAGAAAAATTTACAAGTCCCAGGAATTGTCTTAAAGCTTTGAAAGTTGTAGGTACAGGCAAAGCTGCTACTGTTGCTACTCTTTCATGCAAAGGACGTCTCTGGCCTGGACTTATCAAAACTCCCAAGTACTGAACCTCTTGTTTCAGTAATTGGACCTTCCTTGGATTTAATTTCAATCCTGACTCGTACAACAGATTAAACAATTCTGCTAGCAAGGTGAGGTGTTCCTCTCTACTCTCTGTTGCCAACAAGATATCATCAACATACTGTAGAATACAATCTTGCCTTGAGAATTTTGATAACACTTTTGCCAATGCCTGATGAAACAGACTAGGTGACATGTGCGCCCCTTGTGGTAATCTGCAAAATACATATTGCTCATTCAGAAAAGTAAAAGCAAATTTGTATTGACAACTCCTTTCTATCTGAATACTGAAAAAACCATTACTGATATCCAGTACTGAGAAAAACTTTGCCTTAGCATTCAATCGAGACATGATGTCGGGGGTATCTGCTACAATTGGCGCCACATTTGGGGTACATTTATTAAACATACGCAGATCTAGAAGCATTCTATAAGAATTATCTGGTTTCTTAACTGCCCATAACGGATAATTTGTCACCGAATTTGATTTGCGTATGACGCCTTGTTGAAGTAGTTCTTCAATAATTTTGGACAAAGGCTCAATTGAATCTGGAGGCAATCGGTACTGTTTCTGAGCTATGGGATCTGTTCCTTCCACTTTAACAACAACATCTTTCATCGTCCCTACCTCATTCTTAGATTGAGCCCATAACGAGGGATGTTTCTGCACAATTTCTACAAGAGTCAAGTCATTACAATCCATTTGTGGCCATACATGATTTGGGGATACCTCCTCAATTAAATTGATGACGGCCACTACACTGTAGTCACTTGGATCAATTACTACAGGCCCTTTAAGGTTATTACTTCTCCAAATCACTTGATTCCCTAAGTCAATGACCCAGCCTCGTTCTCTCATTACATCAGCCCCTAAGATATTTTCTGAGCTAGGACAATGCCAGATATCAATTTCAGTACACAAATAGCCAGGAATCTCAAACAAAACACCAGTAACCAAAGTTGCTGAAGTATTACCTTTACCACTAAAACCTACAATTGTGCAAACAGGTGAGTTAGATGTTATAGGTAAAGCTTGATTAGTCACACTTAATTGAGCTCCTGTATCAATTAGGAATGTAATCTCTTTTCCCTGTAATTTTCCCTTGACATATGGTCTGCCACAGTTGTCAGTTGACACTGGAGCTACATAGGTCAACTTACAGAGTGATTGATTCTTATCTAGTCACTGAGAGGGTGTCAGACCCCCCCTGACATTCTTTCCTGTTACATTAGTAGCAGTACTATTTGTTGTGAGCTCTTGCACCTGTCTAATTAGTGGAGTGTATGGGGACGTTGACTTAAATTGTTCACCAGTAGGTGGGGCTGTTGGCATCAGCCCATTTTCTTTCCCAAAATTTTGTGTTCTAGGGACAAATTTTCTATTTTTAAGAAATTGTTTACACTGCCACTTCAAATGTCCTCTTTGACCACAATGATAACAACTAACATTTGGTCTGAATATCTTTCGGTTAGTATTATCAAATCGTTCAAAATTAGTAGGATTAGTTTGTGGCTTGTGACAGTCATTCTGAGTTAATTCTCGCCGTTTGTCAGTTAGTTCGTGTACTGTAGATACTTTTACCTTTACAGTTGACATTTTCATTGCTCTTCTTATACGATCAATGAATATGGCTGCTTCTTGCAAACTAGGTTTTTCAGAGGCAAGCTGAACAGATACAGGATCTAGATATTTAAATTTCCTTACAAATGCTATAATCATTGCCTGTGGTTCATCTCCATCATCAACTCCCATTACCATTCTATAGGCTTTCTCAAATTTCAACAAAAATGCAAAGGGATCATCTTGAAGATTTACTTTTAGAGATTCGATTAAGTCAAGAGATGGAGATGAGTCACCAGTTGTAAACAGAATTAATTGTTTCAATCTATCCATGTCATTTGCATGCACTAATTGACCTAATGCATCCTCTGTAGGTGTGTCCTGTAACCTTTTGGACATATGTGAAGGTATCCATAGCTTAAAAATGGCGTTTCTTTGTTTATTACTTAATTGGAATTTGTCTGTATTTGTTTCAAATACATCAATATTATGGAATGCATCCATCTTATCGTCATATTTAGGAATATCTTTGGCAATTTTCATTAATTGATCATTAATTTTTAAAGTCAATTTTGTTGCACTGTCTCTGAGCTTTTGTCTCTCAACTCCTCCTACGTCAAGTTCCTCATCAGAATCTATTGTTGAGGTACCAGCTATTTCAGGGACAAAAGATACGCCCTTCTTACCTTCTTGTCTTGTGATAACTGACACTTTCTTATTTTCTAAACATAGCTTAGACAGTAACTGAGCTTGTCTGTCCCTAGCCCTCTCCAAGTTCTCTAATTGCTGAGCTAAAACAAAACAGTCGGGACAGCTGTTAAAGTCGTCAGTATTGTCATCAGGGTTAGATTCTGGTACAACTTTGTTAATCATGCAAATACTTTGTCTAGGTTGTAAATCCTCCACAATCAAGTCATTAAACGTTTTAAACATGCTTAGGACATTTTGCAGTTTCTTCTTAAGTTTATCAATACATAACAATTTCTTATCTATCTTCATATTCTCTTGCTCACATTGTTTGTACATACTAGCCCATAACTGTGCATTAGTAGGACAATTATCAAATTGAAAAGTTATTTTACTTTTGTTAGCATATGTTTTTATAAAATCCATGACTTACCCTGTTTAGTGAACTCTCCTTGAGTGGCTGTTGTATCACGCTGTATGGCTTTCTTGCGTCTGCCGTCAATAGCGTCTTTTAGCACTTTTGGTTCCAATAAGTCTGTATTCTCAAAGGTTCTTTTCTTAATCTCTCCCGACAGTTTGCAAAAAGTGTACAGATATATCTGCCCTTCCCCCTGAGCAAGCTGGAGGGCAAAGGTCAGGAAAAAATACGCAGGGCTGGCACGCCAGATATGTAAGAAAATATATAGGGCCAATACAAACTTCAAATAATTGGATCACATAAATGTATGTGCGTCAAAAATAGGCAGAGTCACTTAGATGCAAACAAAGGTAAAACATTTAATACGAACAAAAATAAAAGAAGAATATAAAAAGAAGATAACAAAAATAATACGAAACAAGTCTTACAAAACCTTGGAAAGGAATTTAGTTGATGGCATCTGTCCTATGCATTCCTGAGGATGGAGGGAGGGAGTGTTGGGACAAGAAGAGTCTGTGGATGGCAAGTACATCTCTCCTCTACCTCTCCTCCATGCCTCTCTTACACCAAGCTTATATATCATTTGAAAATGATGTCAGTCTATTGGTCTTCACCTAATTAGGTGTTCAAACATGTTCACTTAGGTCTTACACGCCCAAACCCTATTTTAGGTGGTCGCTGTACGTATATTGTAATGCCCTTTTAGAGTTACTACTATACCATGCATTAGCAAGCTACTATCCTATCTATAGACTGCCTGTTCAGCAAATCCTTCATTCTATATTTAAGGTCAAGGAAACCTTGAAACCTACCATTGAAACATATAAATATATCTTAATTATCATTTATTTATGCCCAATAATTACATATCTTTGACTATTGCCTATACTAATAATTATATATGGTCCATTTCTTAATTGAGGTTAGAAAATGTATTAGAATATTTTACAGCTTCATACCATCCAGGGCTCCTGCTCGGTCGCTGATTATGCTATTGAGTTTAAGACCCTAGCAGCTGAGGTTAATTGGTCCGATGAAGCTCTTATCGCGGCCTTCTACGATGGCTTATCGGAACGGCTTAAAGACGAACTATCTACCTGGGATCATCCAGCTGAGTTGGATGAATTTGTCTCCTTGACACTCAAGCTGGATAATCAGATCCGAGAACGTTTGTCGCAAAAGGCTATGAAACGTGAACGCAGTTTTAGTCATCAAGTAAGCTCCCTCTCTCCTTCGGTTCCCTCTACGTCCTCGGAGTCCCCTGAAGAACCTATGCAGTTGGGAGCCACCAGACTATCCACCGTGGAAAGATCCCGCCGTAGATCAGAAGGATTTTGATTTACTGTGGTTTTAAGGGCCATTTTGTTCGTACTTGTCCCAGTAAACCGGGAAATGCTCGCACTCGGACCAAGTAAAGGAGCCTTGTCCGGGTGAGATTTGTACGGCTCCTACATTCTGCAACAATTTGCTTGTTCCTGCTACGCTGGAATGGAATGGAAGAAAAGTTTCAGTCTCCGCTATGATTGACTCTGGGGCTGCTGGTTCATTTATTAATAAATCCTTTGCCCTCCTCCAGAAGATACCTCTCGTCCAAGTACACCCTCCTATTGCCGTCTCGGCCATAGACAGCCAACCCTTACAACCCTCCTTCATCACGCACCAGACGTCTCCATTGCTTCTGTCTGTGGGACTGTTCCATTGTGAGACTATATCTTTCCATATCATTTCATCCCCCTCCTGCCTCATGGTTGTAGGACTTCCTTGGCTCCGCATCCATAACCCGCCCATTAAGTGGTCCACTGGAGACATCCTAGGTTGGGGTCCAGACTGTTCTCAACGATGTCTTTCTACCACCACCCCCATTCGTTCTGTTTCCGCCTTGCTGATACCCTTGGCGTATTCTGAATTTAAGGACGTGTTTGATAAAAAGCAAGCGGAGGTTTTACCTCCTCACAGACCTTACGACTGTCCTATCGAACTTTTGCCCGGTATGCTTCCACCTCGAGGACGTATTTATCCATTATCGTTGCCCGAGTCTCAAGCACTTGAAGAGTACATTAAAGATAATTTAGAAAGAGGATTCATCCGAAAATCTACGTCTCCAGCTGGTGCCGGATTTTTCTTTGTGGAAAAAAAGGATGGGGGCTTAAGACCTTGTATCGACTACCGGGGCTTGAATCGTATCACGGTCAAAAACAAATACCCGTTGCCCCTCATTCCGGAATTGTTTGACCGGTTGCGGGGTTCCACTGTTTTCACGAAACTGGATCTCGGGGGGCGTACAATTTGGTTCGGATACGTAAAGGCAATGAATGGAAGACGGTCTTTAACACCCGTATGGGTCACTATGAATATACGGTCATGCCCTTTGGGCTATGCAATGCTCCCGCTGTGTTCCAGGAGTTCGTTAATTACATCTTTCGCGATATCTCCCTTCAGTTTGTTATCGTCTATTTAGATGATATCCTGATTCATTCCTCCGATATACAGTCACATCGCCTTCACGTTGGTATCGTTCTGCAACGCCTGCGCCAGCATCGTCTCTACGCCAAACTTGAGAAGTGCCAGTTCGAGGTTCCCCGAGTCTCCTTCCTGGGTTTCATCATTTCTGCCTCGGGCTTTGAAATGGATCCTACTAAACTTGCGGCGATTTCAGATTGGCCTCAACCTCAGGCTTTACGTCCCCTTCAACGGTTTTTAGGTTTTGCGAACTATTACAGGAAATTCGTTCGGAACTTTTCTAAAATTCTAGTTCCTCTCACCAACATGACTAAGAAAGGTGCTGACTGCAAGAATTGGTCAAGGGAGGCTATCCAGGCCTTTGCCCACCTTAAGAAGGCCTTTGCTTCTGCCCAGATATTGCGACATCCAGATGCCTCTAAGCCTTTTATTGTGGAGGTTGATGCCTCCGAAGTTGGAGTTGGAGCGGTCCTCTCTCAGAGGAAGGACTTCAATGACAAGCTTTATCCGTGCGCCTTTTTCTCCTGCTGAGATGAATTATGATGTGGGTAACCGCGCACTTTTGGGTATTGTTATGGCTCTTCAGGAGTGGAGACACCTTCTGGAAGGGGCGAGAAATCCTATCACAATTTTAACTGACCAGAAGAACCTGGAATATCTTAGTAATGCTAAAAGACTGAACCCTAGGCAAGCCAGGTGGTTGTTATTCCTCTCCAGATTTCTGTTTGTCATTTCGTACCGGCCTGGATCAAAAAATGTCAAAGCGGATGTGTTATCCAGGCAGTTTGTCTCCGACCGGGACTCCAAGTCTGAACCTGAGCCTATCATTCCTATTTCTCAAATTATTGCCTCTGTCTCCACCCACCTATTTTCTCCTTTGGTCTCCCGTATTCTCTCGGCCCAGTCTACAGCGGGACAGGGAACACATTATGTCCTGGGCCCATGCGTCCTTAACCACGGGTCATCCTAATGCTCAGCGGACCTTTCAGTTCCTTCGTAGACAGTTCTGGTGGCCTACCATGCAAATCGACTGCGTTGATTTTGTCGCCGCGTGTACTGTGTGTGCTACTGCTAAAAGCTCTCATGCCAAGCCCCCGGGGGTTACTTCAACCCTTGCTCGTGCCCTCCCGCCCGTGGTCACATTTAGCTATGGATTTTATTGTCGATCTTCCTCCTTCCCAGGGCTTTACCGTTATATGGGTGGTAGTCGACCGATTTTCCAAGATGTCTCATTTTGTTCCCCTCCCCAAGTTGCCCTCGGCCCCGGAGTTAGTCCCTGTGTTTGTTAATCATGCTGTAGACCTGTATATAAAACAATTACCATTAGTTTGGGACGGGGTGCGTCGTTCGCTGGTTGATGCTGCCCGCAAGTATAAGCGTCATGCGGATCGGCGTCGCCGATTGGGTCCCTCCTTTATGAATGGCGATAGGGTATCGCTTTCTACTAAGAACCTTAAGCTTAAAGTTCCTTCTATGAAACTTGCCCCTCGTTACATTGGCCCTTTTCGAGTTCGGCACAAGATCAACCCGGTCGCTTATGAATTAATTCTCCCCTCCTCCCTTAGGATACCCAGGGTTTTTCACGTTTCCCTGCTCAAACCTCTCACCTGTAACCGCTTTACCCGGTTGGCTCACCGTCCTCGTCCTGTTGTCATTGATTCCCAGGTTGAATATGAGGTGCAGTTTATTTTAGATTCCAAAAAGGTTAGGAACTCAGTCTCTTACCTGGTTCATTGGAAGGGGTATGGTCCCGAAGAGAGGTCTTGGGTTCGTGCTCGGGATCTATATGCTCCTACATTGCTCCGGGCTTTTCATAGGAAATTCCCGCATAAACCTGGTATGTGTCGGCCTATGGTCGGCCCTCAAGGGGGGGTAATGTCACTGTCCCGGCTCCGGATGCCGCCGGGAGGAGGACTGGCCGCGGTTCTCGAACGCCGGCCGTTCGGGACGACGGGCGGTCCTCCGCTCGCGGCACAGGTGTTAGTAGCGGGCGGGCGGAGTAGTGGCCGTGGGTCCCAGGAGAACATCTCCCCGGGCAGCGGACAATCCTCCGCCCGAGGTACACGACGGGGAGATTCAGCTCCGGGAACAGCAGTTCCCGGAGCTTGAGTACTTACCCGTCCTCCGGTCGTCGGTCCGCCTCCCGGGCACGCTGCGTGCTACTGGGGAATTGATGGACGGCTGGGGGGCGTGGTTTTTGTTCTGGTCCGGGAGAGGCTTGTGAAATGGCGCCAGTTTTAAAAGCCGGCTGTGCCTTTCACAGGCACCCTGTTGTGGTCTTTCAGTTTTGTGAATTCTGCTCGTGCTACCAGTTTCGTGTTTTGACCTTTGGCTTGCCTGATACTCCTTTGCTCTACGATTTGGTACCTTCGCCTGTGACTTCTGGTTTTGACCCCTGGCTCGTCTGACTACCCGCTCTGTGAATCTGACCCTTGGCTCGTCTGACTTCCCGCATTGGGTTCCTGTCTTGTGCTGCGCCTTGCTGCTGCTGCTCAGAACCTATCTCCAGCTGGTGGGAGGTTGTCCACTGTTGGGATCATCTAAGTCCTGGACTGCTGCTGCCGGGAACTCCCCTCTCAGTAGCAGTAGTTTGGGCAGAAGAACTTCTGCGGGGACGACCTTCCTTAATAGTCCAGCGTAATAGTGACACAATGATACACACATCTTTTGGATCAAGAATAGGAAGGTTAGGTAGAAGGGTTGAACTTGATGGACTTAGGTCTTTTTTCAACCTTATGAACTATGTAACAGTCAAACTAACACCGTATTCTGACAACCACACACACGATAACTCCAAATACTAACCATATTCTGACACTATACACTAAAATACACTGACACCATACAGAGTTGGCGTAGGAACCGAGGGGGGGGGGGTCGTTTCACCCTGTCCACATACCAAACCCAGACAAAGCCACTCACCTGAGTACCCACTATCCAGCGTTGCGTCTCCTGCTTCCTCCCATGCTTCCAGCGTGACTGCTTCTAAGCGCGCGCCCTCAACACACTTTTTACGTCCCCGAATGGAGACTGCAGGGAACGCGCTCGGGTGACTTCACGCACGGAGGTGGGGTGTCCACCGAGTGGCAAGTTTAAAACCCAGCACAGAGCATAAAGTTGAGTGAGGGCACGCGGGATGCAGTGGAGACTAAGAGGACCGAAGACGCAGCGATGTACCCAGTACCCGCGAGTAGTAATGAGGAAAGAGGTATCTGATGGGGAGAAAGAAGGGGGTATCTGATGGCGAGAAATGCTACCCCTGATACAGACACACATGTTAACACCATATGCTTACAGACATTTTACAGTAACACATGCATAATACCATGTAGCGAAACACACACATGCTAATCCCAGGCAGTAACACAGGCAACACCATACAATCCACTATACACATGCTGTAATACACATGAACCCACACAAACACCATATACATACACACACACATTCCAACACCATACATTTACACTCTATACATATAGATACTCGGACTCTAACTCTAACTCTTTGCACACACACTACTCCTTGTCCCCTCTACTATCATGTTCAGCTATTCTTACCTTCCTACAGTCACATAACACCATAAAACCCATATTCCTGCACCCCTGGTCATAGTTACAATTGGAGTTTAGCTTCAGATTTTTTGCCAACTAGCACCTGCCAAGAATGTTCTTATTATTTTACCATCTTAAGATTCCATAACAATCTAATTCTATATTACCGTTTTTTTAAATTTTAACAAGTCATGTGTTTTAATTTGCTTACACTGTGTGTTTTTTCCAGCTTTATATGCAAGTGTTTTGTTAGTAGACCTTTATGTCGACTTTTTATTTTTAGAGAAGCTGCACACAAGTCCAGAATTGTTATCAGCCACTGCCCAACCTCAACCCAAACAAAGAAAACAATATCTCCCTCCCAAAAATGTAGAAGTGCATGGCAGCCATAAGAAAGCAGATACTGCTGCAAAACAGACTGCATGGCGTGCTAGTCAGCAGCCACCAGCCCCTCTTCCTAAGCCAACAAACCAGAAAGTAAACCACATTGGTGGTAAGTATCAGTCCCAGTGGATGGTTAAGTTGCATGCTTGTGTTGTGCATTTTGAGAATTTGTATTCATGTAGTAGTGTTACATGCCATTTGTTATCTGATTATATATCGTAAGTGGGTAGTTTACTTGTTGCCATTTTAGAGCACAGCAACATGGCCATAGGAGCAACTGAACTCAAGCAAACAAAAGCACCTATGTCTTCCAAAATTGCCACTGCAAGCAATAAGAAGGATGACTCCACCTCCAAAAAATCAACCAAGAGTGTTACAAAGGATCTTTCAGCACTTCCATCAAAGTGCACAAGTCGTGCTGGCACACATGCAAACTGTGAGTATATAGTGATGAAATATTTAGTATTTTGGCCAGATTAGTATAACATACTGAAAGTTAGTGGCTCAGCAAAATGGGTGAAGAGGCGTTTAGAGTAATAATTCATTTTCATCATAGTATGCAGCAATAACTTTTCTGAGAGCCCTTGGCAAAGGTATGTCAGGCTACCAGTTACCACCCTCTCCTATCTCTTTTAATCATTCCCTATGCCACCTAAGTGATGTTCGTCTTCACAGTTACATTCATGAGGTTCAACAAGAAATGTGCTTGTACCTAGAGGATAGGTTTAAATACGCATGCTACTGTGGGTGAGATTAGATATACCTACCATTGTCAACTGAGGGCAAACATTCATGCTCATCCCACACCATAATTATCTGTGCATTCTGTTTGCCTGTGTTTGAAAAGCTCAACTAAAAGAAAAAGACTGGGGTGAACTGGTTATCCTCTCATTATATATAAAAAAAAATTGTGCTGCAATATATGTCAACTAAGGCTGTTTAAGACTATTCCTCTGCATAACACTAGAAATTGCCATATCTTCAACTGGCAAAACCAAAAAGCAATAACTATAATACTAGCAGCCGGCCTATAATCTGGGTTGTTTATGCATTTTCTTTTTATAGTAAAATATTTATTTCTGACTTTTACCATCTTTTTCTGTTTGTAATTCATGAAATATGAGGGTAATATGATAAAGTATACAATTGGTTGATAAAATCCCCTACCTAGTGTTATGTTGTCCTCCCCCATCTTAGTTCATTTTAAAAAAAAAAAGGAAGCTGGGGGTCGTGGTTTAGCAGAGCTTGGTGATGGCCGCAAATTAACTTAGCTCCGCTTCCATCGAGATCAAGTAGCGGCATTTTCGACAGCCAGACACACACCGTGGCGAAACCTACCTTGCTTCATCATGTCAGGTCCCCGGTGCTGACAAATGGCTTCCAGAGCCACTAAGAAACAGGAATGGCAGGAGAAACAGGTGGATTTCTTCACCCCACGACGCAAGAGGGCGGATAACACGTGGGAGAGGCCTAGCTCTGGGAAGACCTCGCCAACATCTGATGTTCCTGGGGGAGATCCTGAAGTAAGTCTTAAGATTTCCGAAGAGTCACTCAAAAATATGCTACATGACCTACGTAACTCTCTACAAGGAGACTTAAGGGAATTAGCTAAAGAAATTAAAACCGATATACAAGTCTTGTGGGAGAGAACCTCTCATCTAGAAAATAAAATGGAGGAGTTTAGCAGTGCCTATAATGACTTAGTAGACCAGTTTAACATACTAGAGGAGGATCATGACACCCTCAAAACTAAATTGGCTAGGATGGAAGACTGCAGCAGGCGTAACAACGTCCGAGTCAGAGGTATTGCAGAATCTGTGACTCTTCAACAGCTTCCTGACTTCCTGACTGGCAACTTCAACGCTTAACTAAGAATATTAAGCCCGATGCCTTGTCTAGGCAGTTCGCATCAGATACTGACACTACCTCCGAACCTGAACCTATTATCTCCCCATCTCAGATTGTTGCCTCAGTTTCTACTCATGTGTAGAAACTGAGGTGCGGCATTGAAGGGGTTAATTCCCATTTTGTATGGGGCTCTGCTGCTGGTGGTCTGTCTGGAAGCCCATGCAGACCAGCAACAGCAAAAACGAGCCCCCACAAGCCCTTTGATCAGTCCTGTAGGACTGATCAAAGAGACTCCTCCTCTGCAATCTCCAGTCTATGGGAGATTGTGTCCCAGCTGCCAGAGGCAGCTTCAGGGACAGGGAGACAGGGTTCTTTAGTCTCCACATGAGTGTGGAGACCAGCTCCCACCCCCTCCCTTGCTCAATTAACCCCTACCCCCTCTCTTGCTCAATTAACCCCTACCCCCTCTCTTGCTCAATTAACCCCTTCAATGCTGCGATTGTGTATGACCCCCATCGCAGCATTGCAGGGGTTAATATTAGTCCCCACAAGCTTGTGAGGACTAAATATCAGTCAATGCTGTGCTTCAATAAATAATTAAAAAAAATAAATAAATAAAATAACAGCACTGACCTGAAAGTCCAGGGTGCTTCCAGATCAAATGCTGGGCTGGGCTGATGATGATCAGATCACTCCTGGCCAATAGGAGTGATCGGATCATTATGGCAGCCCCTGGATGAGCCTGCCCTACAGAGAGAGGGGTCATCTAGGGTAATTATGAAAAAACACAAATTATTAATTTAAAAAAAAAAAAAACATAATTATTACCTGATCACTTGTAGGTGACATTTTAAGTCGCTGATTATTGATCTGTCTCCCTGATTTATGTCAGTGGCCTAAACCTGTCACTTACAAGTAATCTGATAAAAAAAATATTTAAAAAAGTTTAAAAATTGAAATGCGCATGTTCCAGTTTTGACTCCGCAATGTCTTAGAAACATGACTTATCTATGCATGTGGGGTATCGCTGTACTCAGGGGGTGTTACTGAACACAAATCAAGACCTATTTTGTTTTTTTCACACATCTACTCAGAAAAATAATCATGGTGAAACCGCAAAGTGGATGTGAAAATGTTTTTCTTTGTTTGTTAGACTAAATCTGGAAGGCGCTGGTGTGGAATCAGCTGCATGGGACAGGCCAATATGCCCCTAACTAGATTCCCTGAGCTGTCTAGTTTAAGGAAATATATAGTTTTAGGGGGTTAAAATGAAATATGGGACATCTATGTGTCTCAGATGAGACCTGGACCCAGAAAACTAATCTGTCAAAATTCCATGTTTGAAAACTGAAATGCCCATGTTCCAATTTTGAACCCGCAGTGCCAAAGAGACATGCCCTACCCATGTATATGGGGTATTCCTGTACTCGGGGGGGGGGTGTTTCTAAATACAAATCACAAGTTGTTTCAGTCATTTTATGTACCCAGAAAAAAAAAATCCTGAAATACTGTGTTCAGATTAAATGGGTTTGTAAAAATGAAAACAATGAAATTTTACTGCAATGTTTAGGACAGACTGGCACTAAAATGGTTAAATAAAAAGTGTTAAAATGCCCCAAGTAAAATACTTTGGGATGTCATCTTATAAATATATACTTTCTTTTCTTATAAAAAAATTCTTGTTTAGAAACAGTGATGCGCGTCATTTATATTTAATCCTGTAAATGCCAAAATAAATGAAAATACCAGGCATATGAGGCGTTTCCAAAAACAGGACAAATACCCAAATACACTTTTGGAGTTTTTTTTCCCAATTTTTTTTTTTATAATTTTTGTTAACGCTTTCAATGCTGATGCTCCATTGGAGCACAGCATTGACTGCTATTTAGTCCCCACAAGCTTGTGGGGACAAATGTTAACCCCTGCAATGCCGCGATTGTGTCATACACATTGCGGCATTGAAGGAGTTAACGTTGCACTGTCGCTCTCATGAACCGATCAGGCAGCAGGGGGAGGGTTGAGGCTGGTCTCATGTGGAGACCGAAGAACCCTCTCCCCCTGTCCCTGAAGCTGCCTCTGGGAGCTGGGACACAATTGCTGGTCTATAGACCAGCGATTGCAGGGAGTCTCTTTGATCACTCCTGTAGGCTTCCATGCCTACAGGAGTGATCAAAGGACTTGTGGGGGGCTCGTCTTTGCTGTTGCTGGTCTGCCTGGAAGACCACCAGCAGCAGAGCCCTGTACAAAATGGGTATTAACCCCTAAAATGCGGCAATCGCGACATTGAAGGGGTTAACGCTGCACTGACGCTCTCATGGAGCGATCAGGCAGCAGGGGGATGTTGTGTCATCCCACCCCCTTTCCTGAAGCTGTCTGTGAAAGCTCCGTGGGAGTGATCACAGGCTTGGGGCGGGCTTGGAGTGGCTGTGCTGGTCTGCCCAGACTCATGGGCAGATAGCAGCCGCACCCCCGCGATCACCACAATTGTGCCGATATAGGGGCGGTTTTTGGGGATGACGTACCTGGTACGCCCCGGTCTGGTGGTGACATATGACCAGGAAGTACCAGGTACGTCCCGGTCCGGAAGGGGTTAAACAATTACCATCTGTATGGAACAAAGTCCACCACTCTTTGTCCGCAGCAACCCTCAGATACAAATGGCATTCTGATCGTCGTCGTCATTTGGGTCCGTCCTATATGCCTAACGATCGTGTATGGTTATCCACAAGAAACATTAAGCTCAGAGTCCCCTCCATGAAACTTGCCCCTAGTTACATTGGTCCTTTTCGAATTCCGCATTAGGATTAATCCAGTTGCCTATGAACTTAGCCTTCCCTCCTCCCTCAGAATGCCTTGTGTCTTTCATGTTTCCCTGCTTAAACCCCTCACCTGCAACCGTTTCACCAGATCCATTCCTCGCCCTCGTTCGGTTATGCTTGATTCCCATGTTGAGTACGAGGTTCAATCCATCCTGGATTCCAAGAAGGTCAGAAACTCTGTTCTTTATTTAGTTCACTGGAAGGGTTACGGTCCGGTCTTTTCACCTCATATATCCCACCAACCTGGGACGTTGTGGCTGTTGGCCGGCCCTCGAGGAGGGGGTAATGTCACGATCCCGGTTGCGGTCCCAGGTACTAATGTGCAGCGGCCCGCTCGCGGGTCACGGAGACCGGAGGAAGATATCTCGGCCTCCGTTTCCGTAGGGCATCCGCACGCACCCCCCGAGTTGCCGTTCTTGTTCCCCAGTCTTCCTCCACTGGCAATCAGCAGGCCGATCGCCAGTGCAGGAAGCGAGAAGGCAGATCTGGGGATTCGGCAGCGAACAGAATAAAAGCTGTTAACCGCCATAGGAATCCCCAGAGAGCATTACTTACCGGTTCGCCGGTCTCAGCTTGGTATACCTGACCCCTGGCTCGTCTGACTACCTGCATCGTGTACCTGACCCCTTGCTCGTCTGACTGCCTGCATCGTGTACCTGAACCCTGGATCGTCTGACTACCTGCTTTGTGTTAAAGACTCAACCATCCTGTCCTACTTACCTGCTGCTTGCTGTCCCTCGCTGCTTCAGCTCAGTACCTACCTTTTTCTGATAGCACTGCGGCCTCCTCACTGTTGGGATCGTCCTGAGTTACCTGGTGGTTCCCTGTGCAGAAGAACTCCTGCGGTGAGTGCCTTTGGTGCTAGCAAACGTGACACAGGCTCTATCTCGGATTCCTTTCCTTTCTTTCCAGGGTGGCGAACCCATCAGGATTCATTGCCAACGCATTTGCTCAATATTATGTTAATCTATATAATCTTAAGGATAATTCGAAACTCTCTCCAGACTCTCAAATCGCAGACCTCATCACTACATTAGAGATCAAATTAGCTATCCGAAACGTTAAACCTCATAAATCCCCAGGGCTGAAGTTCTGCTTCCTCACCTGACAGATCTTTTTAATTGCTTTTTTCGTGACAGTAAAATGCTTGAAGCCTTGATAATAACTATACCTGAACCTGGCAAATCTACTGATACCTGTTCTAATTTTCGTCCTATTTCCTTAGTGAGCACTGAACTGTATGCTAAGGTATTGTCCAATCGTCTGAACACTTACCTCCATGCTTTAATCCATAAAGACCAGGTGGGCTTCATTCTGGGAAGACAGGCCTCAGATAATACTAGACTTCTTATTGACATTATAGCTGACTTAGAAAACGCTCAACGAGAGCTGTTGCTTCTTTTGCTTGACGCCGAAAAGGCGTTTGATTGCCTCCATTGGGTAAACATGATTTATACCCTTAAAGCGTTCCATATCCCTGATTTGTTTATTACTCCTATTTGCACCGTGTACGATTCACCATCAGCGAGAGTTCTTTATTGTGGATTTTATTCTGATAGATTTTCTATTACCAATGGAACCCGTCAGGGCTGCCCCTATCCTCCCTCATTTTTGTATTAGCTTTGGAGCCCTTAGCAGCTGCAATTAGAAATCATAGCCTCATTCAGGGATTCCAACTTAAAGACCAGATCCATAAAGTTTGTTTATTCGCGGTATCATTCTAGCCCTTTCACATCCTTTTACAATCGATTCCCCCCCCTTTTAAGACTTCTTGACGACTACAGTAAACTTTCTTATTCTAAAAATAATGCTAGCAAGACACAAGCCCTCCCACTCAATATACCTACAGATGCCGTATCCTTTTGACTGGAGGAAAGACTTTTTAAACTACCTGGGTATTAAACTCACCCAACACTTTTTATCTTTATTTCATACTAATTTTGTGAAATCGTGGCCGACCATTAGACAAGATCGTCAATCATGGACCAAATTTGAGATATTCTGGCTAGGACGCGTAACGGCTGCCAAAATGGCTGCTCTCCCTAAATTAATGTAGCTTTTCCAAGCACTTCCAATACCAATTCCCGCTAATACCTTAAGACATTACCAATGTGTTATGAGAGGATACCTAATCAAAAAGCGGCCAGTATTAGAATAAAGAGAATGAAAAAGCTTGTATATTACTCTGAGTAATTTAAAAAGAAAATGTGGGGAGGCTCTTGACGATTCCTCTATCTCAAGGATGATTAAAGTTAAAAGCGAAATTAAAAAACATCTTATCTCTAAAGCAAATTATAATTTAATTAAAATGAAACAAAATGTGACTATGTAGGTTGATATCCTCCTCCCTTGCATCAATACCTCTTTTTATGCATGCCAAAACCTTATTGGCCCTCGCAGCTGCTTGCTGGCATTACGCACTGTCGTCAAGTCTGTTGTCAACTGTTATTCCTAAATCCTTCTAATTGGTAGTTTCCCCCAAGGATATTCCATGTAAAGAATAGGTTGCATTTTTATTATTTTTACCATAATGCATAACTTTGCGTTTCTCTATACTGAACCCAGTGGTGGGATTCAGCCGGTTTGCGCGAACCATTTCTTAATTACCCTATTATAGGCCGCACTTTCCCCCCACTTAAAGTGGTTATGCAGCCTATAATTGGGTTTAGGATCCAGATCCCCCGCGGCGCTGCAAGGGACTTGGATCCTCCTTTCTGGCAGCAGCGGACGTCACCCCCCCCTTCTCACTGAACGGGGCTGGCACCGCCTACGAAGGTCACTGAGTCGCCCTGGCCACCTGACTCAATTCTATTTCGGATCAACGGGGATGGCTTCTTAAAATGCCACGCCTATCGATTCGAAATAGAAGTGAGTCAGCCGGCGCCGATCAATAACTTTTGTGGGCGGCACCAGCGCTGCTCAATGACCTTTGTGGTTGGTGCCAGCCCCGTTCAGTGAGGAGGGTGGGTGGAGCCGCCGGCAGCATCAGCGGATGTTTGACAGCAGGAATCCAACAGAATGCGCATCTGGGTCTTCGGTCAGGAAAGTTGAAGTAACTGGGGCATGCTTGGCAGTGGGAGGCTGGGACAAAGATGGCTATGGGAGACTGGGGGCAAAGGCAAACTCTGTCCCCAATTTCCTATAGGCATCTTTGTCACTAAATAGCTTCCCATAGTCCCATGTTTAGTGACAAAGATGCCTATGAGAAACTGGGGGCAAAGGCAAACTCTGTCCCCAGTTTCCTATAGGCATCTTTGTCAGTGTGTGAGAGAGAGACTGCCAGAGTCTCTCTGTGTGCGAGAGAGACTGCCTGAGTCTCTGTGTGTGAGAGAGAGACTGACTGAGTCTCTCTGTGTGTGTGTGAGAGAGACTGCCTGAGTCTCTGTGTGTGTGAGAGAGACTGCCTGAGTCTGTGTGTGTGTGAGAGAGAGAGAGACTGCCAGAGTCTGTGTTACACTGTGTCACATTCTACCCAGGCTGCGGAGCTGCATATCTCAATCTTGCTTTAGTTTCTCTGTTTTGCTTCAATCCATTCCTGGATTTCCTTATGCTCTCTTCTGATCTTCCATTCCTTGCTTTTAGTTCTGTTCTTTGCTTCAGCTCTGTTTCCTTCATAGGTGTGCCCCACCCGTTATGTTTGTCTCAGTCTGCAGTCTAAAGGTATGTCTCAGTGCTATGTGTTTGGATTCCATGTTTGGTTTGTTTCGTACCTCTGTAAGCAGGCTTTAGCGTTAGGACCCACCGTCATTGGAGTACGTGGTGGGCTAAGCATACTATGTCCATAAGATGTGACAGAATGTCCAATAGTTATCATATAGTCCTAGGCTAGTTTATGTGTGTCAGTCTGGTATGTAACCTGTGGGGTGTCCTGACCTGTCCTGTCTTGTATCCCCGGTAGAGGGGTCTCCTGTCCTGTTCATGTCTGCTCTTGAGTATTCCTTGTCTTGTTCCATGTAATGCCCTATATCTTGTCTGTTATGTTTCTTGCCTGGTCTCCCTATCCCTTGCTCGCTATGTTTCAGCTATTACTCTGCTTAGCTTCCACACTCCCAGCCTGCAGTATCCCGCACATGAGTCTAGTGCTATGTCTCATGCCTGTTCCAGGGTGCCTGCAGGCTTTATCTTCGTTCTGGACTACATCGTCTGTATGGACCCAGTTCCTGACAGACTGCGTGTGTGTGTGTGTGTGTGTGTTAGGGACCAGGAACCAGACGGACACAAAACGTAAAAATGCAATCACCTTTATTGTAATGACAATAGTGAACAAAGCCAAATCGTGATCCAAAAGCATATACCAAAAGACAAGCCGGGGTCAGGAACCAAGACAGGTACTCAGACAAGCCGGGGTCAGGAATACAGAGATCAGCGAACTCAGGAACAAGCCAGGAATCAGGAGCCGGGATGGACGTCAGAGAAAGCCAGGTCATACACAGGAACACAGGAACACAGCAATAGTACTTGCAGCCGGAAACAACACAAGGGCAAGGAGGAAGTGAAGTTTAGCTGCTTAAATAGCCAAAAGGGGCTGGCTGTGGGCTGGACAATGGGCTGAGTCACAGGAGTGACAGGAGTGTAGCCATGGCAACCCAGCCAGGCTGTATAGCCTCCAGCAATGCAGCAGAAAAGCAGCTAGACCATAACAGTACCTCCTCCTCAACGACCCCCTCCCCGTGGAGCAGGGCCGGGTTTGAGGGGAAAACACGAGTGAAAGCCACGAAGGAGAGCGGGAGCATGGACATCTGAGGCTGGAACCCAAGATCTCTCCTCGGGACCGTACCCCTTCCAATGGACCAAATACTGGAGCTTCCCACGGAACCAACGAGAGTCGACTATGGAGCGGAGCTCGAACTCCTCATGGTTGTCTACAGTCACCGAACGGGGGCGAGGAGTGACTGTAGTAAAACGATTACAGACCAGAGGTTTCAACAGAGAGACATGGAACACATTGTGGATGTGCATGTTAGAAGGAAGATCCAGGGCATAGGCCACAGGGTTTACCCGTCGAAGGATACGGAAAGGCCCCACATACCGGGGAGCCAGTTTCTCGGAGGGCACCCGGAGGTGGAGATTTCTGGAGGATAACCAGACCCTCTCCCCGACCTGATAGGAAGGCGCGGGTAGGCGTTTACGATTAGCCTGGAGCTCCTGACACTGTTGTGAGCGTTGAAGTGCCTCCTGAACCTGCACCCATGTGGAACGGATCTGCTGGAGATGATCCTCCAGTGCCGGAATCCCCTGGGAAGTGAAATTATCAGGAATCATGGAGGGCTGATACCCATAATTCACCATGAAAGGGGAGAACCGGGTAGAGGCCGAGACAGCACTATTATGAGCAAATTCCGCCCAGGGTAGCAGATCCGACCAGTTATTTTGGTGGTCCAAGATGTAGCACCGCAGGAATTGCTCCAAGCCCTGATTGGCCCTTTCCGCAGCCCCATTAGATTGTGGGTGGTAGGCCGAGGAGAAGGAGAGTTGGATACCCAGTTGCGCACAGAAGGCCTTCCAAAATCTCGAGACAAACTGGCTACCCCGGTCAGAAAGTATGACTTTGGGAACCCCATGTAGCCGATAGATCTCCTTGATAAAAACTGTAGCCAACTCCTTAGCGGAAGGGAGCTTTTTGAATGGTATGCAGTGTATCATTTTAGAAAACCGGTCAACAACCATGAGGATAACTGTGTTACCGTTAGACAGCGGAAGGTCGACTATGAAATCCATGGCAAGGTGAGACCATGGCCTCTCACTAGTAGGTATGGGTTGGAGAAGGCCCACTGGAAGGTGACGGGGTGATTTAGTCTGCGCGCAGACTGGACAGGCTGCTACGAAGGCAACAATATCTTTGTTAATTCCTGGCCACCAGTAGAGACGGGAAACCGACCAGAGAAGTTGGTTCCTCCCGGGATGACCTGCTGATTTAGGATTATGATAAGTGGAGAGTAACTTGGTACGCAGGTTGACAGGTACAAAACATCGCCCTGAGGGGTTTCAGCAGGTGCATCTACCTGAGCTGCCCGTATTCTGTCCCCGAGGGGAGATGTTATGCTGGTACGTATGGTAGCCAGTACTCGGTCCGGGGGAATAATCGGACTAGGAGGACACTCCTCTTTAGCTTTCGAGAACTGTCTAGAGAGAGCATCGGCCCGGACATTTTTGGTCCCCGGCAGGTACGAGACCACATAATTAAAACGGGATAAAAATAATGCCCAACGGGCCTGCCTCGGAGTTAAGCGTTTAGCCTCGGACAGGTAGGTGAGATTTTTATGATCCGTGAGAATTAGGATTGGTACAGAAGTTCCCTCAAGCAAATGCCTCCATTCTTTGAGAGCCAGTATTATCGCAAGCAACTCACGGTCACCAATTTCATAGTTGCATTCCGCAGCACCTAGCTTCTTGGAGAAGTACCCACATGGGTGCAACTGGCTCTCAGGAGTAGGACGTTGAGACAGGAGGGCGCCTACCCCTGTCTCAGACGTATCGACCTCAAGTATGAATGGAAGTTCGGGTTTCGGGTGTACCAAAACAGGAGCTGCGGCAAAAGCGGCCTTAAATGACTCAAAAGCTTTGATGGCCCCTGGGGACCAAAGAGAGGCATTGCCATCTTTTTTGGTCATGTCCGTAAGAGGCTTAACAATAGAGGAAAAATTCCGAATGAATTTCCTATAATAGTTAGCGAAGCCGAGGAACCGTTGAAGGGAGCGGAGACCTACAGGTTGTGGCCACTCGAGAACAGACAAGAGTTTTTCAGGATCCATAGCGAAACCGACCTCTGAAATTACGTACCCCAGAAAGGTGACCTGCTTGTGGTGGAATTCGCACTTCTCCGATTTGCAAAAGAGATTATTCTCTCGTAACCTCTGTAAGACTCGGGCTACATCAGCGTGGTGGCTTTCTATGGAGGTGGAATGGATCAAAATATCGTCTAGGTATACCACCACACATTGTTGGAGCATGTCCCTTAGGACATCATTTATGAATTCCTGGAAAACCGCGGGGGCATTGCAGAGACCGAAGGGCATAACTAGGTATTCATAATGCCCGCTCCTGATGTTAAACGCGGTTTTCCATTCGTGGCCCTCCTTTATCCTTACTAAGTTATACGCCCCTCGCAGGTCGAGCTTTGTAAATACCTTGGACCCTTTTAAGCGATCGAATAACTCGGTAATGAGTGGAATCGGGTAGGCATTTTTAACCGTGATACGGTTGAGCCCCCTGTAATCTATTCAGGGTCTCAGTTCGCCGCTCTTCTTTTTCACAAAAAAGAATCCGGCCCCAGCAGGGGAAGAGGATTTACGAATGAACCCCCGGGGCAGCGCATCCGCAACATACTCCTCCATGGCCTTATTCTCTGCGACAGATAATGAGTAGACTCGACCTCGAGGTGGTATGGCACCAGGTTGCAGCTCAATGGTGCAATTGTACGGGCGGTGAGGTGGGAGCTCACCAGCCCGGCCCTTATCGAAAACATCATGAAACTCTTGATACTCCTCAGGCAACAAAGAGACCGGAGAAGTGGTTAGCACCTTCACCACTCTCCCTAGGCATGTTTTGGAACAATTAGGCGACCATGCCAAGACTTCTGCCCTTACCCAATCAAACACGGGATTATGTTTGCGCAACCATGGATATCCTAAAACCACAGGATAATGAGGAGAGTGTATCACCTGAAGTTGAATAATTTCATGATGGAGAGCCCCGACAGCCATAGACAAAGGAGCGGTTTCATGGGTGACCTGCGGGGGCTGTAACGGTCTGCCATCGATTGCCTCAATAGCAAGCGGAGCAGTCCGAAGCTGCAACGGAATAGAGTGCTTCTGAGCAAAGCTGCTGTCAATAAAAAGGCCCGCTTCCCCCGAGTCAATGAGTGCCTCTGAAATGACGGAAATCTTGCCCCAAGTGAGACCCACCGAGACTAGAGGTTTATCCTTCTGGACATCTGGGGACGCCGAGACGCCACCTAAGGACTGTCCCCTCTGGAGCCTTAGGTGCAGGCGTTTTCCCGGACGTGTAGGGCAAGTTCGCAGCAGGTGCCCTGCTTTACCGCACAGGGTCACAGTAAAGACAGAGACCCTCCCTCCTCCTAAAGGCCCTCTCCTCAACAGAGAGACGGGTAAATCCAAGCTGCATGGGTTCCACAACGCCCGAAGTGTCGAGACCAGGAGGCATGGGAGGAGAGGGAGGCACGGGTGGGGATGAAAAGCTCGGGGCTAAACGTATAGGAGGCCTCCGCAGGCGCTCCCGGAAGGATGGTCTCTCACGGATTCGTGAGTCAATAAGGACACAAAAAGAGACCAATTCCTCCAACTCACTGGGAAGGTCCCGGGCCGCAACCTCATCCTTAAGTATATCCGAGAGCCCATTAGAAAAAGCAGCCACGAGAGCCTCATTATTCCAACCAACCTCAGCGGCCAGGGTATGAAACTCAATAGCATAGTCCGAAACCGTCCTTGTACCTTGCCGAATGGACATTAATCGTTTGGCAGCCGAAGCAGAGCGTGCCGGTACATGAAATACCCGTTTTAGACACGCAACAAACTCAGGGTAATTGTGTACTAAGGGTTTCTGTGTCTCCCAAAGGGGATTCGCCCATGCCAAGGCCCTGTCTGAGAGTAAAGAAATCACAAATCACAAAGGCCTGAGGTACCATCTCCAGATAGATACTGACCTGGTTCAGGAAACCTCTGCACAAATTAGGGTCGCCCCCATAACGCTCGGGAAGCGGGGCGGACCCTGTCAAGCCTCTGGCAGTATTAAAATCACCAGTGGCAGACGGAGCGGATGCAGCAGCAGGTATAGAGGCAGCCTGTGTCGTGGGGACCTGAGCTGGCAGAACCAGATGTGCAGTACGGAGCAACAAGGTCTGGAGAGCTAACGCAAATTGGTCCATGCGCTGGTCTACCTGGTCCAGCCTGGCAAAAACATTTGGTGGATTGCCTGCCCCTTCTGGGTTCATGGCCCTTGTGTAATGTTAGGGACCAGGAACCAGACGGACACAAAACGTAAAAATGCAATCACCTTTATTGTAATGACAATAGTGAACAAAGCCAAATCGTGATCCAAAAGCA
Source organism: Spea bombifrons (assembly GCF_027358695.1). NCBI lineage: Eukaryota > Metazoa > Chordata > Amphibia > Anura > Pelobatidae > Spea > Spea bombifrons. The sequence goes on from NC_071089.1 coordinate 42,319,982, forward strand.
TATACCAAAAGACAAGCCGGGGTCAGGAACCAAGACAGGTACTCAGACAAGCCGGGGTCAGGAATACAGAGATCAGCGAACTCAGGAACAAGCCAGGAATCAGGAGCCGGGATGGACGTCAGAGAAAGCCAGGTCATACACAGGAACACAGGAACACAGGAACACAGGAACACAGGAACACAGGAACACAGGAACAGCACTTGCAGCCGGAAACAACACAAGGGCAAGGAGGAAGTGAAGTTTAGCTGCTTAAATAGCCAAAAGGGGCTGGCTGTGGGCTGGACAATGGGCTGAGTCACAGGAGTGACAGGAGTGTAGCCATGGCAACCCAGCCAGGCTGTATAGCCTCCAGCAATGCAGCAGAAAAGCAGCTAGACCATAACAGTGTGTGTGAGAGAGACTGCCTGAGTCTGTGTGTGTGTGTGAGAGACTGCCTGAGTCTGTGTGTGTGTGAGAGAGAGACTGCCTGAGTCTGTGTGTGTGTGTGAGAGAGACTGCCTGAGTCTGTGTGTGAGTGTGTGTGTGTGTGAGAGAGACTGCCCTAGTGTGTGTGTGTGTGAGAGATTTATTTTTTAATACAAATTCTCGGAAGTGGTTACTAAAATAATGTAATCCCACCACTGATTGAACCTCATCTGCCACTTGCACGCCCAGTCCCCAACTCTGTCTAAATCTTCCTGCAAAGAAGAAACATCAAGATTAGTCTGAATTACCCTGCCTAATTTCATGTCATCAGCATAAAATGTGACATGGCTCTCAATGCAGCTTGGGAGATCATTTATAAATTAATTAAAAACAAGAAGACCCAGGACAGACCCCTGAGGCCCTCCACTTAATACTTGCGTACAGGCTGAGAAACATCCATGCACAACAACCCTCTGCATTCTATGTTTTAGCTAATTTCCGATCCACATGCAGACATTTGCCCCTAAGCCTATTTCTGTTAATTTGTAGAGTAGCCTTTTATGTGGAACCATATCAAATGCCTTAGCAAAGTCCAGATAAAGTCACATCTACAGCCACACTCAGGTCTATATTTTTTACTTCTTCATAAAATGCTAATAGGTTGGTTTGACAAGACCGGTCTTTCTCAAATTCATGTTGACTTCTACTAACTAATTGGATTATGGATCAAGATATGATCTTGAATGTATACCTTTAGCAACCCTTCAAATAACTTCCCCACTACCGATGTTAAGCTTAATGGCCTGTAATTGCCAGATTGAGATTTTGAGCCCTTTTTAACCCCTTAAGGACAATGGGCGGTCCCAAAACCCATTGAAAACAATGCATTTTGAGCCCGTACATGTACGGGCTTTGTCATTAAGGGGTTAAATATGGGCACAACATCTGCCTTGCGCCAATCTAATGGAACTATGCCTGAGCTGAAAGAATCCCTCAAGATTAGTAATAATGGTTGGGCCAGAATTAGGCTTAGCTCCTACAGTACCCTTGGGTGTATAACATCCGGTCCAGGGGCCTTGTCTACCTTAATAGTATTTAATTGCTTGAGCACTTTTTCTTGCGTCAGCCAATTCCATGTTTGCTGCAACGGTTCCTTAAAATTAGCCAGCAGGGGCTCCGTCATTGGTTCTTTCTTGGTATAAACAGAAGGGAAAATAAGCATTTAAGATGTCAGCTTTCTCTCTGTCCTCACTAACAGTGGTTTAGTTCTGAATGGTTCGGTATTTCCAATGGCACCAGACAGGGATGCCCATGGGTACCCGTACTTTAAATTCTCACCATAGAACCTCTAGCGTCCAGGATCAGGTACAATGGGGAAATTAAGGGGATTAGGATTGGGGAGGTAGAAAATAAAATTAGTTTATATGCTGATGATGTTTTAATATCCCTATATGATCCAGAGAACTATTTAAACACATTGATGGGTGAAATATTAATCTTTAGTAAATGTTCTAATTATAAACTAAACATTAAAAAGACACAAGCGGTGATGGTGGATATTCCAGGTTCGACGAGTAAAACTGGAGGAAAATATGATTTTACATGGGAAACCAATAAAATTGATTACTTAACTGTTGTCATCCCACTAAAGATTTCTCATATCATTGATGCTAATTCTAGTAACTACGAGATGAACAAATATCAGAGTGGAAGGGATTATTCGTATCATGGTTAGGCATGATAATGCCCAGGAATGTGCAATTCATATGCCCGACAGCGGCGATGCGCGTAAACAGCCTCCGCTGCCGGCACGTCTGCACGATGTGCTTTAACAATCTCCCTTTACAGGAATTCCCACGGGGGAGTCCCGGCAAAGGAGATTGTTAAAGCACTTCCTGCAGACATCCCGGCCAGCCAGTGAACGTCTGCGCGATGTACGCTAACAATCTTGAATTTGAATACGCGTACTGCGTAGATGTCCCCCGCCGGCCCTGCAAGACCCCGGGAGTCTGCACCGGTAAGTCTAGAGGGGGGGCACATTTCTAAGGGGCAGAGTGGCAGCATATCTCGGGGGGGGGGATAGAGTGGCAGCATGCCTTGGGGGCGCACATCTTGGGAGCAGAGTGGCAGCATATCTCGGGGGGGAAAGAGTGGCAGCATATCTTGGGAGGGCACATCGTGGGGACAGAGTGGCAGCATATCTGTTCCACTGAGTATCTTTTTTTACAAAAGCAAATAACTTTTAGGGTCCGGCCTATATTCGGGTGTGGCCTATAATCGAGCCAATATGGTAATTAGATTCTACATAATCCCTAAATGGTTATATCTGCTACGAATGATACCAATTAGACTCCCAAACTCTTCGATACAAATATTTCAAAAAAAGTATTGATCATGAGTGGTGATCTGGCTATTGCACCTCTTACCCGAGTTTTTGTCTAAAGGCTGTCTTGTACAGCGGGCAATTACTTTCAAGGGATCTATGTATAAAGTGGATATAGAGGCAAAAGATGATTGTTGCTAACCTTATTTGCATGTGCCTACCCAGAATCCCTTGTGGTTGTTACAGCACCATGAGATTTCTGAGGGAAAAGCAAGCCTTCTTATGTAATGGTAAAAAAGTATCGAGAAATTTACCTGGGCTGATAAAAAAAAAAACCTAGAATCTCCAGGAAAATTATTTATGCTGGCAAAAGTAAGGGAGGTTTGAATGTGCCCTGTTTAAGGAGATAACATGCTAGCCTCAATGTAACACACATCCGGAAGATACAATATAAACATAGTAATAATGAACATTGGTTCCTTATTGAACAAGAACTGATCGGAATGTCGAATATGGGATGTCTACTATGGCTACATCAGGATAGATTAATCACAATGATAAAGCTTTTTCCCATAACTATTACAATTATTCCATCGCCTCCTTTAGAAACTCTACAAAAAGATATTTCAGGTATTTCAATATGCTACGATTCCATAGTTACGCATAACTACCCTGAAAAACTGCCATATATGAAAACGTGGGAATGGGAGCTCAGTGTAGAATTTTCAGGTCAGGAATTATATTGGAATATCCCATTGCTGTAACCATTTTGAAGCAAACCGGAAGGTACTCTTTAGGTGGCACATGGTGCCAATAAGGTTGGCCACTGTTTTTCCAAATTGTTCCAACTTATGTTGGAAGAATTTTTGGAGGCAAGTTTTTGCCCTCCTTTATTTGTTTATAGACCCTAAGGGACTTCCTTCCATTCGTGTGGGATTGCTAGACACGCTACCTAAGAGTATTGCCTCTTGCTATTAACCTTTGACCTTACATGGTCTGATAGCGAGGAATTGGAAGTCCACTAGCCCACCGTCCCTTCTACACCTTAAGGAAGACTTAATTTTCATTGAAAAATATGGAGGCTCTGACATATACTAAGTCTGACCGTTTAGAGGCCCATGCGAAAATATGGACGATATGACACTTGATTGTTTTGCTACACTTAGATTCAGCAATACTATCAGCACAATGTGGGCAGTAGGGAGATGAGAGATGCTTAGGGTTGGGGTAGCCTGGAGACAACTTTATATTCAAAAGTTTTATGTATAAGTTTCATTTTGGTTTCTGTTTTGTTCTTGTATTACATCTTTACATTTCATTCTTCTGCCTTTGACATATATGTACCGGTGTGTCTCTGATTGCTCTTGGAATGTTCTGTACATCTCAGCGATTTTATTTGGTCACGGCTATTTTTGATGGTTATAGCTATACATATCTGGTTCCTTTGCTTTGATTTATGTTTAAGTCACCCTGTATCTGATTAGGGGTATAGGGTGGCAACAGTGAGAGAGCCGGAGCTCTCTAGATCCCAGTTTCACCCTTCCTCCTGCCTGTGTGACCAGTATTATTGATTCTGATGGCAGGATTGTATTCATGTGCTTTTTGAGTGCTGTTATAACTAATTTGCATTTGATCTGCATATTGTTTTTACATATTGTGTGATGCATGCTGGTTGTAGGTTGTAGCTTCCTTAGTAAAGTTAGTTCCTGTTTTACCTCAATGCGAGTCTTGTCTTGTTGTTGGGGTAAGTCTCGTGCTGCCCTTGTCAGGGCGGTAAAGCACTGTATTGCTATACTTCTCTATACTTGTCATAAATCTACTCACCCTCTCCCCGGCTCCAGCGACGGCAGAACACAGCGTCGGGTTTCCTCTCAGCCTCTGCTCACAGACACGAGCAGAGGCTGCGTGCAGGCACGCCCCCTCCGTTGCCAGCAGAGACCAGCAGGGAGGAGGACGCGTTCTCAGGTTACCATGGGGACGCGTCTACTCCCTGCTGCTGCAGATAGACGCCGGCTCCGTAGAAGTTGCGTACGCGTTGCTATGGCAACGCGTCTCTCCGTATGACGTCATTTTGGCGCCAAATTCAAACAATAAAAGCCCCTTCCACTGAGAAATCATTGCTCAAGTATAAGCTGATTATTGCCTCTGTACCTAAGCACTCCTGATTAATTCTACTAGTGTACCAGACCTTTCCTTCTGATTTTGACCTACGTTCCTTGCTGCCTGCCTCGACCATTGCGTGTGACCTGACCTTGTTTCTGGATTATCCTTTTTGTACCTCGCCTCGGACTTTGTGGTTGCCATCTGCGATTAGGAGCCAGCTACCTGTTTGGCTCACGGGTTCACCGTGATAATACTACAGTGCCGCTGAGGTCCTGAAGAGCTATGATTCTTGCTGTCTCCGTTGCTAGTCCTGCCTGACAGTTGAAGTTTCGTGTTCCCGGTGGCCAGGGCCGGCCTTTGGGGTGTGCGACCTGTGCGACCGCACAGGGCGCCACACTCCAGGGGGCGCCGTCGCGCTGTCCGACGCCGCCAGTGGCGTACCTGGCGGCGGCGGGGGCTTTCCGCACCGGGTGCCGCTCATCAGGGGGGCACCCGGCACCCCTCCAGAGACGGACAGTAATGTCCGCCGCTGGAGGAGCAGGCTCGCAAGGGAGCGGTATCGGAGGTCTTTAACAGACCTCCGGCTCCTTTGAGTGATTTTAAGCCGGTTCAAGGATCTCCCTTGAACCCGGCTTAAAATCACTCAAGGGAGCCGGAGGTCTGTTAAAGACCTCCGATACCGCTCCCTTGTGATCCGCGCGGCAACAGCTGCTGTGCGCCGGAGTTTGTTGTCAGATCCCGGCGCACAACACTGAAGCCGCGCCCACCGCTGTCCGTGCCCTCTGACCCGGAAGAAGACAGAAGAACTGAAGAAGAGGAGCGAAGAGAAGGAAAAGGAGCTGTAAGGAGAAAAGAGGAAAGGTAGGAAAGCATTCAGTGAGAGTGGATTGGTATATGTGTGGATTGGTGTATGTGTGTGGATTGGTGTATGTGTGGATTGGTATGTGTGTGGATTAGTGTATGTGTGGATTGGTGTATGTGTGTGGATTGGTATATATATGTGTGGATTGGTATATATGTGTGGATTGGTATATATGTGTGGATTGGTATAAATGTGTGGATTAGTGTATATGTGTGGATTAGTGTATATGTGTGGATTAGTGTATATGTGTGGATTAGTGTATATGTGTGGATTGGTATATATGTGTGGATTAGTGTATACGTGTGGATTGGTATGTGCGTGGATTGGTATATATGTGTGGATTGGTATATATGTGTGGATTGGTATGCATGTGGATTGGCATGCGTGTGGATTGGCATACGTGTGGATTGGCATACGTGTGGATTGGCATACGTGTGGATTGGTATACGTGTGGATTGGTATGCGTGTGGATTGGTATATGTGTGGATTGGTAAGTGTGTGAGAGTGATGGGTGTTATGCTGTACCATTTCCAATGTCTTTTTCATGATCTAATTATGCTCTAAAAGTACATCATAACTCCCATCACTCTATACTGTTCCATACAGTGGCAGAGCTGGGAGGCAGAGGCCTTGCACCCCCACCGCAGGACTCCTGAAAGGTAAGTGAACTTCAAAGAGGTAGATAGGGAGAAGGGAGTGAGAAGGGGTAGATAGGGCAATCATACTCCTATCATGCCAAGTCTGCGAGTACATCCTGGAATCTGGGTATGCCTGGGCATTATAGGAATGTGATTGCTGTTAATCATATATATATATTGTTATTTAATTGTTTTGTCCTATTTTGGTGTGTTACTTACTTTAAATAAAAGTGTTAGATTTTTTTATGGTGTGGGGGGGGGCATATTCGGTTTTGGCCAGGTAAATGCTGCACTTTCGGTTTCAGTCCAGAATTCGTTTCGGTGCATCCCTACTACTAAGCCAGACAATGAAGTGGTACGCCTACACCACATCAATGTTTGGCGTAGTATATAGTGATTGAGGTTTTGTTACAAGTTTTGTTACAAGTTTTTATTCCTTTCTTTTTTTGGGATGGGGGGGCGCCAGAGGAGTAGTCCGCACAGGGCGCCAGAACACCTAAGGCCGGCTCTGCCGGTGGCTATGGGGAGAAGGAAGGATCGTCTGGCGGGTGTACCCAGTCGGGATACAGGTCATTCCCATCACAGATATAATGGTGCCACAAAATCTATTCTTTTTTTATCCATCTGTACGATGATTGGTACTGTGTAGCTTACTGGATATGACAGCACCGTTAGTACCTACACAATTATTTTATGATTGATGTATAATGTACATTTTCATTATTTCCCTTTTTATTATTCCAATACATATCTATGTATGTTGTATAACATCATATCGTTCACTTATCACAGGATACTTTTACAGAAAATAAGAGTATTAAAAAGAAAAAATACATACAGTAAGCAAACAAAACATACCTTGTTTTCTAATCATTTTTTTCCTCTAATCAGTTATTGTTTGATTTGTGCCTACACTCTATACTTAGTTAATACATAACAAAATTACAAGAGGCACAAAGTACAACTCGTATAGGTGGATGAAGAATGTGGCGGTCTGTATAGATCAAACATAAACAAAAATAAATAAACATTGCAATAACTGGTAAACATACAGCAGGAATGACCCCTCCCCATTGCATGCTGTTTGTCAAGACCCAGAATGCCCAAGGGTATGCTGTCTCCCAGGTGCTTAGGGTTCAGAATGTTGTGGACAGGACAGACATATTGTTGGGAGGGGCTGGCGTTGGTCCAGCGGTCATAGTCCATGTTGGTACAAGGTCAAAAGCAGGTGAAGCATCCTTAAAAGAAGATTTTATGGCACTAGGTGACAAAGATAGGGAAAGCATCTCCATGGTAATATTTTCAGAAATATTACGTGTACCATGCACTACACTAGGGAGGTGTTGGGAGCTTAGAGTGACAAATGCTTGTCCGCAAAAGTATTGTGGAAAGGTGGGATTTATGTTTTTAGAGAACTGAGCAGACTTTGCAGTCAGCTACACACTCTATAGCAGGTATAGACTGCACTTCTATGATGAGGGGGCTGTGGTACTGGGGGAGAAGATGGTAAGAGGGTTGGAAGGGATTTTAAACCAGTTTGTGGGGGGTGATAACAGTATTAAAAGGGTAGGTTAAAAGATTGTGTAGAGCAGCACTTAGCTTTGGGATGTTGGGAAAGGAATGGTGGGATCAGTATAGAGCTAGAAAAAGCTAAACCACAACATGTTGTGACACATAGGTTTAAAAAAAGCTTGGTAATGATGTGTAAAAATGCCCATAGTTTAACCCCTTGATGACAATTGACAGTCCGGGCACAATACGTAAAAACAGGCGGTTTACAACAATTGACATGCCAGGACAGTCATGACTTCAAACGAGTGAAGATAGCGATCTATGTTCTGCACCAAAACGATGTTCAGCAACACCGAGATCAGCATCAGGTGCCATGTCTGGCCCCTCCCCGGGGCGTCAGCGTCCGCCATACACTGTATGTCGGCAGACGCCCATTTAAAAAGAGTTTAGGAGGCGAAACTTCAATGGTGTCCCAGGACGTGCTGTTAGAGTGGTCACAACCGCCACTGCAGGATTTTGCCACGCAAGATGGCGGTTGGCAGTTGAAAAGAGTTCTCTGGAGGAAACTCTGGCTCTCTTTGCAGGTTGAATACATGTACTGCATTCAACCATTCAAGTCAATGGAGCCCAGCTTACTAATTACAATGTGGTTAGTAAAATAAATGTAAAAATAAAATAAAAAAATGGTAACATGTAAAAATAATTTCCCATCACCATCAGGGGAACCTTCCAGTTCCAAAATGTCAATCTTCCTAGGTCTGGGGCTCCATGCAAGATCTCACCTCGTGGAGTTTCAGTGATCATGAGAACGGTGAGGAATCAGAACTACATGGGAGGATTTTGTCAATGATCTCAAGGCAGCTGGGACCATAGTCACCAAGAAAACAATTGGTAACACATTATGCCGTGAAGGACTGAAATCCTGCAGCACCCGCAAGGTCCGCCTGCTCAGGAAAGTGCATGTACAGGCCTGTCTGAAGTTTGCCAATGAACATCTGAATGATTCAGAGGAGAACTGGTTGAAAGTGTTGGGGTCAGATGAGACCAGCATCGAGCTATTTGGCATCAACTCAACTCGCCGTGTTTGGAGGAGGAGGACTGATGCCTATGACCCCAAGAATACCATCCCCACCGTTAAACATGGAGGTGGGACGATGGATGGGGCCATGTACCGTCAAATCTTGGGTGAGAACCTCCTTCCCTCAGCCAGGGAATTTGAAATGTGTGGTGGATGGGTATTCCAGCATGACAATGACCCAAAACACATGGCCAAGTCAACAAAAGAGTGGCTCAAGAAGAACCACATTAAGGTCCTGGAGTGGCCTAGCCAGTCTCCAGACCTTAATCTCATAGAAAATCTGCGTAGGAAGCGGTAGCTTCGAGTTGCCAAACGTGAGCCTCGAAACCTTAATTACTTGGAGAGGATCTGCAAAGAGGAGAGGGACACAATCCTTCCTGAGATGTGTTCAAACCTGGTGGGTAACTACAAGAAACATCTGACCTCTGTGATTGCCAGTTTGCAAATCAATTTATAATTTATTTGAAATGGGATATTCTTGATTGTTTTGTTGTTATTCTGTCTCTCACTGTTCAAATAAACATACCATTAAAATTTTAGACTGATTATGTCTTTGTCAGCGGGCAAATGTACAAAATCTGCAGGGGATCGAATAATTTTTTCCTTCACTGTATATTACAAAGAAGAGTTGTCTGAGTCACATGGTCTATGTAAAACAATGAGATGGTTCTGTGCCTAAACAAATAAAAACTCAACTCCTTCACTAGACTCCCTGATTTCAGATGGGGGTCCTCCGGATCTCCCATAGCTCCTGAATGGTCAAGTTCAGCCTTCTTGATACACTTCACTCAATTCTAATTTATCATCTTCATCTGAGGATAAACGTTCGGTGGTAGATTCCCTTGTTATTACTTTAAGGTGTCCTCGATCTAGACAGAGATCTTGAGGCTGCTCACACTTACAACTAGGCCTACACAGAGTCCCACTGTTTTGCAGAGGCCTTCAGTTCTTCCTTAACAAATGCCTTCCCCTTGATCACTGAGCTGTCGGTAAAGGACATCTGGTCGAAGTCCGAATCGGTTCTCCACATCATCCAGTTCTCCAGGAATCATCGGCAGCTTATTACACTTGCTTAATGATACGTCCTTATCCAGACTAGTGGGCCGCTGTACATTTGTGCATTAGTACAAAACACTGCATCATAGGAGTAAAGTTTTTCAGTGGTAATATAATAGATTATCAGTGTTAATCAAACACCTTAATTTGGGTTAGGGTCTGTAAATAGTGTGTGCAGTTTTGGTTGGATCTTACCTGAGCTTCTTTAACCACAATTTTCCTGTTTTTTTTTCTTCCTCATTGTATCAGCTCCATCTTCAAACAATAAAAAGCCAGCTTCCACAAAAATATCTTCATCCAATCCAGTTTCATCATCTGCACGTTCTAAGCATTCAAGGGAGCAGGTGTCCAGTAAAAGTGGAACCTCTAGCTTCCAAAGAGCAAAAAAACTACCCAACAAAACCATTCATGGGTCGGCTGATACTGAGCGTCAACACACATCATACACCATGAATTCTAAAGGTCAGAAAAAAACAGAACAGCCATCACAGCATAAAGACAGTTATATGCAAGAGGTGAGCTCTGAGAAACTTGCAATAGCTGAACCTCAGTTTAAACAAAAGTCCAATTCTGATTTAAACCATGAGATAAAAGCTTCATGCAGCACACAAGACCCACTGCAGGAAGGCAGCATGCCTGATCAAGAAACCCTTATTTGTGACATGAACCAGCTTTCTCAAGTTGGGAGAGGCAGCAAGGAAAGTTCGCAGACTGAGGAAGTAACGGATACAAATGAAGAAAATGAGCAAAGGTAACACGTTTAATAACCTTCACAAATAGTTTCAAAGCTACACAAAACAATAACATTAACGTTAGTAAGGAAATACAGTAAAGGGAGATAGCTCTTAGGCTTCTTTACAGGCAGGTATTTAGTAATCAAAGGTTCTTTGCAAAACAACTAAAGTTCCCCATGTGACGGGACCGACCTGTACCCCGACTGGGTACTCCCGCCAAACGTTGCTTCCTCAAGTAACCCCTTAAGCACCAGGCAGAACCAGCGTTGTAGATAGAAGGAGGGACGTCGCTGCACCGAAGCCACATTGGCACTGTGGCTATCCGAAGCTTAGCTACACAGCGTGGCTACAGCCCACCCCAAACATCAGGCAACACTCATGTTGAGGTGAAAGCAGGACTCATTTATTAAAGCCAAATACAGAACTATATATACACACGTAGAAAAGGGGCAAGACAAATATCACATGATCCAATTACCATGTCAGGAAGGAAGTAATTAGATCAAATCCTGCAACACAATATCCGGGGGAAGGACAGGATGACACGAGACATAAATAATGACATTAACTGGGGACGTAGACGTGGAATGACGATAGACATATAATTGGCTTGAGACAGACAATGGCCAGGACACAGGGATAACAGGAGCTCACAGGATTAACAGCTACCTGTTATGTAATGGATAATTAGGTATGCAGCAGTGATACATAGTCATACCTACAGGGGGTCTTAAGACAAGGGCTAACTCACACAATAACAGGGGAAACACTTCACACCTATACAATTAACAATGTACAGATAATCATCCTTCTTCCTACCACAGGATGTCCAGCTGACGTTACAGTTTTGAGACTCTGAGTGCTAAAACATGGGGAACATCAGCAGAAACTGAACCCCTGTATTCACACACAGAAGTCTCTACAAGGCCCGTGCCCATAGTCGATAGGGAGGAGGCTGGCTCTCAGGCCTCTCCAGGGGCCCCAGTGATGGAGGGTTCTGTCACACCCCAATGGGTGTGTCCTGGGCTATGAGTGGCCTACAATACACAAAGAAAAGGGTAGTCAAAAATCAATTTTAGGGTCAGTTTCACAAACAAAGATTTGTAGTTGGTATCCAGGCGAAAAGGTAAATCTCAGAAGCAAAGGATACAATTCAGTAATCTAAATAGAAACAGAAGAGCCTAGGATATTTAATCAAGCCAAACAACTAAGCAATGCATGTAAATAGATCATCAAAAAGCCCAATATTCTTGCTCTTCTCAATTACTTGGACTCTGAATGTGAAAATTACAAAACAGAAAAAAAATGTGCAAAACTTTCTTTCGGATGTATAATTAAATAATATAAGATTGCACTCACAAGATGTTGTGCACACTAACCAGTGTGCTTATGCGTTTTCGTTAAAGATGTAAGACCGGCGACTCCCAAGATGTCTGGATAGTCTTCAGGTGTTGATAATTGATGTTGATATTTGATCCCCAAGTAAAAAAGCTGGATAAAAAAGTGCCCATGCAATGAAGGGACAGGAGGGATTAGTTCCCCAGAACAGGGGTAAGGGGTATACCCTTAATAAAGTGCTAATGCCATAAATGCAAATACATATATAAATTTAAGGGACTGACCCTAAAAGGGTTAAAAAACTATCGGTGTATAAATATTGGTATGGACAATAGATAGATAAATAAATAAAGTCCAGAGAAAAAAGTCCCTTTCTCAGTGTGCAAATCCTCAACAAAACGCCTGCAGTGGCTTCCTCAGGAGGTGAAAGAAGATCTCTTTGCTATTCTTCTCTTTTATGTGGTCCTCTATCGAGACTTCCGTATATGTCATTCCCTTCACGTAGAGCGTAGTGGGGTTGGCTTATGTTTATACGTCTCACCATGGAGACGGTGTTTATTAGTTCCACGTTACTGCACTGCAGAATACAAGACGTGATCAGCAATGTCCAGGGCCGGACTGGCCCACCGGGATACCGGGAAATTTGTTTAGGGAGGCATATCAGGGAGGCAGAATGGCATATGGGGGGTATAAGGCATTTCTGGAGGCAGAGTGACATAGGGAGTAAAAGGCATTTCTGGAGGCAGAGTGGCATATAGGGGATTAAAAGGCATATTATGGGGCAGAGTGGCATATAGGAGGGTATAAATCATATCAGGGAGGCAGAGTGGCATATAGGGGGGCATAAGGCTTTTCTGGAGGCAGAGTGCCCCATGATATGCCTTTTAACCCCCTTCATGCCACTCTGCCTCCAGGAATGCCTTATACCCACTATATGCCACTCTGTCCCATGATATGCCTTTTAACCCCCTATATGGCAGAGTGGCAAGCCTGGGGGCAGAGGTGCATAACTCAGGGGTAGGTTGTCAGGGGTAGGTTGTCACCCAATTTTTCATTAAAAAACTTTCAGATAATAGGAATTGATGTAATACCTCCCAATTGGAGAGAAAGAAATAATGTAGAAAATACATCAAAAAAAGAAACAAGGTGGATCTTCAAACTCAAAACTTTCAAGAAAGGGGGACTAAATAGAGATTTAGACATTTTAGCTTTTATATAGTTAGTTCTCCACATATTATTTATGACTTTACCTTCTAAAGTCACACATATATTTGTACACACCTAAGTGTGGGTCTATAAAGGATTACTCTGGATTGTCCCTTTTATATATGCCGTTTTAGTAAGGATCATATATGGTTTTATTCAATATTTTTTTTTTACTTTTTATCTGCTTATTACCATCTATTTTATATTTTATTCATAATTTTTTTTATTTTTCTTAGTGTTTTAAATGTATTGTCATTATACTCACATTTATTTTACATATGGACAAAGTGTTATGTATGGGGTTCATATATATGGGACTTTTTTCTCTGGACTTTATATATATATAAATTGAGAAGAGCAAGAATAACACAGCTCTATTGTGAGTGCAATAATCACCATACAAACATACTGATTGGTATTTACAGGTCACACTATCACTATTGTTTTTGTTCTTGTTCCCTATATCTATACCCTACACGAGCACCCCTAAGTGGAATTTTTTCTTGTTTATCAGCACATCTTAATCGTATACTAGTTGTATCACTATATCTTATAAATACTTGTGCTCTTACTGCTTACTCTTTATCAGTTATAAAAATTGAAAAAGCTTTCTGAAAGGTATGGCAATGTGAATATACCCAAAGCGTATAACTGTTTTTATTATTGTTATTGCACAATACAGTGAAGTCCCCATGGAGACACAGAATAACATCACAAGTTTAGTAAGTCAAGAGACAGCTAATGAACTTTTAGACTCCTTTCTCAATCCTGATATTGATAAGGAAGGCAACGAAAACCGAACCAGTGATTCTGACTCTGATGGACCCATCTTATACACAGACAATGATGATGACGATGACAACAACAATGAAAGTAAGATAATTTGTTTTTACCATTATGTAAATATAGTAGTTATTTATAGATCAGTGTAGGGCTGCAACTAACGATTATTTTAATAATCGATTAGTTGGCCGATTATTTTGTCGATTAATCGATTAATCGGATAAAAAAATACATTATTTTAAATTGAAGAAAAATTGCAATAAAAAACGTACAATTTACACTTTCATCTCTTTATTGCAATGGCCTCTCTATTCACCTTCTTATTTTACTGACATAATAATAAAAGCTACAAGAACCCAAACACGGTGTTTCTCAAACTAGGTTTTAATACAAAGTTATTAGTAAATATTAATTCATATGTTTTTTATTAATTCACTATTTTTCATATTTAATAAAAACTGAGAAAAAAGCCTTGTTTAAATTTTTTTATTTACCAAACTGCCCCCAGTTATGCACATCTGACCCCCAGCTTGCCACTCTGCCCCCATATATGCCTTATACCTCTTATATGCCAGATTCCACTGTGCCCCCTGATATGCCTTATACTCCTTATATGCCAGTGATATGCAACTGAGCCCCCTGATATACCTTTTACCCCCAGATGTGTTTTATGCCCCCCTGATATGCCTAATATCGATATGTCTTATACCCCCTATATGCCACTGAGCCCCCTGATATACCTTTTACCCCCAGATATGTTTATGCCCCCCTGATATGCCTAATATCCATATGCCTTATACCCCCTATATGCCCTAAAAATTCATAATACCCCCCATACACCACTATAACTCACCCATACACCACTCTGGCTCCTCCCCCTCCCATACACCACTCTGGCTCCCCCTCCCATACACCACTCTGGCTCCTCCCCCTCTCATACTCCACTCTGCCTCCTCCCCCTCCCATACATCACTTTGGCTCCTCCCCTCCCATACATCACTTTGCCTCCTCCCCCTCCCATATACCACTCTGCCTCCTCCCCTCCCATACATCACTTTGGCTCCTCCCCCTCCCATACTCCACTCTGCCTCCTCCCATACACCACTCTGGCTCCTCCCCCTCCCATACACCACTCTGCCTCCTCCCCCCCATACATCACTTATGCTCCTCCCCCTCCCATACATCACTTTGCCTCCTCCCCCTTCCCATACTCCACTCTGCCTCCTGTGAACCTCCGTTTCTGACAAGACACCAGGGAGCCGGGTAGAGAGGCAGAGTGGCGTATAAGAGGGGGAGGAGCCAGAGTGGTGTATTGGAGGGTGGCTCCCATACACCCCTCTGACTCCTCCCCCCTCCCATACACCGCTCTGCCTCTCTACCCGGCTCCGTTACTGAAGGCACTTTCACTGCAGCTTCATAGAAGCCACAGTGTAAGTGAAGGGCAGTAACGGAGTCTGTCTGTGCGATGCAGACCCTCACCGGCTGTCAGAGAGGATGATTCTCTGTCAGCCGGTGGGGGTCTGCATTGCACAGACAGACTCCGTTACTCACCTTCACTTACACTGAGGCTTCTATGAAGCTGCAAGGAAAGTGCCTGTCAGTAACGGTGCCGGGTAGAGAGGCAGAGTGATGTATGGGAGGGGGGAGGAGGCAGATGGGAGGGGGAGAGAGGCGGAAGTGAGAGACCGGTCGACAGTGAGGGGAATCCAGGTCCCCTGCAGCGTTGCGGTGGATCTGGATTCCGGTGTTATAATCCGATCTCTGTTTGAGGTCGGATTATATAAGGAGAGGAGTTTTTCAGAGCATTTGCTCTGAAAAAAACCTTTTTATAATCGATAAAAATCGATCCGATTAATCAATAATGAAAATCGTTGACAACGATTTTCATTATCGATTATTATTGATTTTATCGATTAGTTGTTTCAGCCCTAGATCAGTGTTTGAATGCTCTAATATGCTGGGTCTCAGAATGTGTTTTTTTTCTGGTAAATCGCAAAAACTTTTGGCTTTATTAAAAGAATCGATACACCTGCTTCTTGTGCAGTCAGCTGCCTATGTTGCTATTTCCCACTACATATTAATTAACATTACATTATAGGCAGATTTACCGTGTTCTTGGGAAGTTGATCATGATATTACTAAATATGTTTAGGTTTAAGCTGTGGTACAGGCTGAATTCCATTTTTGACAACATAGTTACATGTATCGTTCAATTGTCACCTACTGTGTTGGTATACATTACCTAGTGAGGTGGAGATAAGCTAATTTAGCAAGGGAGTAGATGAGTCTGTCTTCTTAGTTTCTCATATTCTAAGTTTCACATACTTCTGAGACATAAATAAACAATGTATGTACTGTACTATAAGTGTTTATAACCTACTTTTCATGTGTGAATATGTGCATGAGTGAGAGCCTCTTTGTTGCTGGGCTTCACTAAAATCAACTGGGGCCCTTGTTTCTGATATTAGAACTGAATATATCATGGACCCAGAAGGAATGAGAGTCTTAACGCAGTAGATCCGTTAAGGATTTACAAGCCAGCCAGGCAAATCTCTTAACACCAACCACACGACCTACACATAGGCCTCTCCCTAGGGACTTGTTCCACCGCCATTTCTGGTGTTAAACCCAGAAGGGGCATTGATCGCATATGAACCTCGAGTTGCCCTACATAACAACTTCTCAGGGCATTATGACCCAATTCCGGGCCTTCCTCATCATCTGCCAAGATCCCTTCTCTCTCAAAACACAAATCTATGCTACCAACTTCACAATGGTCCGTACAGTGATGTCCCTACAGCCCTGAGAAACCCATGGTCTTATCCCCCAGGTCAAAAGCTCCGTACTAGGAGCCTATGGAGTCCCTCTACAAAGACCTACACAGACCTGCTGCATGACCTAACTGCACTTGAGCCTTAGGTCAACAGTGATTGCTGGATAATCTCCTTCAGGATTTTCTGGTAGAGATTGGAATTCATAGCTTTTTTCCTTCTGTACATGAAATCATCATTTAAAAACTGCATTTTATGTTTACCCTAGTTATCTTTGTCTAATATTTAAATGAGTTTAAAGATCTGAAACCTTTGACAAATATACAAAAATACAGTTGGCAAATAGCAGGTGCACATCCAGGAGGAAATGAGTGCAGCAATTGGCAAAGTAAAATCAAAGTAGAATATCTTTACTTGCGTCCTTGGACAGGTTGAACAAATGATTAACGCCATGGCAATACATAAATGCCTTCCCAAACGATAAATTACCAGTTTCCTGGCATACAACCACCGCCTCCAGCTCTATTGTTTTGAATGGGAAGGATGATTATGCAGTGCAATATATACTGGACTCTTGAATGTATCAAAACCTAGGGTTAATGTCCAAAGGAGCAATCATGAGGGGTCCTGTCATACATGCCCTGTGCACATATTGTGCAGCCACATAAGTTCTTGTTCTTGCCAGTTTTAAACCAGGGACTTTCTGAATTGTGTGCATATTTGCTGCCTGCCTGCCACCAGAGTGAACTATACAGCAGGCGTTTCCCAGCAGTATGTCCACCTACTGTGCTGTCTGGAAGCCTGGAACACCTGTATCCTTTACCTTTTTGACTCCGGTTGCTGACTCCTGGTTTGCCTTCCCATTACTCTGATCTCTAGCTTTGTGATCCCTGGCTACCACCATGGGTTCTAATTATACTCTGCCTACTCTGCTCTACTACAGCCAACTAAGGTTACCAAATAGATGGCTAGGACAATTTAAGAGTATTTTATCAACATAGATAGTAGTCCTCAGACAGGACCAGACATATAAAACTGTTCACTCACCAATGAACACAGTTAGAATAATAAGTACAAAAATATCTAGAACTGAAACATTTGACTTTTTGTGTATTTCATTTATTTCCCTTTTATAGGTTCATTAGCAAGTAAAATCCAACGGAGAGATACACTTGCCATCAAACTTGGGAACAGGCCATCAAAAAAGGACCTTGAGGACAAAAATATTCTTCAAAGGAATTCTGAAGAGGAGAGACAGGAGCTCTGGCAGCAAATTGGAACAAAACTAGTTAGGTACTGACACCCTCTTTGAATTCTATGGTTTTATATATCAGGACATAATAAGAATCATCTGTTCCTTAGCAGGTCTAAAAATTAGGTAAGTGCAACCTCACATAAAAAACACCACATGACATATTGCACGATTGTCATGATTTGTTAAACAAAAGTAAAGCCAAAATGAATATATATATACCACATATAATTTTTTAGCTTGTCAAACAATTGTGAATAATTTTTTTAACTGATATTGTATTTGATATTGGTACCAGTATTTATACTAAAATTGTATTTTTACAGGAGGCTTAGTCAAAGACCCACAACTGAGGAGCTAGAACAGAGGAATATATTAAAACGTGAGTATATATTGTATATATAGTCAATAATACTGCATTTACTTATACAGCATTATCAAGCAAACCGAATAATGCCATCACTGTTAACCCTTTAAGGACAAAGGCTATTTTACAAATGAGACCACAAGTAGTTCCAGTATTTTTGCTTTATCTTTGTTTTACCCTAAATTACCTCTCTCTCGTTTAATGTAGCCAAACAATTTTTTAAATCAGAAAATATTACAATTTTTTTCTTAAATATGTACAGTAGCAAGACAAAGTAAATTAACCCATTGGAATTTCCTGCTTTGTTTTGTGATAATCTTTCATGTCTTTATTGAACCCATTAAACATTCACAGTGCTGTTGGGAAAAGTAAGTGAACCCATGGATTTTATTACTGGTTGAACCTCATATGGCAGCAGTAACCTCAAACAAGCACTTATGGTAGTTGCAGATCAGACCTGCACGTTGTTCACGATAAATTTCATACCATTCTTCCTTACAGAACTGCTTAAGCTCAGCCATATTCTTAGGATGTTTGATGCAAACAGCTCTCTTAAGCATCTCTAATGGGTTAAGGTCTGGGCTCTGGCTGGGCCACTCCAAAAGATGGATTTTCTTTCTGTAGTAGATTTACTTTAATGTTTAGGATTGTTGTCCTGCTGCATTAAAATGCATTTGGAAATGTGGCTCAGTCTCTAATTAATGAAACATTGGCCTCATTAGAAGTTAAAATACATTTGGTTATGCAGGCTCTGTTCTCACTTATGAATTATCAGCCTCATCAAATTTGTAACCAACGACACTCTTGTCTTGCGGAAATCAGACACAGTACAAATCCAAATAAAAGCAAAATTGTAACTTTATTGCATTCCATAGTTCATATATTATGCAGAATATACCGTATTTGCTCGATTATAAGACGAGGTTTTTTTCAGAGCAAATGCTCTGAAAAATACCCCTCGTCTTATAATCGGGGTCGTCTTATAATCAGACCTCAAATAGGTTTGACTATGAGATGACTAAGATCCAGATCCCCCGCAGCTGCAGGGGACCTGGATCCTCCTGTCTCCCCTCCCCCCGCCCCACTTACCGGTACTTCTGAGTCCCCGGTGTGTAGCTGGGGCAGCGTGTAGATGTCTACGCCATTCGCGTAGACAACTTCCGCTGCAGCAGGAAGGAGGTGTGGCTTATACGGAGGTGTGCCTGTCAGAGATCAGAGTTCCCCGCACCGGTGCGGCACCAGCACCAGTGCGGGGAACTCTGATCTCTGACAGTCGGGGAAGGTCTGCGCGATGGACGCAGACAACCCCCGCTGCTAGCCACACCTCCTTCCGGCTGCAGCGTAAGTGCGTGGGATCTACACGCTGCCCCGGCTACATGACAGGGAAGTCAGAAGCACCGGTAAGTTTCGGGGGGGGGGGAGGAGTGTTAAATGGGGGGCATAAGGCATTTCTGGAGGCAGAGTGCTCTGTGAAATGCCTTTTAACCCCCTTAATGCCACTCTGCCTCCAGAAATGCCTTTTTAACCCTCTATACGCCACTCTGCCTCCTGAATGCCTTAAACCTCCCTATATGCCACTCTTCCCCATAATATGCCTTTTAACCCTCTAAATGCCAGAGTGGCATATAGGGGTATAAGGCATTTCTGGAGGCAGAGTGGCACATAGGGGGTTAAAAGGCATATCATGGGGCACAGTGGCATATAGGGGGTATAAGGCATTTCTGGGGCAGATGTGCATAACTGGGGGGCAGGTTGGAAAATTCATTCTCAATCATAGCTTTTATTAAAAAAAAATAGTTTAGATGAATTAACATTTACTGGTAAAACTTTTTTCCTTTAGGGTCGTCTTATATTCAGGCTTTTTCATTTTTTCCTAAAAAATATTCAGATTTGGGGGGTCGTCTTATAATCGAGCAAATACGGTAATATATATTTGCAGTCAACCCAACGTTTAACACATTTTCACATTCGGTGCCTAGGCAGCATTTGAAAAAGCCGCCTTTAAAGTTACAGCATTTGCTTTTATTTTAATTTGTACTGTGCCTCATTTCCACAAGAATTATAATGTTTTGGAGATGAGTGTCCAGGTGCATTAGATAACCTCTGCTGAATATAATATTCAATTATATTTACCACCTCTTCTTGCTGGTGTGCAGCTGATCTCTGTTGATAAGGAATTTTAAATGCAGTTTCAGTGGAAAATAAGTCTCTTAAGGCAACTGCCATACATTCCAAGTAGCCAAGATAAGATAATAAATATAAAAAGTACTAGGTGATCAGAAATTACCATATTTGCTTGATTATAAGACAACCCTGATTATAAGACAACACCCCCAAATTTTAATATTAATTTAGGAAAAAAGCCTGAATATAAGAAAAAAGTTTTACTAGTAAATATTAATTCACATGTAAACTATTTTTCATATTTAATAAAAACTATGATTGTGAAAAATGTTTTTTTTTGTTTTTATTTCCTTTTATCTGCCAACCCGCTTCCAGTTATGCACATCTGCCCGTGCACGTGATCGATTTAAAAGCGAATCACGTGCATGCTTTTGTGCTTTCGCGAGTTAAAAACATTCTGGGCACTCACCATGATGATGGGGATAATAAAAAAAGCCCTCTTTAAAGTCCTACTGGAGCACAGACCCCATTATATCAATCCAAATGTTCTCTAACACCATGAACAGGGGAAGGTATGAATTCCCCCTCTGCTTTTTACATTTTAATGACAATACCCAGTGTCTTCCCAAAGATGACCCCAAATATGACAGGATTTTGAAAATTCGCCTCCTTATTTCTCACTCCCAAACCAAATTTGCTGCAGTTTATACCCCCAAGCGAGAAATTTGTGTTGATGAGTCCCTAATGAAATTTAGGCCAGTTAGGGTTCAAGCAATACATTCCCTCTAAACGCTCCTGGTATGGGGTTAAATTTTACAAATTATGTGAGAGCAGTAGTGGCTACACATAATCCTTCCGGGTGTATGAGGGGAAATATGCCAAGCTTGACGTACCAGGTTGCCCAGACCATCTGGGCATACGTGAAATACCGTATTTGCTCGATTATAAGACAAGGTTTTTTCCAGAGCAAATGCTCTGAAAAATACCCCTCGTCTTATAATCGAGGTCGCCTTCTAATCAGACCTCATTCTGCTGGGGCCGTGATGCTTACCGGGCTTTGATCGCGAGCTGCGTCTCTGTTATTAGCTGCAGGAGAACAGGAAGCTAGCAAAGTCCTCACACAGCTCTACCTCCCCCCTCCCTCCTCTGGGGGCGAGGCCAGAGAAGTTGCTCGCACAGCCGGGCCCCTGCAGAAGTCTGCGAGTAGGAGATCTGCAGTTCAGGTAAGGGGGTGGGGGGCTTGAGTGTGTGTGTATGTGTGATTAATGGAATGAATGAGTATTTAAATGTTTGTGAATGAGTGTGTGTGTGTGATAGCATGGATGTGTAAGGGGGGTGGGGGTGGTAGCATGGCATAGGGAGGCTGTAATCACACTTCTAACATCCCCAGGTTCCAGCATGTACTGGCTGCCTTGGCTTGATAGGAGTGTGATTGCTGTTAGCAGTGTATATATATATATATATATATATATATATATATATATATATATATATATGCATTTTAACCCCCTATATGCCACTCAGCCCCATGATGTGCCTTTTAACCCCCTATATGCCAGAGTGGCATATAGGGGTATAAGGCATATCATGGGGCAGAGGGGCATATAGGGGGTTAAAAGGCATATCATGGGGCACAGTGGCATATAGGAGGGTATAAGACATTTCTGGAGGCAGAGTGGCATATAGAGTGTTAAAAGGCACATCATGGGGCAGAGTGGCAAATAGGGGGGTATCAGGCATTTCTGGGGGCAGAGTGGCAAGCCTGGGGGCAGATGTGCATAACTGGGGGGGGCAGGTTGGCAAATAAAAGGAAATAAAAAATATATTTTTCTCAATCATAGCTTTTATTAAATATGAAAATTAGTTTACATGAATTAATATTTACTAGTAAAACTTTTTTCCTATAGGGTAGTCTTATATTCAGGCTTTTTGTTTTTTCCTAAATTAATATTTTGATTTTGGGGGTCGTCTTATAATCGAGCAAATACGGTAATTGTCTGGGACCTTGTTTGCCCCTTACTGAACAAAGGGTACAACTTGTACATGGACTATTACACAAGTGTCCCTTTGTTCAAGTTGCTCTTTTGCATGGACACCATGGCCTGTGGCATCATAAGGCAAAACAGAATAGGGCTCCCAAAACAGCTTGGGAAAACCAAATTAAAAACTGGGGCATCCTTAGCTTTGCGTCAAGAAGAATCTTTGGCTGTAAAATATAGGGACAAGAAGGATGTGTGCATGTGAAGCACAATTCATGAGGGATGCCACCGTTCCTGTTCCTGTCCGGGGCAAAAAACTGGTTCAGAGAAAGCCGACCTGCATCAAGGCCTAAAAAAGGCATATGGGGGGAGTGGATTTGGCCGATCATTTATTGCAGCCATACCTCATTATGAGGAAAACAAATACATGGTATAAGAAGGTAGCCATTTATTTAATGCAGATTGCAACTCACAATGCCTTCTTAATTTTTTTCAAAAATAAACCCTGCCACAAAATACACATTTTTATCTTTTCGGCTTAAGTTACTCAGGGAAAGGAAATCTTGGCTCCAGATGAACAAGGCCCTTTAGTGTCTCCGACAATTCAGGAAGAACATTTTCCTTTCAAATTTCCTCCAACCTCCAATAAATCTAAAACACAGAAACAGTGCAGGGGGTGTAATGCCTAAGGGCACAGGAAGGACACAATATTTTACTGTTCTGCATTGGCAACTCTTTGGTTAATACACTATCTTTTCCCCAATCATAGTGTTAATGTTGTTGGATAGTTTGAGGTTTTCACTTCTTAATATTATATTCTTCAGCTTACAATTTCCTAATAGGGTCAATTCAGTTCCCATGTTCCAGTTTTGGCCTCATAGCTTCCCCAAAACATGCCTGTTTCACTAGTGCACATATGCTGTGCAGGAAATCCAATGCAGCGTTAAAATATATGCATAAAAACACGATAAAATAAGTTTACTGTGAACTTTGGCAGACATCAGTGAAGAAATGGCTGCCTGAAAACTGTCAAAATTACCCTGGTTAAACACCTTCACTGTTCATAAACATATACATATACATATAAACACCCTACTGTTCATAAACATATACTTTGATGGGGTAATTTACAGTGGGAGCTTCCAAAATGTCCTAAATGGGCCCATTAAACCAATTTCTAAAATGCGCATGTTCCACTTTTGGCCTCATAGTTTCCTCAAAAGATGCCTGAACCATGCATGTGAGGCCTTGTTGGAACCAGAGGATGTTATTGAACACAATTTTCTGCAGTTGCACATATTCTATACAAAACATAATATGAAATTTAATGCAACATTGCAACATATGCAAAAATACCTCAAAATTTGGCAGCAATTGGTGATGGAATCCCTGTTTGAAAAGTGTCAAAATCACCCTAGTTGTACACCTTGACTTATCTACTGTTCATAAACATATCATTTTTGGGGGATAGTCAGTATCTGTGACAACTATTGCAGTTATTAGCCTACCATGCCAAATTTGAAAAAAATTACGTTTTAAAAACGTGATGCATGCCTTGCAATATTTGCCCTATACTGGTCAAAATAGATGAAAATCCTGGCCATATAGGGTGGTTTCCAAATCAGGACAAGTTAATGAATATATTTTGGATATTTTTTTTCCCATTGGTTCAATGTGTGTACAATTTGTGTGGATACAAAACTGTTAAAAAAATGTTTTTTCATGTTTTTCCCCACCTTTTCGAGTTTATTTCAAACAAAACAATTACAGTTGAAGAAAGACACAGCAAAAACACAAAAACGGCTTCGGTCTTTTAGCGCAAACTTAGTAACCAAAACCTCGGTCCTGATGGGGTTAATTTATTTCTAGCTGGCAAGCTGATTGAGAAAAAGCAGATACATGGTGTGTGAAAAGCACCTAGTGGATTGAATTATCTGTCTGATAAACTGCTGGAAATCTCAAAGACCTTGAATACCTGAGTAGTGCTCCTGTCAGATTAATGAATCGTGGCTGATAAACTCTTGCAAGGATCAAAGATTGGAGATTTTTGGATCATCAGAGGAGTAAACTTGTAGGAGGTAATTGTGGGCTTGCAAGGGAGCAACACTAAAGGTTGGTATGTAATTTTATCCGGCAGCTGCATATATACTTACTAAATTAGCAACATTCAGCATGAAGGCTTGAAAGAAGCTGCAAAACTGTGAGTTATATTTAGGGCTGCAACAACTAATCGATAATAATCGATAATGAAAAACGTTGCCAACGAATTTCATTATCGATTAGTTGAATCGATTTTTATTTCAAATGCTCTGAAAAACACCCCTCGTTTTATAATCAGTTTGTGACTCACAGCAGCAGTTCCTACTTACCAGTCCCTCCCTGTAATCACTGTAACAACTGGCCCCACCCCTCCCTTCTCCCAGAACCACATGGCTGTGACACTCATCTAACTGTAAGTATAAAATTAATATTTGGGCTGCTGAAAGTTAGGGGAGGTGGGGGTTAATTTAGGGGCAGTTGTGGTTGATGGGGTGTTTAGGGTTAAATTAGGGGCAGTTGTGGTTGATGGGGTGTTTAGGGTTAATTTAGGGGCCGTTATAGTTAAATGGGGTGTTTAGGGTTAATTTAGGGGCAGCTGTGGTTGATGGGGTCTTCAGGGTTAAACTAGGGGCAGTTGTGGTTGATGGGGTCTTCAGGGTTAATTTAGGGGCAGTTGTGGTTGATGGGGTCTTCTCTTCAGGATTAATTTAATGCTGAGGACTGAGGGTTAATTTAATTGATTTAATAAGGTTAATTTAAGGTGCAGTTAGAGGTAAAGGGGGGCAAACTGAGGGAGTGCACTATGGCATATCAGGGGGGTATACGGTGTGGTAATGGGGAGGACGGAGTGACTTATCAGGGGGTATAATGCATATAGGGTATATAAGGCATATGTGGGGAGGGCAGTGTGACATATCTGGGAGGGCAGTGTGGCATATCTGGGAGGCAGTGTGGCATATCTGGGAGGCAGTGTGGCAAGCCTGGGTTCAAATGTGCATAACTGGGGGCAGGTTGGGAAATAAAAACAAGAAATGCATTTTTATCAAAGTTTTTTTATTCTGCCATTTGTTTTTAACCAATTAATCAAAAAAATAATCGGATTATGAAAATATTCGTTAGTTGCAGCCCTAGTTATATTTAAGTATGATGATCTGAGCAATTTATAAGAGGACTCTGAGATATGAGACTTTACCTAAAGAGTGTGATTATTCCTGCATCTTCCCAGGTACATGGCTATTGTACTGGGTAAATGACCAAAAGTATAAATGTAAAATTGTTTAACAGAGAGGTGTGATATGCCTGAAGATTGTTTCAAATGTTCAATGAATTGCTTTATCCAAAAGGAACGTATCACTAATCCCTAGGTTATGTGTGAAAGGGATTAACTTGATTGAGCTGTTATTGGAGACACATGCTTAAGACGACCCTGATTATAAGACGACCCCCCAAAATCTAAATATTAATTTAGGAAAAAAACAAAAAGCCTGAATATAAGACTACCGTATAGGAAAAAAAGTTTTACTAGTAAATATTAATTCATGTAAACAATTTTTTCATATTTAATAAAAGCAATGATTGAGAAAAATATATATTTTTTATTTCCTTTTATTTGCCAACCTGCCCCCCCCCAGTTATGCACATCTGCCCCCAGGGTTGCCACTCTGCCCCCAGAAATGTCTTATACCCCCCTATTTGCCACTCTGCCCCATGATGTGCCTTTTAACCCTCTATATGCCACTCTGCCTCCAGAAATGTCTTATACCCTCCTATATGCCAATCTGCCCCATGATGTGCCTTTTAAACCCCTATATGCCAGAGTGGCATATAGGGGGTTAAAATGCATATCATGGGGCAGAGTGGCATATAGGGGGTTAAAAGGCATTTATGGAGGTATATATATATATATATATATATATATATATATATATATATATATATAACTGCTAACAGCAATCACATTCCTATCAAGCCAAGGCAGCCAGTACATGCTGGAACCTGGGGATGATAGGAGTGCCATGCTACCACCACCACCCCCCCTTACACATCCATGCTATCACACACACACTCATTCACAAACATTTAAATACTCATTCATTCCATTAATCATACATACCTGCTCAATGCTCAAAAACCCTCCCCCACCCCCTTACCTGAACTGCAGACCTCTCACTCGAAGACTTCTGCAGGGGCCCGGCTGCGCGAGCAACTTCTCTGGCCCCAGAGGAAGGAGGGGGAGGGCAGAATTATGTGACACTCTGCTAGCTTCCTGTTCTCCTGCTGCTAGTAGAAGGGACGCTGCTCGCGACCAAAGCACCGGTAAGCAGCCTGGCCTCAGCGGACATTTTTTGAGGTCTGATTAGAAGACGACCTCGATTATAAGACGAGGGGTATTTTTCAGAGCATTTGCTCTGAAAAAAACCTCGTCTTATAATGGAGCAAATACATCTGGCTCTAACCTGTAAATTAACCCCTATGTAGCAATAAATTACTAATCTACATGAATTGTAAATTTAAAAAGAGGAAAATAAATTAAAGCTATAGACTTGTTTTACCCCTGCCTTAACCCATTGATGACAATTGATGGTACGCGCCCGTCACTCAAAAACATTCAGTTAGCGACAATTGACGTGTCAGAACCATCTTGGCTTTAAAAACGGATGTAGAAAGTGATCTAGGCTCACTTCCTGCACCCAAATGGTGTTGCTGTAGCAACACTGAGATCGCCTTCAGGGGCCATGTCTGGCCCCTCCCCGGGGCATCAATGTCCGCCATACACTGAGGCGATCAATTATTGCTTCCTAAACTTCAATGGTGTAGCTGAAATGCCTCTATAGCGAGGCATTCAGCAACACTGGACACCCACCTCAGGATGCATTGTCATTGCTCCAGAGAACGGTCACAAGCGCCATTGCGAGATTTTGACACTCACAAGATGGCGGTGCATCTTTTCAAAAAAAAATAAAGGCGTTGCCAAAGTTTCCAAGAGGGTCTCACCAGACCCTCCTGAGAACTCTGGCTCCACTTGCATTCAAGGTTCTGCATTCAACCATGCAATCAACGGAGCACAGCTTTCTAATCACAATATGATTAGTAAAATAAATAAAATAAAGAAAAAAATAGTAACATGTAAAAACAATGTTCCACTGATGTCACCATCAGGGGAACCTTCTAATTCAAAAACATGTAAAAATAAATTAATACTAATATATATATATATATATATATATATATATATATATATATATATATAATATATATATAATAAAAAATTCTTATTTGCAAGTTCTTCAGTTAGCTCTTTCAACAATTCTCACATGGAAAGGGTTAAAATACCGGCATGTTAAATGCCCAAGGGGTTGGTTTCTACTTTAAAAAAAAAATTTATGATTTGATGGGGTAAATTCAACAATGTGCCAATTAACACAGGAGAAAGGATGACCACATGTATAATTTCCAATTTGAAAAATGTGCATGTCCCAAATGTGGCCTTTTAGCTCGACAAACCCATGCATGTGGGGTATCACTGTGCTCAGGAGATGTTGTGTGATGTTGAATCCAAGAAAGAAAAGAACGTGACATATTTTTTCTCACCAGTCAACAAGTCATTGGTCACGGCATATCATCATAAATCCATTACTAACACTCAAGACATATCAGAAATTAAAAGGCTAGAAATGAAACAAAATCAGAGCAGGTACAATTAAAATTGGCAAAAGCTGAAATAAAGATTGATAAATTGCAAGACAAGATAAAAGAAATGGAGCACAATGTAACAGATAAAGAGGACCAAGATCAACCTGGGGATTAGAGGTCTGTTAGAATATATCACTCGGACACAGCTAGAAGATTACTTTTACGGTACTGATTGAAATTTCAAAAACCTCGGAAAATCAGCAGGAGGATACATAGAATCTCTAAGCCAAGGGGTGAGGCAGAAAAACCCCCAAGGGAAGTCATAAGATTTCATGCATACAAAATCAGAGACAAGGTTTTTTTTAATGAAAGATCTAGAGTCCCTATAAAATACCAGCACCTAAAGTGCTTTCCTGCCATTGAGAAATGCTTTTGACTTGATAAAGGGAGGACTCCCGAAAGCTGGTCTATTATTTTAATACTGTTAGTCCAATAAAAAAGGTATTACAAGATTCTGCAACTTTCTGTTTTTTGCATTCGTATACACTGGACTAATACGGCTACCCCAAACTACTGCCCTGTCAAGGAACACAGGACTTTTCAGATGCTCATTTTCTTTAAGTACCTCTATCTTAAGGAAAGAAAGTATAAAGTATAGATGGGGCCCAGCATCAAAGCTGATTTATTATGAGGGTACAGTCTGGGCCGGATTAGCGTAGGGGCTGATGGAGCTGCAGCTCCAGGCCCCTATCTGAAGATGGGCCCAGTCAGTAAGGACTGG
The DNA here is from genome assembly GCF_027358695.1 of Spea bombifrons. Taxonomy (NCBI): domain Eukaryota; kingdom Metazoa; phylum Chordata; class Amphibia; order Anura; family Pelobatidae; genus Spea; species Spea bombifrons. Next base: position 42,348,967 of record NC_071089.1, read on the forward strand.
ACCGGCCCACCGGGAAACTCGCAGATTTCCTGGTGGAGAGGTCAGTCTGGAGGCCGGTGGCGTACTGAAGCTGTGTAATTCGGACGCACGACCACCTCCGACAACCACCTAATCCTTAAAGTGGCTGGCTCGTGGACGTCATGCCGACTAATGCCTCGGTGAGGTTCTTCGGCCTGCTCCCTTGAAGACGAAACGTGATGCTTAAGGGGGCGGGCTCACAAAGTTGACAGGTTCCTCGTGTTTTAGAAAGGAGTTTTAAACATGTTAAATGTTAAGACACAAGCTAATTAGCGTATATTGCACCTTACTTATTGATGTCCTCCATGTTTGACAATGCGGTCAGGTGTACATCTTGCTCAATGTATGCAATCCTTGATCAGCGCTTCGAGGGTGCATATTGCTGTGCGAGATGTGTGCAGGTTGCTCATTTGGAAGCACAAATCCTGAGTCTAGAGGAGCAACTGGCAACACTGAGATCTATTGACAACTTGGAGAGGAGTCTGCTGCTCACTGAGCAAGCTCTCTCGCGGGTAGAGGTGGGGGAGGATAGCGGGATGGAGGTACAGGACAGTCAGGCAGCTAGCTGGGTTACAGTTAGAAGGCGGGGTAGGGGGAAAAGCGCCAGGGAGGCTAGTCCTGATCTAGCACACCCCAACAAGTTTGCCCGGTTGGCAGATGAGGGGGATGTTAGTTCAGAGTTAGCAATACTGCAGCAAGTCACTGCCTCTGACCTCCAGAGCGGTGTCTGCTCCAGTAAGGAGGGAAGGACGAGCACAGGGCAGGCCAGACAGGTGCTGGTAGTAGGGGACTCTATTATTAGGGGGACAGACAGGGCAATCTGTCACAAAGACCGGGATCGCCGAACAGTGTGTTGTCTGCCTGGCGCTCGAGTTCGGCACATCGCGGATCGGGTTGACAGATTACTGGGAGGGGCTGGAGAAGACCCAGCTGTCATGGTGCACATTGGCACCAATGACAAAGTAAGAGGTAGGCGGAGTGTCCTTAAAAATGATTTCAGGGACTTAGGTAGCAAGCTCAAGGCAAGGACCTCCAAGGTAGTATTTTCTGAAATATTATCTGTACCACGTGCCACACCAGAGAGGCAGCGGGAGATTAGGGAGCTAAACAAGTGGCTCAGAAGCTGGTGTAGGAAGGAGGAGTTTGGGTTCATGGAGAACTGGGCCGACTTCTCTGTCGGATACAGGCTGTACGGTAGGGACGGGCTGCACCTCAATGGGGAGGGTGCAGCTGTACTCGGGGAGAAGATGGCCAGAAGGGTGGAGGAGTGTTTAAACTAGGGAAAGGGGGGGAGGGAAACTACAATATAGAAGGGGAAGATAGTATAGATAGAGAGCTGGGGCATATAAATGTACCTGGGGGTGAAGCGGAGGGAGGGGTTAGAATAGTTAATAGGGATAGGCTTGATAGGAGAAAAAACCATACACCTCTAAATTGTATGCTTACTAATGCCAGAAGTCTGACCAATAAAACTGGCGAACTGGAGTTAATAATGTCTGCAGAAAATTATGACATAGTGGGTATAACAGAGACATGGTTGGATGATAGCTATGACTGGGCGGTTAACATACAGGGTTATAGTCTATTCAGGAAGGATCGAAAAAAACGAAAAGGGGGAGGAGTTTGTCTTTATGTAAAGTCCAGCCTAAAGGCCACACTGCGGGAGAATATATGTGAGGGAAATGATGATGTGGAGTCATTATAGGTAGAAATATATGGAAAGAAAAATAATAAAATACTGATCGGGGTTTGCTATAAGCCACCAAATATAATTGAAGCAGCAGAAGATCAATTATTAAAGCAAATAAACAAGGCAGCAAATCACAATGAGGTGGTTATTATGGGGGACTTTAACTATCCCGACATAAACTGGGAAACCGAGACCTGTGAATCTCATAAAGGAAACCGCTTTCTGACTATAAGTAAAGATAATTATCTGTCCCAAATGGTACAGGACCCAACCAGAGGGGGCGCTCTACTGGACTTAATATTAACCAACAGACCTGACAGAGTAACTAATGTGCAGGTCAGAGGGCACCTAGGAAATAGTGATCACAATATAATACATTATAACTTGTCGTTCAATAAGGGAACTCTTAGAGGAGCCACAAGAACTATGAACTTTAGGAAGGCAAAGTTTGATCAACTAAGAGAAGCCCTTAACACTGTAAATTGGGAAAATGTCCTCAAAAACAAAAGCACAGATACTAAATGGGAGATTTTTCAAAATATCTTAAATTCTCACTGTGAAAAGTACATACCGTATGGGAATAAAAGTGTCAGGAGCAAGAAAAAACCAATGTGGATAAATAAAAATGTAAAGGTGGCAATAAATGGCAAAAAAAGGCATTTAAGCTACTAAAACAGGAAGGCAGTGAGGAAGCACTAAGAAGCTATCGGGAAAAAAATAAAATATGTAAAAATCAGATAAAAGCAGCAAAAGTGGCGACAGAAAGACTCATTGCCAAAGAGAGTAAAACAAACCCCAAAATGTTCTTTAACTATATAAATAGTAAAAAGGTTAAAAATGAAAGCGTCGGCCCCTTAAAAAGTAATGAGGGAGACGTTATAGATGGGGATCAGGAAAAAGCGAATCTATTAAATATATTCTTCTCTGCTGTATTCACAGAGGAAAATGAAATGCCAGGTGATATACAGCAGGATGAGATAAATGCCCCAGTACATGTCGCCTGTCTAACCCAGGAAGAAGTGCAGTGCCGCCTAAAAAAAATCAAAATAGACAAATCACCAGGTCCAGATGGCATTCACCCCTGCGTTCTAAGGGAGTTAAGTAATGTAATAGACAGACCCCTATTTCTAATATTCAAGGACTCTATAGTGACCGGGTCTGTTCCCCAGGACTGGCGCATTGCAAATGTTGTGCCAATATTCAAAAAGGGGACCAAAAGTGACCCGGGGAATTATAGGCCTGTTAGTTTAACTTCTGTTGTATGTAAACTGTTTGAGGGTTTCCTAAGAGATGCTATTTTGGAGTATCTCAATGAAAATAAATGTATGACTCCATATCAGCATGGGTTTACAAGGGATCGGTCCTGTCAAACTAACCTGATCAGCTTTTATGAGGAGGTGAGCTCAAGACTGGATCGGGGAGAATCGCTGGATGTCGTATATCTTGATTTTTCCAAAGCATTTGATACGGTGCCACATAAAAGGCTGGTACATAAAATGAGAATGCTTGGGCTGGGGGAGAATGTGTGTATGTGGGTAAGTAACTGGCTCAGTGATAGGAAACAGAGGGTGGTTATTAATGGTACATACTCTGAGTGGGTGACTGTTACTAGTGGGGTACCACAGGGGTCAGTTTTGGGTCCTATTCTTTTTAATATATTTATTAATGACCTTGTAGAGGGATTGTATAGTAAAGTATCAATCTTTGCAGACGATACTAAGCTCTGTAGCGTGGTTAACACAATAGAGGACAGTGCACGATTACAAATGGATCTGCATAGGTTGGAGGCTTGGGCTGGGATGTGGCAGATGAGGTTCAACACGGATAAATGTAAGGTTATGCACATGGGTAAGAAAAATCCAGGCTGGGAATATGTATTAAATGGGAAAACACTGGGGACGACTGACATGGAAAAGGACTTAGGAGTCTTGGTTAACAGTAAATTTAACTGTAGCGACCAGTGTCGGGCAGCTGCTGCTAAGGCAAATAAAATCATGGGGTGCATCAAAAGGGGCATGGATGCCCATGACAAGGAAATAATTCTACCATTGTACAAGTCACTAGTCAGACCACACATGGAATACTGTGTACAGTACTGGGCACCAGTGTACAAGAAAGATATAGTGGAACTGGAGAGGGTTCAAAGACGGGCAACCAGAGTAATAAGGGGAATGGAAGGACTGCAGTACCCAGAAAGATTATCAGAATTAGGGTTATTTAGTTTGGAGAAAAGACGGCTTAGGGGGGACTTAATAACTATGTATAAATATATAAGGGGGCAGTACAGAGATCACTCCCAGGACCTATTTATACCCAGGACTGTATCTATAACAAGGGGACATCCTCTACGGCTGGAGGAAAGAAGGTTTCTACACCAGCACAGACGGGGGTTCTTTACAGTAAGAGCGGTGAGACTATGGAACTCTCTGCCAGAGGAAGTGGTAATGGTAAACTCAATAAAAGAGTTTAAAAGGAGCCTGGACGTGTTTCTTGAAAGCAATAATATCACAAGTTATGGATAGTAGATTAATAGGGACAGAACGTTGATCCAGGGATTTATTCTGATTGCCATATTTGGAGTCGGGAAGGAATTTTCCCCCTGGTATGGGGCAATTGGCATCTGCTTCATAAGGGTTTTTTGCCTTCCTCTGGATCAACACGGTAGGGACACAATATGTATATAGGTTGAACTTGATGGACTTTGGTCTTTTTTCAACCTTATGAACTATGTTACTATGTTACTATGTAATTACAGGCACATTCCTTTTTTTTCTCTTCCCCATCCCTCGATACACTTTTTTTGCACTTTAACACAATATAACCCATAAAAGGGGAATACCATTTTAGATGGGAATGTAAATTAGGACACTACACTTTTTAGAGCATAGGTGAATCTCACTTCTTAATAGAATACATAATATTTTTTTATTGTATCCATGATAAACATTGTCTTTGCTTTAGTTATAATTGGTCTACACTTATATTTTATATACATTTTGTCATGTGTGTTTATACTCAATTATAAAAAAAATAATTTAAGTAGACAATTAAGTAAGACATCCCCAACCATTTTCCAGGATAGTAAATACATTTAATGGTCAAACTGTTATTAAAAAAAAAAAATAAAATGCTATACCACATAATTAAGTACCTGTCACAACACCGTGGTCAGGTAGGACTCCAGGACAAAACAAGGTCAAACAAGCCGAGGTCAGGATTCCAGAGAGCAGGATAGTCAATAAACGTAGCCGAGGTCAGGATTCAGGAGATCAGGATAAAGGGTAAACATAGCCGAGGTCAGGATTCAGGATAACAACGAAGTCAGGCGAGCCAGGATCAAACACGGGAAACAGTAATGAAAACACAATCTGGGCACTAGCACAAGGCATAGACAACCATCAGAAGGCAAGGCATAACTGATCTGAGAAGGTTTAAATAGGGAACTGCAGGGGAAATTTGAATCTCCCGACAAAGCGTCATGACGCAGGATGCCGTGTACCCGGAGGTCTGCCTCTCCTGCGCGGCACTTCCGGGGACGTCAGCGGTAGCGGCTGTGCGGTGGAGGGGGGTCTCCCTCTCCTTCGTGGCGGCTGCTGCGGAGGTGGCCGTGCGTTGGAGGGGGGTCTCCCTCTCCTGCCTGGCGGCTGCTGTGGAGGTGGGCGTGCGTTGGGTGTCTCCCTCTCCTTTGCGGCGACTTTTGCGGCAACGTGGGAACCGAGGATGGGTGAGTAACAGTACCTAATTATAGTAAGGAACACCCAGGATCCTGATTGGAGGGTTTTAATCAATGTGAGTGAATTATATTGATAAAAATTGTCTTTAAAAAAAAAAAAAACACAGAGGAGGCTCCTCTCTCAATTAATTGTTTTGGTCACTTTCTTCTATGTTTTGTTTTAAATTGAAATTTGAACATGTAATACACAAAACTAATTTCTATTTTCAAAATCTTACATACTGTGACAGAAAGCACGAGTTAATAATGGAGGGGGTGTATATATGCTTATATTTTGCAGGGTGGCTACTATCAGTAGTTTTTACCAGCCCCAGGGAGATGTTTGGAATTGTGTTTCCGTAATAAATCGTGTATTTTTGGGTCCCTGGGGTAGAGCATTTGGAGAGTAGGGCGGGTCAGTGCTTCACACCACAGTTTATGTGCAGCGGAAGAAAAACAGGTGGGAATCCAGTCTGGGGATTGGAGCACACCCTCATTAGTACTCGTCTGCATTCACTAATTAATGAGAGAGGCAGTTAAATAGCCTCCTGATCGCAGCAGAGAGAGATAATTTGGCTTCCTGAGAGCCGAGCGAGAGAGCTGCTAAAATTGATTACTGCTATTACATGTAGCCTCTTTTTGTTGGCAACAGATAAGCCGTCTAACTGCAGTTAGGTTGGAGAACTTTGTTTAGTTTAGCTCATAAGAGCAAGGATTTTGTTTTTGATTTGTTTTGTTCTGTTGTGTCTTAAAAAATAAATGCAGGGCCCAGCCTTTTATTTAACCCTCCTTGTGTCTGAGCTGTCTCTGCACCCTCGAAGACTGCGTGTGAGCAAAGATTCCTGGACAGAATACCAAGTTAAGGGGTATTGTCACATATGGTGGAGATTGCGGGTAACACACGGACAAGTCGGTAAGGTGCAAAATAGACTCAAGAAAATGGAGGAAGTCATTAAAACACTTATCCAGTGCACATTGGTGCAGCAAGAAACCAATAAAAGGGCAGCTGAGACTACTACCATACATGAAAAGGCTCTCTCTGTACAGCAGGAGAACATCACTGCACTACAGCAATTGGTGCTAGCCCAAAAAGAAAAACGGAGGCTTTGATCAGGCAAGCAACACTAGCCATGTACCATGCAGCAAGACATCCAGGGCCTATCTGAGAGGCTTACCAGGGATGCCGCAGAAGTACTGCAAGGTCCCAAGGTAATTAGAGCAAGTAACTATCTGCAAAAGATGGTGCCTACAGATGATGTTGAAGCCTACCTTATGGCATTTGAGCAAACAGCTGAAAGAGAAGGCTGGCCTGTGGCTGAATGGGCAAGCTTAATAGCGCAATTTCTAAGTGGAGAACCACAAAAGACATACTACGATCTAGAACTGGACCAAGCAAAGGACTACAACAAGCTTAAATTGGAGATCCTGGCAGGTCAGGGAGTTACAGCCGATATCCGCGCGCAGAGATTTCACGCCTGGATGAACAGCCCAGGAAAAGCCGTTCGGTCACAGATATTTGACTTGATACATCTCGCCAGGAAGTGGTTGCAGCCGGAGATTAACTCATCATAACAGCAACAGAAAGAGGTTTTGTCATGCAGGAGGAACCTACAAGGGCCACTAAAATGGGAACAAGCTACTTGGTAAAAAATTTTAAGTGTCGGGCATTTGGACACGTAGCAAAAGACTGCCCTGATAATATTGAACCGATGGAATGTAACTTGGGTAATAACAAGGATGTTTATTCATTATATTCCCGATCTGTGTGTTCTGCAAACAAAAGTGGCTGTGTAACCCTGCTTGACAAGTCTTTGGTATCTGACATTGATAATGATAACTGTAATAAGGTGGATATTGCATGTATACATGGGGACGTACACAATTATCCTACTACTATGGTACGGGTAGAGAGGCATTGTGGCACAGTAAACAGTCAAGTTGGCCTGGTATCAAAATTAGCACACGATATGATAATTTGTTAGATGATTTTCCTTTTGCAGATACATTGGTAGATGAACTGAATAGCAATGAGAAGCCCGAAAATAAGTTGTCACGCCCCATTAAAAAACTAGTTGGCGACAATCCAGAACAGAATGGTGCCTTGAATAGTCAGTAATAAGACATGGGGTTAATCAATTTAGAAGTTAGGTCAGGTAACGTCCATAGTGCACAATGGTCACATCCTACTTTATTAGTTGCCAGAAGCACCATTTCAGGAAAACCACTTACCTATCCGTATTTTGAAGTTGATAATTACTTCTTATATCGAATTGAGAAAAAAGATGCCACAAAGCAGTTGTTGGTGCCACATAGTTATAGGCGTACCGTGTTAAATCTCGCACACAGCCATGTCTTAGGGGTCATGTAGGAATGAAAAAACAAGAGAACGGATACTCAGGAGCTTTTATTGGCCAGGGGTAATTGCAGAAATAAATTTCCTGTGTCCTGTCAGCGCACTGCCCCATTTAAAGCATTCCGTAGTGCATTGGTGCAATGGATTTTGTTGGTCCTTAGGGAAGTCTGCGAGAGCACACCAATATATATTGGTAATATAGGATTATTACACCTGTTATCTCAAGGAGATACCTATGCGAACAACCTCTGCGAAGTCTATTGCTAAAGAATTGTTGATGATGTTTAGCAGGGTTGGGATCCCAAAAGAAATTTTGACAGACCAGGGAACACCATTCATGTCTAATGTTACTAAAGAGCTATGTAAGCTCCTTAAGATAAAGCACCTAAAAACATCTTTATATCGCCCTCAAACAGATGGTCTTGTAGAGCGGTTTAACAAAATCTTAAAGGCAATGCTAAGGAACTTAATCAATAAAGACAGGAAAAAATTGGATTTTCTGTTACCTTATTTCATGTTTGCCATGAGGGAAGTGCCTCAAGCCTCTATAGGCTTTTCACCTTTTGAATTATTGTATGGTAGGCATCCCGGTGGCTACTTGACATAGCCAAGGAAACGTGGGAACAAGAAGGTACCTCATATCGTAGAGTCATTTACCACATAAACCAGATGCAGGAAAGTATGGCAGCCATTATTCCCATAGTATAAGAACATATGGAAAAGGCACAACAGGATCAGAAGAATATTTACAACAGGAATGCCAGGGTTCGGGTGTTTCAGCCTGGTGACAGTCCCGGTCCTGGTTCCCACCGTAGAAAATAAGTTCCTAGCAATCTGGCATGGACCATATACAATTATTGAAAGGGTAGGAGAAGTAAATTACAAGGTAAGACAGTCAGGCAGAAGAAGACCTGAACAAATATATAATGTAAATTTATTCAAACCATGAAAAGACAGTGAAGTCTTAGTTACAGTCGAAGTCACTACCTTCCCCACAGAGGATAATGTTAAACCAGAGCTTAACATACCAGTAACCCTGTCTATACACCAGACACAGGAGGTAAAATAATTTATTAGACTAAATAAAGATGTATTTTCTCCAATTGCAAATGTTATAAAACATGACATTATTACAGAACCTGGTAAAAAGGATCTACCTCAAACCTTATAGAATACCTGAAGCGTGCAGTGAGGGAATTAGGACAAAAGCAAAAAAAAATGCTACACCTTGGGGTAATTGCAGAGTCATGCAGTGACTGGAGTAGCCCTATTGTACTTGTACCGAAACCTGATGGTACAATAAGGTTTTGTAATGACCATCCTAAATTGAATGCTATCTCAAAATTAGATTCATATCCCATGCCCAGAGTTAATGAGCTAGTAGAAAGATTGGGCAAAGTATAAATACGTATAAAGAAACCACCAGTCACGTGAAAAAGTAAAATAAAAATTAAATATATCCTACACGTTTTCAGCTCCCAGTCAACACTCCTCACAAATGTTCAAATGGTACGTATATCAAAAATGGGGCGCGTAAACATGTGGAAAAAATAAACAAAAACACAATAGTGTAATACATTCAACCACAAGTGATATGTAGTTGTGTATAATGCACTCACAAGTGTAGCATGAAAAAGTGGCTCATCAAAGAGAAAGACTTTAATTCTTCTGATGCAGTATCTTTTTATATGTTTGTTTTTATAAGATGTAAAGATCTTGTACATAAGCTGGAACCTTACCCCACATGAAAGGAACTACTCTATTGTAGAGAAAGAATGCCTTGCTATAAAATATCAAATATTACTTACTAGGGAGGAAGACTATTAACTGACCATGCACCACTCACATGGATGAGCCAGAACAAAGAGAAAAACATTAGAGTAACATTCTGGTTTCTGAGTTTGCAACCCTGTTACTTTTCAGTAGAACACAGGGCTGGATGCAAACAGGGGAATGCTGATGGACTCTCAAGAATGTACTCACTGATGTCTATGCTCGCTCATCCATCAGGTCTGAGCTGGGGGAGGATGTGTGACAGAAAGTATGGGTTAATAATGGAGGGAGTATATATACTGTGACAGGGAACAGGAGGGACATGGCATGGTGGTGGATAACATATACATTTCTCACAAAATACTGCAGTGCAATGTATTTGATAACCCCCGGGAGAATGTTTTGTTACAGACACAATGATGGAAATACTGTAGTTACGTTTGGGTCCCTGGGGTGGAGCATTTGGAGAGAAGGGAGGGCCAGTGCTCCACTCCACATTTTACTTGCAGCAGGTGATGAAGCCAGTCCAGGAGTTCTGATTATCCCAGATCAACCCAGATTATCCCACAGGTAACTCACCTGTTACCAATGAGCAGCAGGGGGCTGCTACAAAAAAAGAGCTCTGTGAGTTATTCAGATGAGAAACACACAAGCAGTGAGTGAGACTGCATTTTTCTCCTAAAGAATCTACTGAACGGTTCCTAAACGAAAAGGTCTGTGGTAAATGTTTTTGTTGGTAGCGGGTAAGCCGTCCAACGAGAGTTAGTTGCTGTTTGTCAGTAAGTGCTCAGAGAGAAAGGCTTTTCTTTTTGTTTGTTTTAATTTATGTTTTTTTACAGACCTTTTAATAAAAAGACTACAATTTCTAAAAATAATTCAGCCTTATGTGGTATTTCAAACCATGTGTGGTTACATGATCCCAGCTCACAATACCTTCTTATATTTTGCAGGGTGGCTACCCTCAGTAGTTTTTACCAGCCCCAGGGAGATGCTTGGAATTGTGTTTCCATGATAAATAGAGTATTTTTGGGTCCCTGGGAGGAGCACTTGGAGAGTAGGTCAGGCCAGTGGTCCACTCCACAGTTTATGAGCAGCAGGTGGGAATCCAGTCCGGGGATTCGAGCACACCGTCATAAGTACTCACCTGCATTCACTAATGGGAGAGGCAGTTAAAAAGCCTCCTGATCTTAGCAGAGAGAGATCATTTAGCTTCCTGAGAGGAGAGGGAGAGAGAGCTGCTCAAATAGATTACTGCTATTACATGTAGCCTGTTTTTGTTGGTAACGGATAAGCCGTCCAACCGCAGTTAGGTTGAAGAACTTTGTTTGTTTAGTTAGCGCTCATAAGAGCAAGGATTTTGTTTTTGATTTGTTTTGTTCTGTTGTGCCTGTCTCAAAAAATAAAAACAGGGCCCAGCCTTTTTATTTAACCCTCCTTGTGTCTGAGCCATCTCTGTAACCTGGAAAACTGTGTGTGAGCAAAGATTCATGGACAGAATATCAATTTAAGGGGTATTGTGTCACAATACATAGACATTAATTAGACATGGCTGGAAAAAGGTAATACATAGCAGCATTGATTATATTATAGCTTTAAGATCCTGGTATGTAAAAAGAGAGGTGCAAAAGTTACTCGGGCCTGTTTATATTCCGCCCAGGGGCTATTCTAGCCCCTGTTAATAATAATAATAATATATACATTATTCCAAAGGGACCATCGGATTTCAAATTGGTCCTGACTTTCTAATTCATAGGATATCCCCTTCTCCATATTATACTGAAATCACATCTGTTGGACAATTTGAGCCCATGTAGGAGAAATATTCTGCCGCCAAAAGTCTGGCTATTTCCGACTCAACCGCCAATAATAATGGAACAAACAAATATCTCCTATCAAAAGAGAACCATGTGCATGCTGATGTGTATCGGAGCAAATTCAGGAGATTTCTCAATGTTACATGATTCTAGATGGGTTTAACCTTTGTACAATTGCACCATATGTGCAAAGAAAGTTCCCTCAGACTGGTTGCGACACCAGCACACATTAGAATTAGAAGGGCTCATAAAATCTGAGGGATCATGTACCATCTGTATAAAACTTTGAAGTGCAATTAATGTATACCGTATTTGCTTGATTATAAGATGACCCCCCACAATTTGAATATCAATTTAGGAAAAAAAGCTTGAATATAAGACTACCCAATACAAAAAAAGTTTTACTAGTAAACATTGACAATGGAGATAGCGCAGAAAGGAGATGGGCTCCAGATCAGAACAAGGGGGGTGGAGATGGTGGGGAGGGGCAAGATCAGAAAAGAGGAGGTATGTATTAATAAAAATTCTCATAAAATTCAAGAGACTCGGGGTAATATTAAATGTATGCTTGCTAATGCAAGGAGCCTAAATAACAAAATGGGAGAACTAGAGGCAATAGCATACACTAAGCAATATGATATAATAGGCATAACAGAAACATGGTGGGATGAGACCCATGACTGGGCAGTTAACTTAAAAGGTTATACGTTATATAGGAAGGACAGAAAAAGCAGGAAGTCAAATACCGTATCTGCTCGATTATAAGACGACCCTGATTATAAGACGACCCCCCAAAATCTGAATATTAACATAGGAAAAAAAGAAAAAGCCTGAATATAAGACGACCCTAAAGGAAAAAAGTTTTACCAGTAAATGTTAATTCATGTAAACTATTTTTTTAATAAAAGCTATGATTGAGAAAAATATTTTTTTTGTTTTTATTTCCTTGTATTTTCCAACCTGTCCCCCAGTTACACACATCTGCCCCCAGGCTTGCCACACCAATTTGGCACTGTGGCCCATGATATGCCTTTTAACCCTCTATATGCCACTGTGCCCCATGGTATGCCTTTTGACCCCCTATGTGCCACTCTGCCTCCAGAAATGCCTTATACCCCTATATCCCATTCTGGCATTTAGGGGGTTAAAATGCATATTATGGGGCAGAGTGGCATATAGGTAGGTATAAGGCATTCCAGGAGGCAGAGTGGCATTAAGGGAGTTAAAAGGCATTGTATAGAGCACTCTGCCTCCAGAAATGCCTTATACCCCTATATGCCACTCTGGCATTTAGGGGGTTAAAAGGCATATTATGGGGCAGAGTGGCATATAGGGAGGTATAAGGCATTTCAGGAGGCAGAGTGCTCTATTAAATGCCCCCTTTAACGCCACTCTGCCTCCTGAAATGCCTTATACCTCCCTATATGCCACTCTGCCCCATAATATGCCTTTTAACCCCCTAAGTGCCAGAGTGGCATATAGGGGTATAAGGCATTCCAGAAATGCCCTATGTAACAAACACACACACACACACACACTTACTTACCGGTGCTTCCAATTTCCTTCTGTATTGCCGGGGCAGCGGGTTGACGTCTCCTTCCGCTGCAGCCGCAAGGAGGTGGAGTTGGCAGCGGGGGTTTGTCTGCGTCCGTCGCGGATACCTTCCTCGGCTGTCAGAGATCAGAGTTCCCCGCACCGGTGTGTGTGTGTGTGGGAGGGTGTTAAATGGCGGGGGGGGGGACAGGAGGATCCAGGTCCCCTGCAGCGGTGCGCGGGATCTGGATCTTAGTCTCATAATCAGACCTCTATTTGAGGTCTGATTAGAAGACGACCCCGATTAGAAGACGAGGGGTATTTTTCAGAGCATTTGCTCTGAAAAAAACCTCGTCTTATAATCGAGCAAATACGGTATTAAGCATCTTGAAAGCGACAAGGGATTTGTGGAAGCTTTATGGGTAGATATCCACTTGGGGCAAAAAAAAGGAAAAGAACTACTGGTTGGGATATGTTATAAACCACCTAATGTTAATAATGATGAGGAAGAGCAGCTGCACATCTGGGTAACATGTTAATTATTGGAGATTTTAATTACCTGGATATAAATTGGGATAGAGGGACTAGTAGTTCTGCAAGGGGATTCAGGTTTTTGAATCTGTTAAATGACACATTCATGTCACAACTGGTACAAGCACTAACTAGAAAGATTCCTGTCTGGATCTGGTCAAACATTCAAGTGGGAGAGCACTTGGGTAATAGTGATCACGATATGGTGTCTTTTGAAATAAACTAAAAAAAGAAATTGCCCATGGGGAATACTAAAACATATAATTTTAAAAAGGCCAATTTCAATAAGATAAGGGCAGCTTTACAACGTATTGACTGGCAAAAACTCTTCAGGGATAAAAATACTGAGGAAAAATGGAGTATTTTCAAACAAATATTAGCAGGGTACACTTCTCAGTATGTACCACTAGGAAACAAATATAAAAGAAACAAATTTAATCCGACGTGGCTTAGTGGGGACGTTAAGTAGAAAATTAAAAATAAGAAAATGGCTTTTACAGCATTTAAATAAGACGAATCAGAGGCATCCTATATAAGATATAAGGAAGCCAATAAAGCATGCAAAAAGGTGATTAGATGGGCTAAACTAACCCCAAAAAAAGTACATAAATTCTAAAAAAAACAAAAATGAAAAGTAGGTTCATTAAAAACAGAGAGGGGAGTGTTGGTTAAGGAGGACCAGGAAAAAGCAGAAACTTTAAATAACTATTTTTCCTCAGTATATATTAAGGAAGAACCTATGGCAATGGATATACATAGGACTACTGAGAAAAATTTTCAGTCAAACTGTGAGTGGATGGCTCAGGACAAGGTGCTGCAGCAACTAAAGAAAATTAATGTTAACAAAGCTCCGGGACCTGACGGTATTCACCCACGAGTACTTAAGGAGTTGAGTCCAGAAATAAGTGAACCTCTGTTTCTAATCTTTCAGGATTCTTTTCTTTCTGTAATTGTACCAGAGGATTGGAGGAAGGTGTCATGCCTACCTGTCCGGCTGGGGTCCCTCGGCGTTCCTCGCGCCCGTCCTCCTCGTGTGTTGCCGTGCGTGCGGCACGCACACGAGGGGGCGTGCGTGTCGAGCAGGCACGCCTCCCTGCCACCGACAGTCCTGATCGGGCTGCCGCAGCATGTCAGCGGCGATAGGAGAGACGATCCGCCGCTACATGCTCGCGGCACCCGACCAGTACCTCTTCTGCCTGTGTGGCGCCGCCGCCGCGTCGCTCGCGGCGGCAGCACAGGCAGAGAGGACATTGTGGTTAGCCGCCGCGGGCATGTCGGCGGCGATCGAGTGTTCGATCACCGCTGCATGTCCACGGTGGCTGTCTCCTTTCCTCTCCTGCCTGTGTGGCGCCGCCGTGACGCTCGCGGCGGCAGCACAGGCAGAGAGGACATTGTGGTTAGCCGTCGCGGGCATGTCAGCTGCTATCGAGTGTTCGATCGCCGCTACATGTCCACGGTGGCTGTCTCCTTTCCTCTCCTGCCTGTGTGGCGCTTCCGCGTCATTCGCGGAGGTACCACAGGCAGGAGGGTTTGTTTTGTTTCGTTGCCATCACGACGACGCTTCTCTTGCGCCGGTCGCGATGACGTCATCGTACCTGCTCTCCCGCCATTGGTCCTATTTAAACTTCCTGGTCCTGTGTTTCCTTGCCCGTTCAACGAGTCCATATCATTGTTCTCAGGGTGTTTGTTTCTCTTGTGCCTTTTGATTGCTATTTTTGTGTACCAGACCTCGGCTATTGTTCTTTGACTACGATCCTGCGCTGCCCGTCCCGACCTTGGCTATTGTTCTTTGACTACGATCCTGTGCTGCCCGTCCCAACCTTGGCTATTGTTTTTTGACTACGCTCCTGTGCTGCCTGCCTCAATCCCGGCTTGTTTATCGGATTTACTCGCCATTCCTGCATTGTGGGTCCATCACCTGTGGTGCCTGATCCGACGTAACACCTTGAACGGGCCCTACCATGGACCCCGCGGAAATGGCTAACGTCCTCTCCCGCCAGGACCTGTAGGAGCAGCTGCTTACGTCTCACTCCACTCAACTACAGTCCTTATCCAGCAAAATGGACGCTATGACTGACTTGCTACGGTCTCTGGCTGTCACTCCCTCTGCCAGACCGTCTTTCGTACCTAGGGATCCCAGCCCAGAGGACGTAGGTGCTACCGCTCGCTTGCCTCTCCTGGACAAATATGCTGGGGATCCCAAAGAATGCAGGGGATTCCTGAACCAATGTTTGCTGCATTTCTGCAACCATCCACTGGCGTTTTGTACCTCCTCCAAACGGGTGTCCTTCATCATTTCGTTGTTGAAGGGTGAGGCACTGCTGTGGGCCTCTCCCCTTATCGAGCAGGGATCCGACCTGATGGATGACTGTCCAGCTTTCATGGAGGCCTTACGGTCGGTCTTTGATATGCCAGGCCGCAAAGAAACAGCGGAAAACTCCTTGTTGGAGCTACAACAGGGACATAAGACTCTAGCCCAATATACTGTGGAATTCCGTACTCTGGCATGTGAACTCCAGTGGGATCAGGGTGCCCTCCGAGCTGCTTATCGGAAGGGTCTCAATGAGAAGATCAAGGACGTGCTGTTGTTCCACGATCCCCCATCTGACCTGGAGGACTTTATCTCACCCTATGTTTGCACGTGGACAAGCGCATTCAGGAGAGAAACGCAGAGAAAGACAAAGGCAGGCGACATCGGCCGCTTCCCTCCCATAGCGGTCCTCATTCTCCACCTACTGCACCCAGCCAACCCTCCGAGGAACCCATGGAGATTGGCACTATACGTCACCTCACTGAAGCGGAGAAAACTCGAAGGAGGAATCAAGGTTTCTGTTTCTACTGCGGACAAGCGGATCACCTCCTACGTACATGTCCGTTACGTCCGGGAAACGAAAAAGCTTAGGGACCAAAGGAGGAGAACCCCTAAGCATTAAGAACAAGTCTCCTCCCCAACGCATGTTGATACCCGTCTCGCTTAGGTGGCTAGACCACTCTGTGGTCACCCAGGCTTTGATAGACTCCGGGGCGGCTGGAGTGTTTCTGGACGAACAATGGGCTGTACAACATGGGCTACCACTACGTCCCAAAAAGACTCCTTCTGTGGTGACTGCTGTTGACGGTAGCCTCTTAGGTCGGGGAGTGGTCACCCAAGAGACCAGTCCACTCTCTATGTTCATTGGGGCAACCCACAGAGAAACCATCACGTTCGAACTGATACAATCACCTCATGCCCCCTTGATGCTGGGGTTCACCTGGCTACGGCTACACAATCCACGCATTGAGTGGGACAAAGGTGAGATACTTGCATGGAGTCCTTCTTGTCACCGCCTTTGTTCTTTACCTTGCACAAGGGTGAGTCTCGTTCTGGAAATCAAGCCTACAGACCCCAAGCTTCTAGTGCCGAAACATTATTGGGACTTTCTGGATGTATTTTCCAAGAGACAGGCAGAACGCCTACCCCCTCACAGATCCTATGACTGTGCCATAGACTTGTTGCCAGGTACCCCGCCTCCTCGTGGACGCACATATCTCCTGTCTGAGCCAGAAAATGAGGCTCTGGAATTATACATTAAAGAGAGCCTGGAGAAGGGCTTCATCCGACCCTCCTCCTCACCAGCAGGGGCTGGATTCTTTTTTGTCTCCAAAAAGGAGGGCTCCCTTCGGCCATGCATAGACTATAGGGAACTAAATCGTATCACCGTAAAAAAACGGTATCCTCTTCCGTTAATCACGGAGATCTATGACAGATTGAAGGGGGCTACGGTTTTCACCAAGCTCGACCTAAGAGGGGCATACAGCCTAGTACGCATTAAGGAAAACGATGAATGGAAGACCGCCTTCAATACGTGATTTGGTCATTATGAGTACCGGGTGATGCCCTTCGGCCTATGTAACGCTCCTGCCGTGTTTCAAGCCTTCATCAATGACGTGTTCCGAGACATGTTGCTTTCCCACGTGGTCGTCTATCTCGACGATATCCTTGTATATTCACCGGACATCATAACTCATCTTATGCATCTACGTTCAGTTCTGCAGAGACTGCGTGAGAACGGTCTCTATGCCAAAGCCGAAAAGTGCGACTTCGAAAAGAACAGCCTCCCGTTCCTCGGGTACATCATCTCCGCTGACGGCCTCGAAATGGACCCCAGCAAGTTGAAGGCTATCCCCGATTAGCCTATCCCCCATACCGTAAAGGCAGTACAACGCTTTTTGGGATTCGCCAATTATTATCAGCGCTTCATACGCAATTATGCCTCCATCGCAGCGCCTATCATCGCCTTTACTAAAAAAGGGGCTAATCCCAAGTACTGGTCTGTGGAGACTGTGAAAGCCTTTGAACGCCTAAAACATGCCTTCTGTTCAGCCCCCCTTCTGCAACGACCAGATCCTGCTTTGCAATACCTGCTTGAAGTAGACGCTTCAGAGACCGGTGCGGGGGCTGTACTTTCTCAACGGAATCCGACAACCTCCAAGTACCACCCCTGTGCGTTCTTTTCCAAGGGCTTCTCATCCGCCGAATGTAACTATGACGTGGGAAACAGAGAACTCCTCACGGTCAAACTGGCCTTTGAGGAATGGCGTCACCTACTCGAAGGTACCAAACTGCCTGTTGTGGTCATGACTGACCACAAGAATCTAAAATATATAGAATCTGCTCGACGTCTGAACCCTCGACAGGCCAGATGAGCCTTGTTCTTCACCCGTTTTAATTACGTCATGACATATCAGCCCAGAAGTAAAAACGTCAAAGCAGATGCTCTCTCCCGTCAATTCGACAGTCGTCGGGACTTCACCCAAGATGAACCCATCATTCCTCAAGCACGCATCGTCTCTTCCTTATCGTCTTCCGTGATGCACCGGATTCGTAAGCAACAGGCGCACATCACAGCGTCCCAACGACATCCTTCGGGACGGCTCTACGTCTCCCAGCAGTTTCGTGCTGCTGTTCTCCACTGGGGTCATAACCCATCACTAGCCGGTCATCCTGGAGCCCGCAAGACCGAGTACCACATCCGGAAAACCTTCTGGTGGCCATCCTTAACACGTGACGTCAGCGCCTTCATTGCCACCTGTCCTCAATGTTCTCGTCACAAATCCATGCACACCCGGCCTTCTGGTTTACTATTGCCTCTTCCAGTCCCAAGAACCCCATGGACTCACATCGCTATGGACTTCATTGTCGACCTTCCTGTCTCTCAAGGGTTCACTACCATCCTCGTTGTGGTTGACAGGTTCACTAAACAGGCTCACTTCATTGCCCTACGCAAGCTACCCACGGCGTCCCAGTTGGCGGATGTGTTCATCAGAGACATGGTGCGTCTGCATGGTCTGCCGCTCCACGTGGTGTCGGATTGGGGTCCCCAGTTTATATCCAGGTACTGGAGAACCCTTTGCTGCAAGTTACGTATCCGGACACATCTGTCCTCGGCTTATCACCCGCAATCGAACGGCCAGACAGAGCGCACTAACCAGACCTTGAAACAATACCTGCGCTTACACGTCATTGAATGCCACGACAACTGGTCTTCCCTGTTACCCTTGGCCGAACTGTCCTACAACAACGCTGTCCATGAATCCTTGCGTTGTTCGCCGTTTTTTGCTGCATTGGGATGCCATCCCGTTGTCCTGCCACCTCCTGCCGCCTCTCGCGGTGCCACCATCCCTGCCGTCGAGGAACGGGTCGCTGACATGTGTGCCCATTGGAAACCTCTCAGTGACCAGCTGGTCAAGGCCCAAGCCTGCAGCAAGGCTGCTGCTGACAAGCATCGTGCTGCACCTCCCCACTACAGGGTTGGCGACTATGTATGGCTATCCGCGCGGCACATCGCGCTTCGTCAACCAAGTAGGACACTGAGTCCCCGATTTCTCGGTCCCTTCCGCATCGTCCGTCGTATCAACGAGGTTGCCGTGTCCCTTGCTCTGCCTCCTTCCATGCGTATCCCCAACTCGTTTCACGTGTCTCTCCTTAAACCCTGCGTGAGTAACCGCTATTCTGTGGCCCTTCGTCCTCCTGCCCCTGTCCTTGTCCGCGGCCACGAGGAGCACGTCGTCCACCGCGTGCTCGACTCCCGTTGGCACCGCTCCCTACAGTATCTGATCGACTGGCGTGGGTACGGTCCGGAGGAGTGGACCTGGATTACTGCCCATGCTGTGCACGCGCCTCTCTGTGTCTCCCGTTGCCATGCCCGCTTCCCTCTCCGTCCCGGTCCTTCCCGCCCGGAGCGCGCTCCTGGGAGGGGGGGTTGTGTCATGCCTACCTGTCCGGCTGGGGTCCCTCGGCGTTCCTCGCGCTCCTCCTCCTCGTGTGTTGCCGCGCGTACGGCACGCACACGAGGGGGCGTGCGTGTCGAGCAGGCACGCCTCCCCGCCACTGACAGTCCTGATCGGGCTGCCGCAGCATGTCAGCGGCGATCGGAGAGACGATCCGCCGCTACATGCTCGCGGCACCCGACCGGTACCTCTTCTGCCTGTGTGGCGCCGCCGTGTCGCTCGCGGCGGCAGCACAGGCAGAGAGGACATTGTGGTTAGCCGCCGCGGGCATGTCGGCGGCGATCGAGTGTTCGATCGCCGCTGCATGTCCACGGTGGCTATCTCCTTTCCTCTCCTGCCTGTGTGGCGCTTCCGCGTCATTCACGGAGGGTTTGTTTTGTTTCGTTACCATCACGACGACGCTTCTCTTGCGCCAGTCGCGATGACGTCATCGTACCTGCTCTCCCGCCATTGGTCCTATTTAAACTTCCTGGTCCTGTGTTTCCTTGCCCGTTCAACGAGTCCATATCATTGTTCTCAGGGTGTTTGTTTCTCTTGTGCCTTTTGATTGCTATTTTTGTGTACCAGACCTCGGCTATTGTTTTTTGACTACGATCCTGTGCTGCCCGTCCCGACCTTGGCTATTGTTTTTTGACTACGCTCCTATGCTGCCTGCCTCGATCCCGGCTTGTTTATCGGATTTACTCGCCATTCCTGCATTGTGGGTCCATCACCTGTAGTGCCTGATCCGACGTAACAGAAGGCAGATGTGGTTCCTATTTTCAAAAAGGGTTCAAACTCTGTGCCTGGAAATTATAGACCTGTGAGCTTAACTTCCGTGGCTGGGAAAGTATTTGAAGGGCTGTTTAAGGATAATATTTAAGAATTCCTTGGGACAAACCGTATTTTTAGCAAAAATCAGCATGGTTTTATGAAACATAGGTCCTGTCAAACTAATTGCATTCTATGAAGAAGTAAGTAGAAGTGTCGATCAGGGTGTTGCAGGGGATGTAATCTACTTGGATTTTGCCAAGGCGTTTGACACGGTTCCACACAATAGGTTAGTATTCAAACTGAAGGAAATTGGTCTAGATGCAAATTCTTGTTCTTGGGTAGAACATTGGCTTAGAGATAGAGAACAGAGAGTTGTTATAAATGGTAAATGTTCAAGCTGGTCAAAATTGGTAAGTGGTGTCCCTCAGGGTTCTGTCCTGGGACCAATTTTATTCAACATATTTATAATTGACCTGGCAGTAGGCATTGAAAGTCATGTTTCTGTGTTTGCAGATGACACTAAACTAGGTAAAGTTATACAGGGCGAGCAGGATATTACTGTGCTGCAGAGGGATCTAGATAGATTGGGGGACTGGGCACACAAATGGCAGATGAAATTCAATGTAGATAAATGTAAAGTTATGAACTTCGGGTTAGCGAATGCACAAGCAACCTATACCCTAAATGGTAGGGAATTAGGGGTAACGACAAATGAGAAGAATTTGGGAATTGGCAACAATATGCAATGTCAGTCTGCGGTTGCTAAGGCCAGTAAGGTATTGTCGTGTATAAAAAGGGGCATCAAGTCGCGGGATAAAGATATAATTTTGCCTCTGGATAAATCAATGGTAAGGCCGCACCTTGAATGTGCTGTGCAATTTTGGGCACCTATTCTAAAGAAGGATATCATAGCACTAGAAAGGGTGCAGAGGCGGGCTACAAAATTAATAAAATGAATGGAGCACTATAGTTATGAAGAAAGGTTAACTAATTTAAATCTGTTTAGTTTAGAAAAACGTCGCCTCAGAGGGAATATGATAACATTATATAAATATATTCGGGGACAATACAAACCATTGTCTGGAAATCTGTTCATAAACAGGACTATGCATAGGACACGAGGTCATGCATTTAGACTGGAAGAAAGGAGATTTAGTCTAAAGCAGAGGAAGGGGTTTTTTACAGTAAGGACAATAAGGATGTGGAATTCTCTGCCTGCAGAGGTAGTTTTATCGGAGTCTGTACAGACGTTTAAACTGCAACTGGATGGATACTTGGAATATCCTGTCCTCCGATGAGGTGCAGACGCTGCGATCTCTGTGGAGGTCTGTGAGGACCTACATAGAGATCACAGTGTGATCGGTGCAGGGGGATCGCGGGGAGGGGAGTGAGAAACCATGTCTCTCACTCACCTTCCCGTCCTGAAACAGAAAAGCAGAAAAAAAAGTTTATTCATTTAAAAAATAATAGTAAAAAAATCATTAAAATAATAATATAAATAATGATAATAAAAATACTAATGTGAGCTGTAATGTCATTGTGACATCACTGGCATGTTCAGGAGGTCCCTAAGAGGACCTCTAACCATGTTTGTGTAAAAAAAAAAAATATATAAAAAATAAAAAAAATAATAATATAAAAAAAATATACAAAAAATATAAAAAATGATAATAAAAAAAACCTTACATCCCATTGCCCTAGCATAACATCTAGCCAGTATAACCCTCCTGCCCCCGTTCACAACCCCCAAACCCGTTAAGCCATGGTCCGTGGTGCTGGGAAAGTATGGAAAATCTATATAAATTCGGTATTTCTGAAATCAGGACACCTAAATTGATAAATTTGGAGGGGATTTTCCATCACTTTACCTAATTTTGTGAGGATTCAGAGGGAAAATGTAAAAAAAATCAGTTTTTTTTTCTAATTTTCTCTAGTTTTTACGAAATTTCTCATTCTAAATTTTCAGCTAATCATCCAACTATGGCATCAAAAGAAAGCTCTATCTCTCCTTGAAAAAACAATATATAGTTTACATGGGTACACTATTCACAGGAAAAGAGAATAATCTCTGAACCGACATAGCGCAAAAATAGCAAAATTGCTCTGGGCTTTGAGGTACCAAAAACCCCTGGGATTGAAGGGGTTAATAAAAACATGTCAAGGTCCGCGTACCAGACCCCGCAGCAGCGACTCACCTGAGTACCTGCTGCGTCATCGGTTTCCTCCTTCCCCGTGGCTGGATCTAAGGGGGCCCGCGCGCCCACTCACATAACTTTATTGTCCCCACACAGGGGATGGCGGGAACACGCTCAGGTGACGTCATGCCCAGAGGGGCGGGCGTACCTGAGCGGCAAGTTTAAAACCGAGCACTGAGCATAGTTATTGTGCCTACTGCTCGCATATCCTGAGTGTTCCTGTGCCTATCTTGTTCCTTGACCTTGGAACCTAAACAGCTCCCGTATAATTGTGTACCGACTTCGGCTATCCTTTGAACTTCGCTTATCTGTGACTCTCCGTGTATTAATCTTTGGCTTGTCCTCTCGACTACGCTATTTGGACTGATCTGCTAAATTCCTCGCCCAGGTTACTATCCTGCATACTGGACTCCGCTCCATACCTGTCGCTCCTGACAGACCCTGACGTAATAACTGAGCCTGATGGAGTCCGGAGGTCTAACCAATGCTATTACTGCACTGACACAGCAGATGGCAGCGATTAACCAATCTCTCCAAGAACTGCAGACTAACCAGAACCACCTGAGGCAACAGGTGCATCGACTACAACTGTAACAGAACCCTGCACCTGAACAAGCGGCCCAATCTCCTGCACCCGCTCCGCAGGGGGCCTCCGCTCCAGAGCCCTCGGTCCCTATGCCCGAACGCTTCACAGGCAACCGCACAAAGTATCGTACATTTATCATGACCTGCCAGATTCTATTCACTCTGAAACCCAGGACCTACCCCACTGACTACGTACGGGTCCACACCGTCATTTCCCTCCTGTCGGGGGAACCCCAGGCATGGGCTCACAATCTCATCCACAGCTGTAGCCCACTCTTGGACTCATGGTCATCGTTTCGCCAAGCGTTCGATGCTCTCTATGATGACCCATTCCGAACCTCCTCTGCTACCACCACCCTGAGAACACTAAAAATCTTTCTTCCTGGAATCCTGGAATGAGGCAGCCTTACATGACCAATTCCGGTGGGGGCTTTCAGAGGCCGTGAAGGATGAGCTCACTCGTATCACCATTCCTACGGGCTTGGAAGAGCTCATCTCGCTAGCCACCCAGATTCACCGACGCCTCCGGGAGAGAAGAAGAGAATGGTTGTCTACCAACCCCTCCTGGACTCCGGTCAGATCCTCCTCAGCACCTCTGTCGTCTCCACCTTAGGAGGAACCTATGCAGATCGGGATTGTTCGGGGGCCCCTGTCCGCAGTGGAGAAAGAGCGACGCAGAACCCTGGGACTTTGTCTCTATTCCGGCAAAGCAGGCCACACTTTCTAGGACTGCAGAGCCCGGGCCCGTTCCGCTAAGGGTAGGAGACCTGTAGCACATCTGCTATATTCGCTCTGATCATATGTCTAGTACTCCATCTTACCTATCCCTCTCCATGTCCTTGCAGTGGAGTAAAGGCTCCGCTAACCTCTCGGCGATGATAGACTCTGGAGCAAGCGGCAACTTCATTGATTACAAGTATGTGCAGTCTCTTTCTATCCCGACACACCGCAAGAGACATCCTGTTTCCATCCTGCTCGTTGATGGCAGCCCCTTAAAGAGCGGGCCTATCATCCGTGAGACCTGTACTCTGCTCGTCAAGATTGGCGATAAACACATGGAGTCCCTCCGCTTTGATGTTGTACCGTCCCCCATCTCTCTGCTTATACTTGGTCTCCCCTGGTTATGTCTGCACAATCCCTCCATCAGCTGGGAGACGGGGATTTTCTGATTCGCCTCACGTCATTGCAACCAGAACTGCTTACGCTCTGTTTCGCCCATACCACCAACACCTTACCCAAACAGTACAGACAGAATGCAGACGTCTTTGAAAAAAAAAGCCACCGAGACCCTACTGCCTTCCAGGCCGTATTATTGCCCCATTGAACTATATCCTGGGGTGTCCAACCCGTTTGGCAGGATCTACCCATTATCCGAACCCGAAGTGGCTGCTTTGAAAGAATACCTCGACGACAGCCTCGCCAGGGGCTTCATATGCCATTCTACATCCCCAGCCGGAGCCGGCATCTTCTTTGTGCATAAAAAGGATGGAGGCTATTCTTAACTGGCCTCCACCCAGAGACCGTAAGGGGGTACAAAGAGTCATTGGCTTCGCTAACTATTACCGATAGTTTATAAGGGATTTCTCGAAGCATGTACAACCCCTCATGGCTCTCACTTCTACACACAAGTTCGCCTGGACAGAGGCTGCTCAAAGGGCTTTCCAGTTTCTAAAAAGTAAGTTCGTCTCTGCTCCTATCCTCCATCTACCTAACCCCCACTACCCATTCACCCTCAAAGTAGAAGCCTCCGACACTCCCATGGGTGCCATCCTATCACAAAGGCAGGAGACAGATGGGCAACCACACCCTGTGGCTTATTTTTCTCTGACCCTTTCTCCTGCAAAAAGAAATTATTGTGTAGGAGAGAGAATTGCTGGCCATTAAACTAGCCCTAGAGGAATGGAGGCATCTTCTAGAGGGCATCTTACACCCTGTCGCGGTCTATACCGACCACAAGAACCTAGAATACTAATGGTCGGCTTAACGCCTTCAACCCCGCCTGGCCAAATGGGCACTGTTCTTTACCCGATTTCAGCTGCACTCCTTGTCACGTATGTTCTATGGGGCTCCCGTACCCTCTCCGGACCAAGATACCATTTTGGGCCCCATACACTTCCTTGCACTAACCCACTCCCTTTGGGAGTCCGTACGAAAACACTCTACACGCATGGACTCCTCAGAAACCTCAGGTCTACTGGAATGCTACGGGACTATATTATCACCAAGACCGTGTATATGCTCTTCCTGAGGTCTGTCTCCAGATCTTACAAGCCTACCATGACACACCTGTTGCAGGAGGTATATCTCTTCCTTCTCCACGTGTGCCCACGCTAAAGGGGTGCCTCAACAACCTGCAGGCCTGTTGCAACCCCTTTCAGCTCCCGCAAGACCATGGACTGATATCTCCCTGGATTTTGTCACGGATCTTTCTCCGTCTAATCACTTCACTACCTTATTGGTAGTAGTGGACAGGTTTACCAAGATGGCACACTTCATTCCGTACAGTCACCTTCCATCCGCCACAGAGACCGCCACCTTGTTCATCCGAGATATTTTCTGTCTACACGGACTACCTGAAACGATCGTGTCTGACCCGGGGTCCCAGTTCACCTCGTGGTTCTGGAAGGCGTTCTGTGAGCAGCTCCATGTGCACCGTTTCCTGTCATCCGCATACCATCCCCAAAGCAACGGCCAAACAGAACGCACTAACCAAACACTTGAACAATACCTCAGGTGTTACACCACATACTTGCAGGATGACACGAGCACCTACTTGCCCCTCGCAGAGTTTGCCTACAATAACCACCTACACCGTTCCATCAAGATGTCGCCTTTTTTTGCTAATTATGGGTACCATCCCACTATGTTGCCCGGTGCACCTATCCACAGTACTGTCCCTTCTGTCGCTGACCACGTCACCCAACTCTCCAAAACCTTCCTGCTTCTCCGTACCACACTGCTCAATGCACAACTCCGCTACAAGGCATTTGCGGATTGTCATAGAAGGAAACCCCTACCTATCAGCCTGGAGATAAGGTCTGGTTCTCCACGAAACACCTAAAGCTAACATGTCCCACGACGAAACTGGGCCTTAAATACATTGGCCCCTTCACCATCTCGCGCCTCGTCTCCGTCTCAGCAGTGGAACTGCAATTACCAGTCTCCATGTCCGTTCACCTGGTGTTTCGTGTGTCACTGGTTAAGCCCTGAAATTCCAATCTGTTCCCTGGTCGCCATCCGACTCCTCCTCCTGTATTGGTTGATGACACTCCCGAATACGAAGTGGAGGAGGTTCTGGACTCCCGTTATCGCCATAGCCGATTGCAGTATCCGATACGCTGAAAGGGTTACGATTTCAATGAGGGTTCCTGGGAGCTGGCCACTACGGTCCATGCACCGGACCTTGTCTCATTGTTTCATCTCCCTAATCCTTCTGCCAGTTTGCTGAATGTGTCCACTACCAGTCTTGTTCCTGTGGATGGCACCTAGGAAGAAGCCTAAAGCTGCAGCAGACAGCCGTCTACTTCCTGGTGCATCTACACCTGCCTACCCCACGCAGGGTTCTGATCCTGAACCCCTCCCTGCACAGAGACTCTTGTTAGACCTGGTAACTGGTGACACCACGCTCTGACATCCTGATGTAATCCTGACATTGAGTGATATAGCCCCTATGTGGAAGGAAGAAAACACTACACTAGTAGCTTCCAATAGAAACGGCTTCTAGGTAGAAATAAGGTGAGGTGGGCATAATCACTCATGTCGTTTGATCTCATGACATTTGCTATTTACCTCGTGTTACTGTGCTTCTGTATTAAGTTTATATGGGATGTTCAGTTTGTATGTATATCCTACATTTATTGTGATATGCCTGTCTTTTATGCCTCTTTGGAAATCATCTCCTGTACCAATAAAAATACTTCTTAAATAAAAAGAAAAAGAAATAGGGTGATGTGGAGGGGTGGAAATTTTTGTGACTGTGGAGGGGGGCATGTAGTTGATATCAAATCATGGGGCAAGAGTGATTGTGTGTATGGGTAGTGAAGATCTTGTCCCTCCCAGGTGTATTTTGCGGGACTGTGCAGGTATAACAAGCTGGGATTCCTCACACCCAATTTATTAATAGAGGACCCCACATTTTTACTGGTGCAATTCATGAGCACGAGGGTCAAACAGCCACAGTTGCAGAGATGTGAAGGTCACTCATTTACTTATAGATGATTGTGCTAAAATATGTTTTACTGTTCATTGTAGGCAAGTAAACAGCACAATTCTTTCTCTACCAGTTGTTATAGGGACCCAACCTACACAGACATCTTACTAGCCCTTGTAGCAGCTGAATGACATAGAACACTGCTGCTAGGTTTATTGTATACAATTAAAACTAAGTCCTCATTTAAAGGGATAGCCTATTGTCCCTAACACGCCTAGTATAGAAGAATAAGTATTAAAATACTCTGTACATTTATTTATTTTCCCAAAATGCATTACCTTGCAATTGTCAACATGAAATCAAATCTGCCACTTAGGTGACCAGTCCTTCAATTTGACCAAATCCCATTGGAGAAAAATAATAGCTAGTTTATGTTACTTAACTTTGTGTCATCTGTCAAACTGATATGTGGCTTTTAGCAAGATCAATAATAAAGACATTCATTACCAGTTTACCTAGGACAAAATTTACCACTTTTGTCCAGTTTAATAATTTTCTATTAACAACAACTCATTGAACACTATCCTTAAGACTTTTTTTTATTCCAGGTGCAAGCAAAGATGCCTAAGCTTATCTCTTCCAATTTGTAGAGTAACCTTTTATGCGGCATTGTATCAAATAATTTCCAAAAATCTTAATAAATCACAAACGCTAAAACACTCTGATCTATTTTTGTTCACCTCTTTAAAGAATGTTAAGTTAGTCAGACACATACTGACAAAGTTGACTCTTATTTTAATGATACATTGGACACAATGTATTCTTGAATATTATCCCTTAGCAAGCTTTAAAATAATTTCCCTACCACAGAGTCCAGGCTGAGGTCTCTATCTGGGGAAAATAATTTTACCTGGCTAAGATTATGACACTTTCTTTGAACAATACCAGTGCTTTTACACCATCTTTTGGTGTCATGCAGAGCCTGTGTTGGGCTAATGCAGAAGTTTGGTATTGAAAAGGTTAACCTTGCCAGATGTGTTTTACAGCCAACAGCTTAAAGTCACACCAAGTGAAACTTTCTACATACCAGCGCTCTTCCATAAATTAATTCAGGTTCACCCTCAGTTTCCGTCCCTGTGCCCTAACCGAACTCTACCTACTGAGAAAGCCGGAATGAACCACGTTACTTAATTGCTTTACTTAAATTGGGTACTGGGTGTTACCAAAGCGTCCATCAACTGTAGTCAGCATAAATTGGTGGTAGCAGCGTGTTACCAGTCTGGTGTGGTTTTTGTGATGTGTTTAAGGGTTTGAGTGACCAAAGGGTTGGTATTGTTAACCCTTGCACACCAAACAATCCGGCAAACCCATGTATGTGGGGTATCACTGTATTTGGGGGGTGTTGCTGAACAAATATTGGGGTCTTGTTTGACAGTGACATATACCAGGAGCTGTAAACCCATACCTGAAGTGCCTCTTTTGTGATAAAAAAAACACAAAAAATTATTACCACAAAGTTTGACAAAGGGTTAAAATACTAGCATCTGAAATACCTTGGGGTGTCTAGTTTTCAAAAATATATGGTTTGATGTCGTAAATTGCATTGGCCAACTTTAAAGATAACCGAAATAGCACATGGGGCAGATTTAGAAAAAAAAATGGTTTTGAAATAGCAAAATTCTACCTGTACTTATTGCCCAATAACTTGCAGAAAAAAGCAAAAAATGTATTTTTGGTATTTCTAAACTCAGGACAAATAGTAGAATCTATTCAACAGGTTTTTTCATTGGCTTTTTTGGAGTAAAGAATTTTTCAAATAAAAGTGAGAAAAAGTGTTTTTTTTTCATCAATTCAATATTTCATCATTTATTTTTTTTATAGGAAATTAGATATGATCAAAATGGTATCTAAAGAAAGCCCTTTTTGTCCTGAAAAAAACAATAACTAACTTGTGTGAGTTCACTAAATGGGAGAGGAGAAAGTTACAGCTAAACAGGAGCACTGCAAAAATATTAAAACAGCCTTGGTCCCAAAGGGTTCAGATAAATAGCATAGTGCTTGGAAAAACATGAAGTATATTAAGCTGTAAGATACTCGCTGCTAAATGTGCTTAACCGTGTATGTATAATATTGTCTTGAAAAGGTCAATACTATAAAATATATCAAAATATTTTTTAATCAGAAAAAAATGAAGAGGAGGAACAGGAAGCAAAAAGAGAATTGAAACGAAGGCTTACGCGAAAGGTATACATGTGTGAACAATTTTCTGTAATACTTTATTAGAGCAATGTGTTTATATTTGTGGTCTCTTATTTAGTTTTTCTGAAAAATCTGACATTATTATGCATAAAAAATATTATATTTTTAAGTGTAACCTTAAATCATTGCATTGATTATTGGAGCTCAAAAAATGGAGCATGTACTAGGAGACTTGGCATTGTAGGAGTATGATTGCTAACAGCAATCACACTGCTATCATGTGCAGGTTCTAGCATGTAGTGGTTGCCTGGGCATGATAGGAGTGTAATTGCTGTCAGCAATCATATATATATTAATATTGTTCACATGTGAACTCAGCCCTGGAGGCATAGAATCAGACATACAAATCCTGTATTTGCAAGTATACAATAATAATGTATGGAAACATAGCATTGCAGGTATAGATCAACTGGAAATCCTATAAAAACTCAGCAATAAAGGTAGAAATAAAACTACAGACATAGATGATAGGTTGCACAACCCAAAGCCAGCCCTGGCGTCCACACTGCCCACATAGAACCCGACCAGCACCCAGATTACACACACAGGACCTGCCATCTTTGTCCCCAAACAGCCTAGCATGAGTCAACTTTGTCCCCAAACAGCCCGGCCTGTGCCATCTTTGTCCCATAACCACCCTGCCTGTGTCATCTTGGTCCCCAAGACTCAAACATCCTGCTTGTGCCATCTTTGTCTTTCCACAAATCAATTATACATCTGTCATACACACAAACACTTTTACAGTCACTCACTAATTCACACTTTCATTCACAAAATTCACACAATCATTTATTCTCTCACTCATTGACACAAATTTTCCACACATTCATTCATTCTCTCACTCATTCTCACTGTTCATTAATGCATTCTCACAAACTCATTAATTTCCCTCATTCTCACAATGTATCCACACATTCATTTATTCTCTCACTCATTCTCACTGTTTATTTATTCCAATATACTTACTACCCTCTTTCTCACTTTCTACCTTTCTGCCCTATCTACCCCCTTCTCACTCCCTTCTGCCCTATCTACCCCTTCTCATTCCCTTCTCCCCTATCTACCCCTTCTCACTCCCTTCTCCCTATCTATTTAGGGGGGTTTGTATTAAACTGTTAGACGAAAGGATCATGGGAATATATTTTATTTGAATAAATGCAAATGAGCACACTGCCACATATGGCTAATATATCTTCCGACAGAATGCTGCCCTCTGTTGGTTTTACATTAAGTAGCATTGTTCCATATGCTTGAAATCCAAAGTTATTATGCTACTTAATGTAAAACCAACAGAGGGCAGCATTCTGTCCGAACATATATTAGCCATATATGCTAGTATGCTCATTTGCATTTATTCAAATAAAATATATTCCCATGATCCTTTCGTGCAATGGTTTAATACAAAAAAACCCCAAAATAAATAGAAAAAAAGAGTTTGCAAGTTCGACAGAATTAATGTCCGCGAGTGCGGACATTTAACTGTTGCAGCGGGGAGACCAGCAGATCATGGGAATATATTTTATTTAAATAATGAATAAATGAAAATGAACACACTGCAACATATAGCTAATATATCATTGGACAGAATGCTGCCCTCTGTTGGTTTTACATTGAGTTGCATAATAACTTATTAAGCTACTCAATGTATCTAGCCAGCAGAGGGCAGCATTGTGTCCGAAGTTATAAGTTATTATGCTAAGTTAAATGTCCATACCAGCGACTTTGTTGGTCGCTGGCACGGACTTTTAACTGTTGCAGCAGGGTCCCAGTGGTCTCCCCGCTGTGTCAGTTAAATGTCCGTGCCAGCTACATTGAGTAGCTTAATAAGTTATTATGCTACTCAATGTAAAACCAACAGAGGGCAGCATTCTGTCGGATTTCTTTTCCTTTATTCTACATAGCAACTAGTGGTAAGGGGCCGTGCGAGTGAGCCTATTGGTCTCTTGCACGGCCCTTTACCCTACGGATTTCTGCTCCCGTTATCTAACGCAGCATCGCAGAGGTTAACGGGAGCGGAAATCAGGAGTTAAAAAGGCCGTGCGAGTGAGTCTGTTGGTCACCTGCAGGGTCTTCCTCTGGCATCAACCCTGGCTTCTGCTGGCAGGGGAGACCCTGATCTTATATGTACCAATTGGTTGATGCCAGAGGAAGACCCTGCAGGTGACCAGTAGGCTCACTCGCACTGCCCTGTAACCCCTGACGACGAACCTGCGGATTTCCACTTCAATCAACTCCAGCGATGCCGTGAAGATCAGGTAGGCTAGATGGGGAAGGGACTGGGAAGATTAGTAGACAAAGCCGAAGACGATCACGAAAATTCTTCGCATCTTGTCTTCGTCTTCGCCTACGTTTTACCTGCACTGTCTTCTCTTCTCTGTGTCTTCGGAACGAACATGAAAACGCACTCTTCGTGTTCGTTTTCATGTTCGCCCGAAGACGAATGCACAAGTCTAATTTCTAGTGAGAGGGTGACAAGTTTTGGTGCCTATTTTTACATTTATTTTCACTGTTCACATTTGCCCTGTATTGCTTATCAGGGCAAATTGTGAACAGACTGTAGGGGTGAGGGTTCATCATAGGTTAAAGGTTCATTAAAGCTTCCACCCTGTAGGAACCCTTTTACCTTTAACACATTTCTAGTGGTATCAGCACTGAACCACAGGCAGAAAATTTCCAAGATGGAAGTTGGGGCATTGCTTGTTATTTTGGTACACCGTTACAACATATGCTTCAGCAGGACAACGCTGATGCTGGCTTCTGCTGGCAGGGGAGACCCTGATCTTATATGTACCAGTGGGTACAATACAATGCAACAGCTATATAATAATTACATCCTAAAGGTCATGTATACCATTTGCTATATGATGTTATAATATAGGGTTTAGGAAACATCTTTAGAATAATTTGGTAATTTGAATCATAAAGCTTTTTAAAAAGCCTTATCATTTTTATAAGTTGATGCCGCTTTAATTGATGTATTTGAATCTTTTTATGTTTGCAAACATCTCATAGATGTTACAAACATTTCATCTACATTATCATGATACCATTCATTAACTCACTTGTCTTCTCTCTCTGCTCTCTGTTTACAGCTCAGCCTGAGGCCCTCTGTAGCTGAACTGCAGGCCAGGCGTATCTTGCGCTTCAATGAATATGTAGAGGTTACAGATTCACTAGACTATGACCGTAGAGCTGACAAACCCTGGGCAAGGTTAACTCCTGCTGATAAGGCAAGGACATAATTCTCCATTTTGTAAAGGCGTATGCATCAAGTACACTTTGTTTCGTTACTTTCATGACAGATGAGTTTTACATCAGTTCCCAAAGAATCACTTAATGAACAGATTTTAAAATGATCATTGTGTAATACAGGTTAGTTAACCAGAAGCCGCATTTACTTGTCTGAACTTTTAGAAGCTATTGAATCCACATTTGTCCTAGGGTTCCCATGAATACTCCTTATATTCAAGTGACTCTCTTATAAAGGAGCATCATTAACCTATGTCAGTACATCTGCAACTGTACATCATTTAACATAAAGCAAACTGTTATATTTTGCAAATGTTTTTTTTGCAAAAAAGTAACACTTGTTTGAGAATGGAAAAAAGCTATTGCAATATATATTTTCTCAATTTTGAGAAATCTGTAAATAAAATAGGAATAATGCCACGATTATAATAGATATAAAAACAATAAAACCATAGCTGGTTTTGTAAATTCCATTCTTACTTTAAAGATTAATTTGTTTTTTTTTAGCAAAGCAAAGTCATGCCTCCTGCCTCTATCACCCTGGAAGCCCAAAGGACTGCACAGAAACAATCTGTAGTAATTTATTTATTAAACATTAAATGGACACTGGAATGGCCCATGCAGTCTCCTCAACAGAGACATTTTTTTACTGTTAAAAATGAAGGTACTTACCTATAGGAGAACTGCAGAATTCCCCATCCTTTATTTGTACTCCTGGTTGGCTACATGAAGCAGCCAATTAGTGGAAGTACTTTATTGAAGTGCTGCACGAATGCTTATACCATGATGCATTAAAGTACATAAGATGGCTGGTGTATCCCTGCAAAATTTGCACATCTGGATAACATTTAACAGAGCCAATGTCCTCAACAAGTCTCCATGAGCGTAGGAACCCCTAAAAATCTGGGGGGGGGCAGCATTTTCCCCATCAGATCCCCACTTTCTCCACCTCTACCCCTTCTCACACTATCTACCCCCTCCCCCCCTCACACTTTCTTACTATCTACCCCCTCCATACCCTCCCTTCTCACACTTTCTACCCTCTCCCTACCCCCCTTCTCACTAGCTACCCTCTTCCTACCCCCCCTTCTCACCAGCTACCCTCTCCCTACCCCCCTTCTCACTAGCTACCCTCTCCCTACCCCCCTTCTCACTTGCTACCCTCTCCCTAACCCCCCTTCTCACTGTCTACCCCAGGGGTGTCCAAGTTTTTTCTACAGTGGGCCACTTCATCAGAATTGTATACGTGCGCGGGCCGCACTCATTTTTCACTGTGAGAAAATATGGCCTTTAATACAATATGCAGATTAAAATAAAGTAAATGACACAAAACCTTTACTTTTCCTCTCACTGATTTCTGGGCCTAGAAAGTTTTTTGTGACTACAAATTCAGGACTCAGGATAATTAAAAATGAAATAGTTCTATTTATTCTAGGGATGCACCAAAATGAAAATTCTGGACCAAAACATTCACAAAACCGAAAATAACCCCCCACCTTTAAAAATAATAATAAAAACTCACATTTTTAATAAGTAGGTAACACATCACAATTGGACAAAAAAAAATATCAATATGACTTGGCATGATAGGAGTGTAATTGCTAACAGCAATCACACTCCTATCATACCCAGGCAGCCAGTACATGCTGGTACAGGGTAGCTGTAAGTGATGTGCAGACCACATATTGCTGGCATTATCAATACACAAGGGGGGGGCAGCTAGCTAGGTTTCAGGATGTACTGGCTGACTTGACATGATAGGAGTGTGATTGCTAACAGCAATCACAGTCCCATCATGCCTAGGTTCCAGCACTTACACATCCATGCTATCACACACACATTCATTCATTCATATACTCATTCATTCACAGATTCATTCCCTCAATCACGCATACTGATTCAAACACCCACCCCCTTACCTGCACTGCAGCTCCTCGATGCCGCTCACAGACTTCAGCAGGGGGGCGCGGCCTCCCTCTGCGTTCTCTGGTACTGCACAGAGGAAGCAGGATGTGATGTCACTTGAACTCTGCTGGGTTCTGCTTCCTTTGTGCAGTACAGAAGACCCTCCCACAGGTAAGTAGCAGGGCTCTTGTTGTAGCAGGACTCGAGGTGCGGAGCCAGGGCAACCGATCTTACGCGGGCCGCACCTCGAGGTCTTGCGGGCCACATTTGCTGCGTTTCTATTGGGGGGGGTTCCTACGGCCCTGGGGGGGATTTCTTCATTATCAGCCCCCCCCGCATGAGTTACTGGGGGGGGATCTGTCCCCCCCGTCCCCCCCGTTCCTACACCCATGCAAGTCTCTGTAAATTCCATGCTGGATAATAATCTTTTGATAGATAATATATAAGTGGCAATAATTATGCTTTGAGTTACAATGAGTTTGACTCATGTAACAATGTTATAGTCAAAAGAGGAATTCTTGCAGACTATGTAAACTGTATTTTTCAGGCAGCAATACGCAAAGAACTAAATGAATTTAAAAGCACAGAAATGGAAGTGCATGAAGAAAGTCGACAGTTTACAAGGTGAGTTCCTATTCCTAGTTACAAATTTGCATATAGTACACCTCTGCTCCAGGTGCACTTCCGCAAAAGGCCGTAGCTTCCGGGCACATCCTCTTCCCCAATTGGAGGCTGTCCTTTTTTTGTGGAAGTGCACGAGAGGCAAATAGATTTGTGGACAAAGAGAGGTGCAGAAACACTTCTATTTTTTCACAAATCTATCCAGAAAGAACATGTCCTGGGGCGGCAAATTACTGCCCCCTGTCAAAGTGCAGCCTGGATCCCATGTAAGAGCTAGCTCTATTCAGTATGGTACCTAAGGCTTTTTTTAAAGGAGGTTCAGTGGAATAAGAAATTGAGATAATATCTCCATAGAGAGAGCTATCTTACCTTGGTCTTGACATTATTATTAACTTTTATTTATATAGCTTCAAGAATGTATGCAGAACTAGAACACAGAACTAGAACTAACAAAGACAAACTGATATATTAGGTAAAGAGGGCCCTGCTCACAAACTTACAATATAGAGGCTTATGGTATGTTTGTTATTAGGATGCTAATGTGACACAGCTGCCTGTATGGTAATGTGGAATTTCAGCTATTATTTTTACTTTTATTTTAACATATTGTTACTATTGTAGATTGGCCCTAACACAGTATGTATTTTGTCATTTTAGATTTCACCGTCCGTAGTGAAATAAAGAACTGTCATCTCAGCTGGAAACCAATTACAAGAACATGTGCACAAATGCTTTTTGTACCTCAATCAATACAAATCGAGACAAACAGAAGAAGGACCAGGGAGACATTACTGGAGATAAATATTTAAGTTCTTTTTGTATGGGCTTCCTCCAAAGGTTAACAGCACTAAGGTTTTCAGTTCAAAAGTCCTGAAAAAATATATGACGGTTAGGTATGCTAAAGTTAAAGCCTGGTGTGTTTTGCAAGAACAGAATGAAAATGCTGCCTTGTGAGTTAAACTGCATAATACGCTCATTTTGTCTTCATGTAACTATGCAGCAATTGTATGCATCCTGTAGCCTTCAGCATACATCATGGAATATGCTTGTGTTTGTCTTTTTTTGTCTTTTGTACAAGATGACACTGATAGAATGTCAGAATCTTTCCTCCTGCTTCTTCTGGTTTTCCATGCAAGATGCATGGTAATCTATAGTTTCAGAGAACAATATGTTAATGTGTGGGCGCTCTTTAAATAATTATTTTAATCTCCATCATAACCACTCAGTGTGACATACACTATATGTACAAAAGTATTGGGACACCTGACCATTACTCTAACAGGGATTTTTATGAAATTGCATTCTTACCACATAGACATTAATATGTAGTTGTTCCCCCTTTGCAGCTATAACAGCTTCCACTGTTCTGGGAAGGATTTCCAAAAGATTCTGGACTGTTTCTGTAGGAATTTTTGCCCATTCATCTAGTAGAGCATTTGTGAGATTACGCGTTGATGTTGGACGATTCGCAATCCCCGTTCCAGTTCATCCCAAAGGTGTGCGATAAGGTTTAGGTCAGGGTTGGTGGGGGCCACTCAAGTTCTTCCATGGACCTTGATGTGAGCACTGGGGCCCAGTCATGCTGGAATATAAAAGGGCCTACCCCAAACTATTCCCACAAAGTTGTAAGCATAGCATCGTCCAAAATGTCTTGGTATGCTAAAGCTTTAAGGATTTCCTTCACTGGAAGTAAATGGGGTAGCCCGATTCTTCATGATTCTTCACTCCATATAACATGTTTCGTGTGGCAGCATGCTTTACACAACTAAATCTGACACTTGGTATTGTACTTGCTGATGTGAGGCTTGCATGCAGCTGCTCGCCCATGGAAAACAATTCCGTGAATTTCTTGATGCACAGTTTTTGTGTT
The DNA here is from genome assembly GCF_027358695.1 of Spea bombifrons. Lineage (NCBI taxonomy): Eukaryota > Metazoa > Chordata > Amphibia > Anura > Pelobatidae > Spea > Spea bombifrons. Next base: position 42,386,248 of record NC_071089.1, read on the forward strand.
GATATTAATTAATTAATTAAACGCTTCCTCTTTACAATCATACCACTTATAGTTGAACATGAAATATCTAGCAGAGATAAAATTTCACTAACTTATTGCAAAGGCTATCACAGTACCACACTTGAATTCTCTTCAGAACGACCCATTTTCTTTTCACAAATGTTGGTAAATGCAGACTGTATGGCTTGATTTTATACAACTGTGGCAATGGGTCTGATTGAAACACCTGAATTCAATAACTAAGAGGTGTGCCCCAATGCTTTTGTCCATATACAGTATCTTTAGGTGTAACACATAAATATTCACATGCAACAAATTAGGGGTGTGCAATAAAAAAATTAATACTTAGCTCTGAGAGAGATGTACTTATAAAGTATTCATATTTCAAGCAATATAAAAAAAAATATTGCATTCTACGTTTTGGCAATCCACCAAAAACAAAAACACTATATGTATCTCACTCACATTTTTATGAGCCTTACAGATCCAGGCTCAGAAGATATACAGCTGTAGACTGTGTAGTGTAATTTGTCCTTACACACAACTCAGACCATGTGTAGCAAAAGCAAAGTGGGAATGGAACAAACTTATAAAGAGAACCGGGATGCAAAGAAGAAAGAGTCGAGAAATGCTTTTGTTGATATACTGTATAAGCTTGGATGCATGGATGTCTGGCGCCATCCGAATGATGTCTTGAATCACACAGGTAGTCTAGTAAGCCTCCGCTTGGTAATGCAGAACAGTGACTTCAGTCTGCCTCCTCCCTCTTGTGTCACAATGCCACGCTATACATGTTTTGCTCTTGTGTGAGGGGCAAACGAATAGGATTAGTGGAACGAAGAACCAAAGACCCAGAGAGGGTCCATTCGGTCTGAGGTGTGCCATGACCGACGTACCAGGTAGGCCTATAGAGGGCCAACCCGTAAATAGAAATGAAAGAAAGGATAGAGGAGAAAAGAGGAAATAAAAGGAAGGAAATGAATAAATAGAGGGGGGGGGCAGGGAGGGCAACGTTAGGAGCTGTAACGTAGCTGTGGAAGGGAGAGGCGTTGGTTAAATAATCATAGCCCCTCCCACAACTACAGGCTAATATACATCAGCCTTCACATTTGTGTGAGGGGCAAACGAATAGGATTAGTGGAACGAAGAACCAAAGACCCAGAGAGGGTCCATTCGGTCTGAGGTGTGCTATGACCGACGTACCAGGTAGGCCTATAGAGGGCAAAAAGAAGACACAAAGTTAGTTGTACCATAACATGACAATATGAATGACCAAGCTTATAGCGCGAGTGACGTTAGGGCATTACGCATTCCCAAGATTGGTTGTGAGATATAAAGAAGGAAACACAAGGAGTTCCATCTGCCTAGCCTTAATCACCTGGGCTGGAACTATTCTTAGACGCTGCCCCGATTATGCCAGTGGGTACGTAATAACCTAACATATCTGATAAACATGACTGACAACGGCTCCCTGGGGAAGGGCAAAAGAAGACTGGCTTTCGGTTTCCCAGTCAAAGACCAACAACACGGCTCCCAGGACTGCAACTGGGCACCAAACTGAGTCGGTAAGAAAAAACATAATTCGTGTACTTGGCCGGACTGATTCAATTTCGTATGACCGAAGGACAGAACGAAACGATCAGCAACAGAACACAAGTCCGAGACTTCAGAGATGACGAAGAACAAAGCGTAACGGCCAGTACCCCCGGTCGCATGAGCCAACAAAGGCTGATTTACCGTAGCAGTAAAATAAGGACTGCAACTGGGCACCCGGGAACATTGGTATGAAGAAACAGTGTACTTGGACCGAATTGATTCATTTCGTATGACAGAGTGACAGCTCATAATGATCAGAAATGTGACACAAGTCGGAAATTTGAAGAACCGAAGCTGAATTAAGTACAGTAGCCAGCTCACCAAGCTGCCTGTATCCGCAAAAGTTACATGGAAGCTTAAGCACTATACATGTACCAGGACTAAACAGGATGTCCATAACATTAGCAAAGCTCTTACTCGCCATCCATCGGTAAATTACTGGAGGACTTCACTGGCTTGACCTTGCAGACCTTTAATACTTTATATCTGGGTGAGAAGAAACCTGAGAGGTTCTTATAACTACAATATTGATGTAGACTTCTGTTAGGAAAAGCTTCATCGCTAAATGAAAAAGGCTTAACTGTGATCACAGTGAACTAATAGCGGATAAGATCAGATTGTCAGCTCTGAGGGACAGTTTGCGTATAATTGTCAATGTGTGAAGAATATGAGTGGATGATGACAGTCTCCGAGCGAGACCAGAAGGCTCACACTGAATCCTCTCTCTAAACGTCCCACTCACTGGAGCTAGAGCAGCAGACATGTAACGGACTCACGGACGTGGAGCCTAAGAAGCAGACATGTAACAGACTCACGGATGCGGAGCCTGAGAAGCAGACATGTAACGGACTCACGGATGCGGAGCCTGAGAAGCAGACACGTAACGGACGCGGAGAGGCAGACACACAGACGCGGAGCCTGAGAAGCAGACACGTAACGGACTCACGGACGCGGAGCCTGAGAAGCAGACATGTAATGGACTCACGGACACGGAGCCTGAGAAGCAGACATGTAATGGACTCACGGACACGGAGCCTGAGAAGCAGACATGTAACGGACACACGGACGCAGAGAGGCAGACACGTAACGGACTCACGGACACGGAGAAGCAGACACGTAATGGACTCACAGACGCGGAGAAGCAGGCACGTAACGGACTCGTGGATGTGGAGCCTGAGAAACAGACACGTAACGGACGCGGAGAAGCAGACACGTAACGGACTGACGGACGCAGAGAAGCAGACACGTAACGGACTGACGGACGCAGAGAAGCAGACACGTAACGGACTGACGGACGCAGAGAAGCAGACACGTAACGGACTGACGGACGCAGAGAAGCAGACACGTAACGGACTGACGGACGCAGAGAAGCAGACACGTAACGGACTGACGGACGCAGAGAAGCAGACACGTAACGGACTGACGGACGCAGAGAAGCAGACACGTAACGGACTGACGGACGCAGAGAAGCAGACCTGAAAAAACAGACTCACGGACGCGGAGAAGCAGACATGTAATGGACTCAGATGTGGAGCCTAAGAAGCAGTCATGTAACGGACTCAGACGTGGAGCATGTAACAGATTCATGGACATGCAGCGACAACCATGAGCTTATCCCCCCCCCCCAATTGACTCCGGCTTGAATACTGTACCCACAGAGGTGCATTTAAAGGAAAACTCATCAGCCGGAATGAGGAAATCGATGCTGAAGCTCGAATGGGAAATAAGGGCCAGGGGGCTTCTTGAGGTACAGCCATAATACCTGTAATGGAACCACATGCTAAACCCTAATCAGGAATTATGGGGAGGGATGAAAAACAGCAGCTTCTCTTAAAACCAGATTCCACACTAATAGGAGATAGACATTGCTTGGGAAATAATGCCTCGGGGCACATAGCTTTGGGAGGGCCCAAAAGCATCCATGCAAAAAGGACGTAGCATTAATAGACTAAAATGGCAACCAGTGGAGGCAGGGCCTGCAGGAGAGGAAGGGGGCAGGTCTGCCGGTGCAAGCTGGGCTTCCAACATTGGCTAATCTCTCGTGAATTAAGGAGACCGATGCCACCCACTAGTGAGGTGAGCATTTCCCTCATTACACCCCGTCCACAAAACTATATTGTGGCGGGCTGGATCTATGAGGAGGAGACAGGGGACTAGCAAACAGTAGGTAGAAAAATACTGCTATGCTGGCCTAGGCAGAGAAAGGAATGTATCACCTATCGTATACAGCCGTTGATTTAGCAACAGACTGAGCACGGAGGGAATGTGAGGCGGCAAAGTCTGACCCAGAAGCGTGTGAACAGCGGATGGAGGACGTCTTGACTTGATCGGATAGAAATGGCAAGTCTATGCAACGGAACCTGGACAGATACCCCGGACCTAAATCTGAACTAACTGAATATCTAACCGAGCTCCGCGCTGGAGCGGGATGAAACGTAGAGGGAGGCCTATTTAACTAACAGTGAGGCACCAAAACTAGCTCGTGGGGCGTAACCTCCAAGCGAGGAGGGGAGATTGCCTCGGGGGTGGGCGGGTGGACCAACTGCCTAGTTCAATGAGGCCATCTATCTACCGAGGGACGTAACGAGGTCTAGCGAATATTGCCTCCTATCTGACTCACTAAACCTGACACTCTAAGGTTAGCAACCCCATGGAACATCTGTTTCTTCCAATTATTGGAAGAGGGGCCCTGTTGTAATGACGGGAACCGACCTGCCAGTAATATTATAGGAATGGGAAACTGAACAGTGAGATAAAACAGAGTACCTCAATACTCACGTGACCTTGACATTAATCCTAAATAACACGCAGCACAGTGAAAACATAAAACCTACACGACTTATCACACGGGCAAGCTGTAATCGTGTACAGTAACGTGGAGAAAAAATACGTGCGGGGCGGTTGATACGTGGAACCGCTTCCCAGCAGAAGCGGTAGAGGCCAACAATGAGTATCTGAATTAGCAACAAAAGGAAATAACCGTACCTGACTAGACGACTAGTTAAGAAGACGTGTAACAGAAAGTACTTGAAGACCAAACGTGACAAATACACCTAAAAACAGCCATGTGACCTGGGCACTTGTCCTAAGTAACAAGCACCCATAATGAATAAAAGAGGGGGGGCCAGTGAGAGTTTGGGGGGGCCAGGCCAAGCACCTACTACCAGAAATACACAACAAATGTAACCTGCACACAGAGAATACATAAGAACATACAAGACTTATCTCATGGCCAAGCTGTATAATGTAGAGTTAATTCGAGGAGGACTGGTTGATACGTGGAGCAGCCTGCCAGCAGAAGCGGCCGAGGGCAACATATAGTTCCTCAATTGCAATAACAATTGATGGAGGAAATAACAGAACATGAGGTGGCTGTCCCATCTGTAACTGCTTTGAAAGCGACCAAAAGCAACAAATATATATATACATACACACACAAATCATGTGACCAGCCTAAATAACATGCACTAATAGTGAACAAAGGGTTAATGAAAAAAGTGGTTAACTGGCAACCCTTATTGACTCTAGCAACAGAAATTCCTCAAGCAGGGGCAGTTGATACATGGAACAGTCTCCCAGCAGAAGAGGTAAGAGACCAACAGTGTAAACTAGTGAATGCAGCTTGTACGCTGATTGTTATCCACAAATTGTGTGTACATGAATTAATTGGAGTTAAGTATAATTTGAAAGTACTCCAACAACAACCAATGTAATTGACCAGCTGTAGCATACAATGAGTAACTCCAAGCACGATAAAGCGAGGGACTGTAAATACGCTTGGATAAGGAAACGAACCTCCGTAAACGTGCTGACATAGAAACATGAGCTGAACAGTATAAAAGCATGACGGCAAGAGAGCGTGCGTAATGATGTGTAGTGCACGACTAGAGGTATCAACAGGTATCGGTAGTAAAAGGGTTAACAGACTTAGTACCGTTTGAGTGTGATAGGGCGCACCTGAGTGGCCATGCATACATATAAACAATCCAAATCAAGAGAAGTACCCAGCATAGCTCCAGTGAACTGCTACCTTTAACACAGATGTTTTAATCAGGCACTGTAGTAAAAGAAACATAAAGAGATTACGAAGAAAGTGAAAACAGGCTTGGGAAGGTTTAGGATTGATTACCAGCACCTGTGCAGTGCCCTGCATCCACAAAGCAGTCTGTAAACAACAAAAACCCCACGTAGACCCCGTAAATGAGTTAATAAACGACCGAGCAAGCCACGAGAAAATAAGTATAACCGGAAGAGGGGTGCCCCCTCTCGAATAACCCTGGAAAACCTGATTCGCCGGAGTCATTTGGCTCCTGAAACACAGACATGCCACACTGCCAACACTAGCCCAAAACTGCAATGTTCCTTCCTGAAGTTCCGTGACATCACTTCCTGTATAGCATCAGCCAACGTTAGGAGCTGTAACGTAGCTGTGGAAGGGAGAGGCGTTGGTTAAATAATCATAGCCCATCCCACAACTACAGGCTAATATACATCAGCCTTCACATTTATTAAGCTTCCAATAGACATGGATCGAGGTTGTCCTCTACTGTGTTTATATTCCATCCCACTAATTCTTAGGGTAAATCAAAATCTTTATTTTTGAATTTTCAGTACATAACAAAAACAAAAAGGGGGGGTACAGAAGGAAAAGGGGGGACATGAGGCAAAAACTGAAAGAGAGCATCGCGGTGGGAGACCCGAAGAAACACATCACATCATATGAAAGACATTGTGCATGATAACAGCTCACATAGGTACAGTGAAGAGTTGCACGTCAAGGGGCAATGAAATACGTGCAATAAAACATAACTGTTGGAACCACAGGATACAGCAAAACCCACTGTGCGAGCACAAAGGAGGCTATGGAAGAAGCCCTCATGGGAACGCCACCCAAGGGGAGGAAAATGACAAGGACGGGTAAGAGAAGAGAGGGGAAGGCATGAAGGCCAAAAGGAAAGAGGGGAAAGACGAAAAGGGGGGTATCCAAGTGAGAGACCCAAGGGGACACAAAACAAGATAGCAGGCGAGGGACAAGGCGCAGAACAGCCGCGCACCCACGTGCACAACAGGCCATAGGGCACGAGACAAGAAGTCATAGACAGCGGAACATAGGAGAATGGTGAGTAGTACGCCATAGAGGTGCTGCGTGATAAGGTAGGAACCCAGGGAAAGAGAGAAAAAAAAAAAAAAAAAAAAAAAAATAAGGAGGGGGAAAGACAAGGGAGATAAGATACACGCCTCTCAACTACCTCGACCCAACCCAGGGAAAAGCGTCTCAGTGCAACTAATCCAACAGGGGGCAAATAGCAGGGCCGGAGACGAACTCCAGCCAATAAAACCAGGTCTTCTGGTATCTTGCCTCCGCACCCGTGGCGAGTAAACGTAATTCCTCCAGGACCCTCGTTTGCTCAACCCGGAGGACCCACTCCTTGAAGGTAGGCGGAGCAGGGTCACCCCAGTGTAATGGGATGAGTGCCTTAGCAGCCGTGAGAAGATGGCGCGTAATAGACCTGCGGAACCATCGTTCCGAGAGGGAGGTATGAAAAAGAAGGCAGAACTCCGGGGTGAATGGAACCTCGCGGTCTGTAAGGCGTCGCAACTGGGCATGAACGGATTTCCAGAAGGGAGCTATGCGAGGACACTGCCACCACAAGTGCAGGAGAGAGCCCGGGGAGGCGTCGCATCTCCAACACCTGTTCGGCACGTCAGGGCGGTACAGGGATGTCAATGCCGGGGGACGGTACCACAAAGCTAGGAGCTTGTAAGACATTTCCCGGTCAGCAGTACTCACGGAACAACAGTGGGTAAGGACGCATATCTTGTCCCATTGCTCTGCCGTAAAGGCAACCTGCAGCGCAGATTCCCACCGTCCCATAAACGTAGGAGGCACCGGGTTAGACGCCTCAAGGAGTAGACCGTAGAGCCGCGAAACACCATGGGGCGGGAGCTCAGCAGCAACACAGAGGTCCTCAAACACAGTGAGAGCACGCGACAGAGTGTGCCTCCGGGGTAACGACCGCACAAAGTTGCGGAGTTGGGCATAACGGAACACGTCCAGAAGAGAAGGGGGTGTGTGGCGAGAAAGTTGATCCAGAGGCTTAAGGCCAGCTCCAGAGAGGTAAGCGCGGATCTCCGACCTCCCGTCCCCAGACACAGGCGAAAGGAAGGCACCACTCATCCCAGGAGGGAAGTCAGGGTTATACCTAACTGGTGTCAGAGGCGAGGGCACAGAGGATAGCCGTGTCCTCCTAAGAACCTGGGACCAGACCGCAAGGGTAGCCCGTATGAAGGGATGGGGCAAAGCCACACCCCGAGCAGTGGGAGACAGGAGCCACGGCAAAGAGGACGCAGGAAGGCCTAGCAAAGCAGAATCCACGGCCACCCATTGTTTATGTGCAGGGCTATGGGACCATTCCATAACGCGTAACAAGTGGCATGCCCTGTAATAAGTGCGGGGACAGGGCAACGCCAAACCGCCTTTAGATTTGGGGAGAATCAGCGTAGCCAGGCGTACCCTAGGGGCCCGAGAGCCCCAGACAAACCGCAGAAAAGCTGCACGCAGAGAGGCAAAGAAAGAGGGAGGGATAGCAACAGGGAGGGTCTGAAACAGGTATAGAATACGAGGCATGATGTTCATTTTAAGCACATTGATGCGACCCAACCAGGAGATCGTCAACGACTTCCAGGACAGTAGATCAGACCGGACAGTGGCCAGCAAAGGGGAGAAATTATAGTGGAACAGTTGGGAGAAGTCAGACGTCAACCAAGTCCCCAGGTACTTGAGCTTAGAGCTACACCAGGCAAAAGGGAAGGAGGCCTTCAGGGGACAGACCACCTCTTGAGCCAGGTTCACGTTCAGTATTTCAGACTTGGAGGCGTTGAGTTTAAAATTAGTGAGGGCGCCGTATATGGAAAACTCCCGGAGGATGTTCGGGAGAGTGACATGAGGGCGGGTGATAACGAAGAGGAGGTCATCTGCGTAACCCAAAATCTTATGATCAGTTCCCCCGACCCGTAACCCACAGATGTCGGGGTTCATCCGGACAGCTTGGAGGAAGGGCTCAACAGAAAGCACAAAAAGCAGGGGGGACAGCGGGCCCACTAATTCTTAAGCTTTTTGATACTTGGTCTCTATCCTACATCATATGTATGTGTATTGCGTAGACATCACAGTGCCATTTACTATATTAATAGTATAATTATTCCCACATTAAAAATTACCAAAATGTCTTGGGTTTGTAATATAGCCAATATTTTTTGTGTTCTTTTTGCATTAAAACAGAGTTTGGATGCTTTGTGGTGGTATGCAAAAAAAAAAAATCATTATGTCATTATCCCTAATGTAATAGAATCATATATTCTAGTTTGGCCTTGGGAAAGAGCATTTTTTTAAATATATTATAAACTTATTATGGAGCAATAATAACACTAAGGCTGATATATACATAGAATTCTGCCAGTAATATATACCTAAATCTTATCAGGGGGAGTATGTGAGAAATGCCTCTCCCTTACCTGAAGATTAAAGATATTTCACCTGAAGTCCTGGGGAAGTTTCACTTCACTTGTTCACACTGGGTCAAACCCAGGGAGTTCCTAGCTATGGTAACCAGCCAACATCACTCATATATTTGTGTACATACGTAACATATACCAGAAATAAGGCTGGTAAATTTCACATTTATTGATTCACTGGTAAATAACTTAATTTTTCTTCTTAGAGAATATTGGAAATATTCTGTTTTTTCCCTCATGATTAAAAAAAAACTTTGCGAAAAGGAAATCACGTAGGCAATATTTAGGAGAACTGATAAAACCTAACACTGTGTGATATTACTATTGAAGAGTAAGTAGATTAGACTTTTTGAGCCTGCTCATAGGATGCTGACTGCAGTAACCTTCCACTTAACATAAACCTTTTACACCTTCAGAGAGCTAGCTAGTAATGCTGATCTCTGGTGGTATGCTCCATAGGTCTGTCAGTTTCTCATAAAGGGTGATCCTAACTAATCTAACATGAATTACATTACATTTAATGTAGTATTTGTCATGGTTGTCTAGTGGCACTTTATAAATAAAATTCATCACATAGCCTGCCCGTGGGCACCAGTTTGACAACATTGTTCAGGAAAATAAGTGTCAATATTTTTGGGCTGACCTAAATTTTACTGATTTAAAATTCTGATTTCAGTATTTGTCGGAAAGACCAGTTAAAATTCTGCCATGTGTGGGTCGTCTTGAGCAGATGCAGAACGTTTGTGTGAACAACAGAATTATCCAAACTAAAAAATGTATTAATTATTTGAAAAATTAATACTGCCTTGTATCCACTGTAGAGCTTCACACATATTGCACAGTATCCAGAAAACATATGGCTGAATATTAATTTGTGATTGAGAACTTTCTATTGTCACACACATTTTTACAAGTGTCAGAACCAGAGACGGAGCGTAGCGCAGGATCCGGTGACAAAAAGGTTTAATGAGTAAAGCAATTTAAACACACAGTCCAAACAAACAGAACAGCAGTACCGTAGTCAGCAAACAATTCTAAGGTCAAAAAGGCATGCACCGCAGTCTCATAAACGTGGTCAAAGTTCCAATTTAAAGGGGCAGAGGCAGGTAGAGGAATCCAAGAAAGGGTAGCCAAAGGTCAATTACCAGAAAGTCAAGCAGGGAACATGAAGTCTTTAAGTAGTAGGTCAAAAGGTATCCACAAGGAACACGGCTCAACTAGCAAGCAGCTAGGGTAGGATTTGCAGGGTCTTTATAGTGTCTCTGATTGGAGATCCCTCCCTTGCATACCTGGTCTCCTCCCCTGCACACCTGATCCTCCTCTGGACAGACCTGGTCTCCTCCCCTGCACACCTGATCCCCCTCTGGGCATACCTGGTCTCCTCCCCTGCACAGCTGATCCTCCTCTGGGCACACCTGGTCATCTCTCCTGGGCCGGGTAATTGGTATGGGAGCGGTAGGCAGGCTCCTCTCCCTCCCCTCCTGATTGACCTCTTCGGTCTGCCCATCTCTGACCTCCGGGGCGTAACCACGCCCCCCCGCCACGAGGAAAGCGCGCGCTTTGGCTAAGCGCGGTACGCGGCTAAATCGAGGCCGGGGATACGGCCTACCTCGCAGACGAGCGATCGTGCCGCGAGGCATCTGACACTCGGGACCAGTTCCCCGCGACGACAACTCCCGCCACAAGGTAGGTAACGGACTCCGGTCCTGACAACAAGTCATTAGGTCACCTTTCTTATTCTCTAGCTGTTCTTCAGAAACAATACATGCCATAGTGCACCATGTCATGATTTATTGAACAAAAATAAAGCCAAAATGGAGAAGCCATATGTGAAAAACTAAGTACACCCTTACTGCTTCCATAGAAATTAAGATCAGGGGAGGGCTGGCAGCCTAAGGCCTGGGGGGCAAGTCTAGTCAAGTGACCCGTTACGCCACCGAATCAGCCCACCATCCATGCCCATTGTCCTGAGTCATGTAACAGGACAATGACCCCAAGTACACCATCAACGGAATAGCTGAAAAAGAAAATATGGTGTTGCAATGGCCCACTCAAAGTCCAGAGCTTGACCCTAAGAGAGCTGTGCATAACCAAATGCCTGCAAGCCTCAATGAACGGAAGAAACATTGGAAGGAAGAGTGGGCAAAATTCCTCCAAAACTATATGAGAGACTAATAAAATCATACCGAACGATTATTTCAAATTATTGCTGCTAAAGGTGGTTGTACAAGCTATTGAATCATAAGGTATACTTAGTTTTTCACACATGGCTTCTCCATTTTGTCATGTGTTATAGTTCATCTGGGGTTGTAGTAACCTAAGTTTTAGACCTACCAATGAATAGAAGTCCTGATATGTAAAACCATATAATTATGTATATATGTATGCAGTAGCGTACCTAGTGGGGGGCGGCTCTGCCCCGGGTGGTGCTCATCGGGGGTGCCACGGGCTAGGGTGACCACATGTCCCGGATCCCCGGCAGCCTTGTCACTTTTTTTTTTTACGCGGAGGAGAGAGGGGTGCCTAGCTACCGCTCGGCGCCTCCCTCAGTCTGCTTCGCGAGGCCTCTAACTCCGTCACGGTGCCGGCATGTCATGCTGAGCAGTGAAGCAGCGCAGGGCCGGGGCAGGAAGCAGCGGCAGAGCAGGAAGACGGAGGTGGTGGGAACTACAGGACTTCTGGATGGTAAGTCCAAAACCTTTAACTACAAAGGGGGAGAGGGTAGATAGAAGGGAGGGAGATGGGGGTAGATAGCGGTGGGTAGATAGTGTGAAGGGAGGGAGGGGTAGATAGAGGAGAGGGAGAGGGGGTAGGTAAAGGGGGGAAGGTAGATAATGAGAATGAGTGAGAGAATGAATGAATGAATGTGTGGATGAATTGTCTGAATGAGGGAGATAATGTTTGTGAGAAGGCATTAATGAATGTGTAAATTTGTGTGAGTTAGAGAATAAATGATTGTGTGAATTAATTATGTGAATGATTCTGAGTGTTTGTGTATATGATAGATGTATAATGTATGATTTGTGGAAAGGCAAAGATGGCACAAGCAGGATGCTTGAGCCTTGGGGACCAAGATGACACAGGCAGGGTGTTTATGGGACAAAGATGGCACAGGCCGGGCTGTTTGGGGACAAAGTTGACTCGTGCTGGGCTGTTTGGGGACAAAGATGGTAAATCCTATGTGTGTAATCTGGGTGCTGGTTAGGTTCTATGTGGGCAGTGTGGACACAGGGCTGGCTTTGAGTTGTGCAACCTATCATCTATGCCTGTAGTTTTATCTCTTGTTATGTTTCCATACATTACTATTGTATACCTGCAAATACGGGATTTGTGTGTCTGATTCTATGCCTCCAGTGCTGAGTTCACATGTGAACAATAATAATAAGAATATTAATATATATATATATATATATATATATATATATATATATATATATATATAACTGCTAACAATCACACTCCTATCATGCCAAGTCAGCTAGTACATGCTGAAATCTGGGTATGCCTGGGCATGATAGGAGTGTGATTGCTGTTAACAATCATAGATATATTAATATTGTTATTGAATTTTTGTTGTCCTATTTTGCTGTGTTACTTACTTTAAATAAAAGTGTGAGATTTTTTTTTATGGTGGGGAGTCATATTCGGTTTCGGACAGGTAAATGCTGCATTTTCGGTTTCAGTCCAGAATTTTCGCTTTGGTGCATCCCTAAACCAGACAATGAAGTGGTAGGCCTACACCACATCAATGTTTGGCTTAGAATATAGTGATAGGAGTTATGCTGCACTATTATCCATGTCTGGCTCAATGTATAGTGATAGGGATTATGCTGTACCACCGTCTATGTCTGCCTCAGGATATAGTATTAGGTGTTATGCTGTACCCCTGTCAATCTCTGCCTCAGTATATAGTGATAGGTGTAATGCTGTACCACCGTCAATGTCTGCCTCAGTATATAGTGATAGGTGTAATGCTGTACCACCGTCAATGTCTGCCTCCGTATATATTGGTAGGTGTTATGCTGTTCCACCCTCAATGTCTGCCTCAGTATATAATGATAACAGCAATGCTGTATCACCTTCAATGTCTATGCCAGTATATAACTGTGACAGAATGACCTATCATACAGGGCCCCAAGGTACTCAGAGATGGCTCCAGCCTGGCTGCCAAACAGGCAGGAACTCTATTGTGTAAACTAATCCCATAACAGGATTGCTGCCAGGGGGAGATTCAGTAGCGAAAGGGGATTAAAGGTTGGGTTGTCTACATGTACCTGTTTATCAATGTTAATTTATGTTAATTCCTGCTGTACTCAATTCAAGGTAGTTGTGTCTACTTATTGGGTACACATAGCAGGGTTCCAAGGTATGCATGTTGGCTGGTGCTGGAAGTTATTCCAGGGACAACAGGAGGCTACATGTGGGTGATCTCTGGGAGTTACTACAGCTCTCTTGGTGAACCCGTTACAAAAACGATAGAAGCTATGCAGTTTTAAAGTGTTTGTGGGGGGGCTACATACAGGATCCGCCCCAGGTGCCAAATACTCTAGGTACGCCCCTGTATGTATGTATATATATATATATATATATATATATATATACATATATATACATACACACAGACACACACACACTCACTCACTGGCCAGTTTATTAGGTACGCCATGCTAGTACCGGGTTTGACCTCTTTTGCCTTCAGAACTGCCTTCATTCCTTGTGGCATACATTCTACAATGTGCTGGAAGCATTCTTCTGAGATTTTGGTCCATATGGACAAAATGGCTCACACAGTTGCTGCAGATTTGTCTGCTGCACATCCATGATGCAAATCTCCCGTTCCACCACATCCCAAAGGTGCTCTATTGGATTGAGATCTGGTGACTGTGGAGGCCACTGGAGTACAGTGAACTCATTGTCATGTTCAAGAAACCAGTTTCAGACGATGTGAGCTTTGTGACATGGTGCATTATCCTGCTGGAAGTAGCCATCCAAAGATGGGTACACTGTGGTCATAAAGGGATGGACATGGTTAGCAAAAATACTCAGGTAGGCTGTCGTGTTTAAATTATGCTCAATTGGTACTAAGGGGCCAAAGTGTGCCAAGAAAATGTTCCCCACACCCTTTCACCACCACCAGCAGCCTGAACCATTGATACAAGGCAAGATGGATCCATGCTTTCATGTTGTTTACACAGAAGTCTGACCCTGCCATCTGAATGAATGGAATCGAGACTCATCGGACCAGACAACGTTCTTCCAGTCTTGGCGAGCCTGTTGAATTGTAGCCTCAGTTTCATGTTCTTAGCTGACAGGAATGGCACCCAGTGTGGTCTTCTGCTGCTGTAGCCCATCTACTTCAAGGTTCGACATGTTGTGCGTTCAGAGATGGTATTCTGCATACCTCGGTTGTAACGAGTGGTTATTTGAGTTACTGTTGCCTTTCTGTCATCTCAAACCAGTCTGCCTATTCTCCTCTGACCTCTGATATCAACAAGGCATTTTCGTGCACACAAAGGCCACTCACTGGATGTTTTCTCTTTTCCGACCATTCTCTGTAAATCCTAGAGATGGTTGTGCGTGAAAATCCCAGCAGACCAGCCTGTCTGGGACCAGCAACCACGTTCAAAGTCACCTAAATCCCCTTTCTTCCCCATTCTGATGCTCGGTTTGAACTTCAACAAGTTGGCTTGACCACGTCTACATGCCTAACTACATTGAGTTGCTGCCATGTGATTGGCTGATTAGCTAGTTGTGTTAAGCTTGACCACGTCTACATGCCTAAATGCATTGAGTTGCTGCCATGTGATTGACTGATTAGCTAGTTGTGTTAAGCAATTAAACAGGTAACATAGTAACATAGTAACATAGTTCATAAGGTTGAAAAAAGACCAAAGTCCATCAAGTTCAACCTATATACATATTGTGTCCCTACTGTGTTGATCCAGAGGAAGGCAAAAAACCCTTATGAAGCAGATGCCAATTGCCCCATACCAGGGGGAAAATTCCTTCCCGACTCCAAATATGGCAATCAGAATAAATCCCTGGATCAACGTTCTGTCCCTATTAATCTAATATCCATAACTTGTAATATTATTGCTTTCAAGAAACACGTCCAGGCTCCTTTTAAACTCTTTTATTGAGTTTACCATTACCACTTCCTCTGGCAGAGAGTTCCATAGTCTCACCGCTCTTACTGTAAAGAACCCCCGTCTGTGCTGGTGTAGAAACCTTCTTTCCTCCAGCCGTAGAGGATGTCCCCTTGTTATAGATACAGTCCTGGGTATAAATAGGTCCTGGGAGTGATCTCTGTACTGCCCCCTTATATATTTATACATAGTTATTAAGTCCCCCCAAGCCGTCTTTTTTCCAAATTAAATAACCCTAATTCTGATAATCTTTCTGGGTACTGTAGTCCCTCCATTCCCCTTATTACTCTGGTTGCCCGTCTTTGAACCCTCTCCAGCTCCACTATATCTTTCTTGTACACTGGTGCCCAGTACTGTACACAGTATTCCATGTGTGGTCTGACTAGTGACTTGTACAATGGTAGAATTATTTCCTTGTCGTGGGCATCTATGCCCCTTTTGATGCACCCCATGATTTTATTTGCATTAGCAGCAGCTGCCTGACACTGGTCGCTACAGGTAAATTTACTGTTAACCAAGACTCCTAAGTCCTTTTCCATGTCAGTCGTCCCCAGTGTTTTCCCATTTAATACCTATTCCCAGCCTGGATTTTTCTTCCCCATGTGCATAACCTTACATTTATCTGTGTTGAACCTCATCTGCCACATCCCAGCCCAAGCCTCCAACCTATGCAGATCCATTTGTAATCGTGCACTGTCCTCTATTGTGTTAACCACGTTACAGAGCTTAGTATCGTCTGCAAAGATTGATACTTTACTATACAATCCCTCTACAAGGTTGTTATAAATATAAAAACGTGTTTGTATTTTATGAATCTTACTGTAATTATTGAATAACATTTACTGTATGAATATATATATATATACACTGTTATGCTATCAATAACCACTATCGAGTGTAAAGTCAGAGTCCACACTCCCCCCCCTTCTCAAACAGAGTTTGAGGTGTGGATAAAATTTTACAATCTGTTGGGGCCATATTGGAGGCAGCAAAGTGAAGCAATGAGTTTAATTGCTCTTGAATTTGGGAGAGATACTGGTCTCTAGTCACAGATTCTCTCAGTGGAGTTGAAAGTTGTGGTTCACCTGGATGGCCTAGTGCCATTTTTCTCCCTGTCATTAATTCATATGGAGAGCACCTAGTGGCATTAGAGGGTGTAGCTCTGATAGCCATGAGTACTGCTGGGAGATGGTTAACCCATGATTTGCCATATTGTACCAGCATTTTAGATAACCTGGACAGAGTATGATTCATTCTTTCCACTATACCGGATGACTGGGGATGATAAGATATATGAAATCTCTGCTGTATTCCTAATAGAGAACACAGGTTTTGCATATCTCTCCACAAAACATTTTGCAAAGGTCTACCAGCATTCCTTCAGTTCGCATTACATTTGCACCCAGTATAGTACCTTCAGTGTTTTTAATTTGCCAGATCAGTATTTTCTTACTCCACTGAGCACTTAAAGTCAAGGTCACTTGTGGAATAAGAAATGCCTGAGACTGGGAACCACCAAGTCCTACAAGAAATGTCTTTTTCGCCCCAGAAGGAGGACTTAATGGTAGATCGGTTAATGTCACTGAAGCTCCTGTATCAATCAGAATCTTAGTGTGATGTCCTGCCATAATACCATGCACGTATGGACGTCCGGAATGGTCCCTTAATGTTTTACAAATAGGAACCATATCGTCCAGTGCTAGTCAATCTGAAAATAAAATTAGAGGAGCCTCATCCCCTGGTTTCAGTTTGTGGTCATTAGTAACCGCTCCTTGTACTGCCATCATTCTCAGAGCCTCCCGTGCCGGACCATACAGATTGGTCCTAGGCAGAGGGTTAGAATGATGTTCCTGACCTGCCTTTTCAGGACTGTTATTTCTTTTCATCTTTACAGATCCTCTTTGATCACTTTCTTTGACAGACCAGGGGGATGGACTAACATGCCATCCCTCAGTCACCCTTTGGTCTCTCTTGGCCTTTCTACATTCTTTCTGTCTATGACCATTTTTATTGCAATAATAACAAATCCCTCTGAAGGGAATCTCAGGTAGAGATTGCTTCCCTTCATTGGTAGTTACAATCGCAACCTTGCTCTGTCCTATGACTCCTTTCCTCATTAAATTCTGCCTGGCCTTCCCTATGATGGTCAATACCCCTTCCAAAGTATCTTTTTCCTCTGCCATCATCTGCACTCCAGGGTCTAAGTAAGTGAATTTTTTTACTAGGTATTGTAGTAGATCAGGAGGAGTTTGATCTGGTGGAATGCGGTGGGTTAGCCGATAGACTTGCTCAAATTTGGAAGCAAAAACCCACGGATCATCTTGTAAATGCACCTTCATCTCAGCAAGTGAATGACTATCTAAATCTCTGTCTCCTGTTACAAATTTGGAGACAGCTCTAAGTCTGTCTCCCTCTGTAGCCCATTTATCATCTTTAAACCAATCTCGGTCTCGATTAATAGGGCCATTTATGGGTGGATTAAATCTACATGCAATGCTGCTTGGGGCCCACATTTTAAGCATCATACATGCCTCTTTAGGAGAGAGCATATATTGTTTAACTGCTGATTCGAAATTAGACATGTTTGAAAGGACATCTGTTTTGCAGTCATATGCGGGAAAGAGGGGCTTTAACTTCATCAGCTGTTTCATCACCTTATCTCTATCCTGCTGCTGTAGAATTTTAGCAGTTTGCAGGGTGGCAGATGTCCTGCTTTTAACACTAGGTGAAACAGATAAAGGGTCCATAAAATGTGGTATTGCTGGCTTTGTTACAAGAGGGGTTAATACAGGGATACCACCATTATCTAGCTCATCCAGTATACAGTTTCCTATGTTTGTTCCTGGGTTCTCATTCTCTATAATACTTTGTGCCTCTTCTTCTTCTGCACATGTTTCCCCCTGGCTGCATACAGCAACTGGGGTTTGCGTGGCTAAACATGTCCTAAGGGATGATATCAACTCTCCTCTCGCTTCATAATTGTCCTCTAATGTGTTTACATAATCTCCATTTAATCCACAGGTTGGACAATCACTATATTTACTTGTGTTGTTTATTATGGAGGCCACAGGAGTGTGCCCCATAAGTATACGGTTCAACTGATTCCTCAATAACTTCAGCAACTTCATACAGTTCTGGATTTTCAGTCTATCTTTATTCAGACACCACTTCTTATTGTCTACTCTGCAATTCTCTTTCTCACATTGCAACCACAAGCTATGCATTTGTTTAAATTCATTTTCATTTTCCATCATTAATGGGTCAAAAGTGCTAGCTTCCGCATACTGTGCTACAATTTCCATTCTTATATATCAAAAAATAAATTATAATTTACTCACACGACTTGTGTCTTCAGACTGCAGGTAATCAAATGGTGTGCACCCCACTTTGAATCCTCGGTCTGGATAAAACGCGATCCTCCAGAAATTATGTCCGGCTTACTAATTGCGTCTCACTCTGGTTGCCTCTTAGGATCTCTCTCGTCTTGGCCCGAGACGTATTGCAGAATACGCTTCCAGCAAATAAAACAAAATTGGTTCGGTTATTTTGTCCCTTTTAGCTCACTTGTATCTGGAGAAAACTGGATTGTCCCCCCTTGCAAGTGAGCAAAAAGTGGTAAAAAAATAATTACCTGGCTCGCCAAATGTTATAAATATAAAAACGTGTCTGTATTTTATGAATCTTACTATAATTATTGAATAACATTTACTGTATGAATATATATATATTTACACTGTTATGCTATCAATAACCACTATCGAGTGTAAAGTCAGAGTCCACACTCCTTGTTTTAAATGTTATAAATATAAAAACGTGTCTGTATTTTATGAATCTTACTATAATTATTGAATAACATTTACTGTATGAATATATATATATATACACTGTTATGCTATCAATAACCACTAACTATTGAGTGTAAAGTCAGAATCCACACTCCTTGTTTTCTGCAATTAACAATATTTATTGAGAGGCTAAACAAATTAACAATACATATACAAATTACTAAAAGTTAGTATATGCTGTTACCAAACTAACTATTCATTGATTGAATGGAAATAACAAAGAAACAGCAGGATAAGCCTGTAAACACGTGATACAATTACCACTCCCTTGTGATCATCTCCACGCAGACTCAGAGAGAGAGAGAGAGAGAGAGAGAGAGTTGGCAGGACTTTATAAACACAATAAGTCCTCCTTCTGCTGAACACTCCCCTGGTAACCTATCTTCTCCAGTGACCCTTAGAGACCAAGGTGATAGAAAAGGGAAAGGACATTGCACTGGGGGAGGGAGTGGAAGGTGACCAAATGTCCTAACTGATTTGCCATGTGCTCTGCAGAGAAGAATCTCCATTAATGTTTGAGACCATTTTAAGGTCTTGTATAGAGAGGCTTTGCCCATTGGATCTCTGCATCATAACACCATTTCACTTCATTGGCATGCAGTTGGTTGTCAATCATGCCTTCCTTTTTACAAAGGTCATTAATAAATATATTAGAAAGAATAGGACCTAAAACTGACCCCTGTGGTACCCCACTAGTAACAGTCACCCACTCAGAGTATGTACCATTAATAACCACCCTCTGTTTCCTATCACTGAGCCAGTTACTTACCCACATACACACATTCTCCCCCAGCCCAAGCATTCTCATTTTATGTACCAGCCTTTTATGTGGCACCGTATCAAATGCTTTGGAAAAATCAAGATATATGACATCCAGCGATTCACCCCGATCCAGTCTTGAGCTCACCTCCTCATAAAAGCTGATCAGGTTAGTTTGACAGGACCGATCCCTTGTAAACCCATGCTGATATGGAGTCATACATTTATTTTCATTGAGATTCTCCAAAATAGCATCTCTTAGGAAAGACTCAAACAGTTTACATACAACAGAAGTTAAACTAACAGGCCTATAATTCCCCGGGTCACTTTTTGTCCCC
This sequence comes from Spea bombifrons, assembly GCF_027358695.1. Lineage (NCBI taxonomy): Eukaryota > Metazoa > Chordata > Amphibia > Anura > Pelobatidae > Spea > Spea bombifrons. The sequence continues at coordinate 42,406,447 of NC_071089.1, forward strand.
TTTTTGAATATTGGCACAACATTTGCTATGCGCCAGTCCTGGGGAACAGACCCTGTCACTATAGAGTCCTTGAATATTAGAAATAGGGGTCTGTCTATTACATTACTTAACTCCCTTAGAACTTGGGGGTGAATGCCATCTGGACCTGGTGATTTGTCTATTTTGATTTTTTTTAGGCGGCACTGCACTTCTTCCTTGGTTAGACAGGCGACATGTACTGGGGCATTTATCTCATCCTGCTGTATATTACCTGGCATTTAATTTTCCTCTGTGAATACAGCAGAGAAGAATATATTTAATAGATTAGCTTTTTCCTGATCCCCGTCTATAACTTCTCCCTCATTACTTTTTAAGGGGCCAACGCTTTCATTTTTAACCTTTTTACTATTTATATAGTTAAAGAACATTTTGGGGTTTGTTTTACTCTCTTTGGCAATGAGTCTTTCTGTCTCCACTTTTGCTGCTTTTATCTGATTTTTACATATTTTATTTTTTTCCCGATAGCTTCTTAGTGCTTCCTCACTGCCTTCCTGTTTTAGTAGCTTAAATGCCTTTTTTTTTGCCATTTATTGCCACCTTTGCATTTTTATTTATCCACATTGGTTTTCTCTTGTTCCTGAGGTGTACCTAATAAAGTGGCCAGTGAGTCTGTGTGTGTATATATATACAGTATCTCACAAAAAGTGAGTATACCCCTCACATTTTTGTAAATATTTTATTATATATTTTCATGTGACAACACTGAAGAAATGCTACAATGTAAAGTGGTGAGTGTACAGCCTGTATAACTGTGTAAATTTGCTGTTCCCTTAAAAATAACTCAACGCACAGCCATTGATGTCTAAACCTTGGCAACAAAAGTGAGTACACTTGTGAGAATGTCCAAATTGTGCACAAATAGCCCCCCCCCCGGTGTCATGTGGCTTATTAGTGTTACAAGGTCTCAGGTGTGAATGGGGAACAGGTATGTTAAATTTGGGGTTATCACTCTCTCATACTAGTCACCGGAAGTTCAACATGGCACCTCATGGCAAAGAACTCTCTGAGGATCTGAAAAAAAAGAATTGTTGCTCTACAAAAAGATGGCCTAGTGTCCGGCTCCAGTCTCTCCATTCTCTCCATCTCGCTAGAGTTCCCCCTAGTCTCGCTAGAGTTTCCCCGTCTCGCTACAGTTTCCCCTTTGCTGTAATCCATTCCTGGATTTCCATATGCTCTGTTTTGTGCTTCTGATTCCTTGATTTCCGGTTTTGCTCTTTGCTTCAGCTCTGTTTCCCTTATAAGGTGTGCCCCACCCGTTTTTTATGTTTGTCTCGGTCTGCAGTCTAAAGGTATGTCCTTCTTGATTTTGTGTTTAGATTCAATGTTCTGTTTCAGCTTTAGTTATTCAGTAGGCAGGGTTTAGTGCTAGGACCCACCGAATATTGGAGTACTTTGGCGTAGTGGTGGGCTAAGCATACTATGGCCATATAACATAGTTCATAAGTTCATAAGGTTGAAAAAAGACCAAAGTCCATCAAGTTCAACCTATATACATATTGATGTGATGGAATCTCCAGTATCTTATAGTCCTAGGCTAGTTCCTGTATTCATGTGTGTTTGTCTTTTATGTTACCTTTGCTCTCCTTTCCCTGAATCATCTGAGGATCTCGGTTCCTCTCTCCTCTCCCCTTGTCCCAGTTAAGATAGCCTATCCTTGCTTAAAGGAGAAGCGTCTGAGGATCTCGGCTCCTTACTCCATCCCTTGTGTTCCTTGCCTTGTTCCCTGTCCTTTGTTGTGTCCTGTATCATGTATCTCTTGTATGGCTATGTGTTATGGTCTAGCTGCTTTTCTGCTGCATTGCTGGAGGCTATATAGCCTGGCTGGGTTGCCATGGCTACACTCCTGTCACTCCTGTGACTCAGCCCATTGTCCAGCCCACAGCCAGCCCCTTTTTGGCTATTTAAGCAGCTAAGCTTCACTTCCTCCTTGCCCTTGTGTTGTTTCCGGCTGCAAGTGCTATCTCTTTGTTCCTGAATTCCTGTGTATGACCTGGCTTTCTCTGACGTCCCTCCCGGCTCCTGATTCCTGGCTTGTTCCTGACTTTGCTGATCTCCGTATTCCTGACCCCGGCTTGTCTGAGTACCTGTCTTGGTTCCTGACCCCGGCTTGTCTTTTGGTATATGCTTTTGGATCACGATTTGGCTTTGTTCACTTTTGTCATTACAATAAAGGTGATTGCATTTTATGTTTTCTGTCCGTCTGGTTCCTGGTCCCTAACACTATGTTTCTTGCTTTCTCACTCTGTCCCCCTTGCTTGCTCTGCCCCCCTTGCTTGCTAAGTTTCTGCTGTTACTCTGCTTAGCTTACCTACTCCCAGCCTGCAGCATCCTGCACATTTGTCTGGAGAGTTATGTCTCATGCCTGCTCCAGGGTGCCTGCAGTATATCACTTTGTTTTGTTCTGGACAACATCGGCTGCTATGTCAGGGCGCTGGTATGTGGCTGCACAACCCTAGATGCCCATCCGGGTGAGTGCAGTTGCCCTGCACCAGGCCCTGTCCAACTCCACTACTGCGCAAAAACTCCTGGGTGCTCTGAGTCATTACAGTTGTCTGTATGGACCCAGTCCTTGACAAGTAGGCTATAAGAAGATTGCCAAGACCCTGAAACTAAGCTCCAGCACGGTGGGCAAGACAATACAGCGGTTTCACAGGGCAGGTTGCACTCAGAACAGGCTTCGCCATGGTTGACCAAAGAAGTTGAGTGCACGTGCTAAGCGTCATATCCAGAGGTTGTCTTTGGGAAATAGACGTATGAGCAGTGGCGGAACTACCGGGGTCGCAGGGGTCGCGACTGCCACCGGGCCCTGGAGTTCTGCCAGTCAGGGGGGCCCAAGGGGTGCCGAGCGGTTGCTGAAAACGACTGCTCGGCACCTTTTGGGCCCCACTGACTGACAGAAATCCAGGACTCCTCTGCTCCCCGCCGCCGCCTGCCTCAGCGCTGCCCAGAGTGCAGCGTTGGGAGCGTGAGGCGTTTGTCTCGGGTGCCGGCGCTTCACGTTGAGCGCCAGCATATGACGTCACAGGAGTTGACGGTAAGTGACCTACAAAGGGGGGTAGGGAGGGAGTCGGTAGATCGTGAGAAGGGGGGGTAGAGAGGGAGAGGGGAGATCGTGAGAAGGGGGGAAGGGAGGGAGAGAGGAGATCGTGAGAAGGGATAGATGGGTTGTGGGGGGCCCTTAACAGATTCTCGCACCGGGGCCCTGAGGTTTCTAGTTACGCCCCTGCGTATGAGTGCTGCCAGCATTGCTGAATGTCACGTGGTTGGCGTGATGACGTACCTGGAAGCGATCTTGCGTGTATATAAGGACTTACGGACTCCAAGCAGATAGGTTTATGTTTTGTAATTTTATGATTCTATATTTTGATTTTATTTGATTGTATTTTACTCCTGAAGAAGCCGACGTACGATCGGCGAAACGCGTCGAGGGATATAATAAACCGAATATTTTTTTAGATTTGGTTGAATTTTATTTATACGCACATGCACTGTTCTCTTTGAGTGGTGCCACCGCAATTGTAAGTGCATTTTTGTTTCTTCATATCCGACTATTGAAGATACTGCACCATTTTTGGTCTACTTTCATTTGCAGCATTCAAGACTTGTATATGGGATTGCTGATGAGCTCATCACACTCAGCCCACTTGTGAGTGGTTCTTATATTCACATATTATATTTTGATTTCTATGTATTGCACTATTGTGTTTTATTTTTCTTTCCCTCATGTTGTGCTGTTTGGTTGTGTATACACTTTGAGGAAGAGTGGTTCTGGAAGCTGCTATCTTGAGGGAAGTATTATTTATTTTGTTATTATACACGTGAGATTTTTGTTTTTTTCTTTATTTTGCATATTCCGCACACTGCATGAAATTGGTCTGCGTGGTTGTCGTCACAGGTTGTCGTCACAGGTTGTCGTCTTCTAAAGATGATGCACAAGAAAGCCCGCAAACAATTTGTTGAAGACAAGCAGACTAAGGACATGGATTACTGGAACCGTGTCCTGTGGTCCGATGATACCAAGATAAACTTATTTGGTTCAGATGGTGTCAAGTGTGTGTGGCGGCAACCAGGTGAGGAGTACAAAGACAAGTGTGTTCTTGCCTACAGTCAAGCATGGTGGTGGGAATGTCATGGTCTGGGCCTCCATGAGTGCTGCCGGCACTGGGGAGCTACAGTTTTGAGGGAACCGTGAATGCCAACATGTACTGTGACATCCTGAAGCAGAGCATGATCCTCTCCCATGGAAGACTGGGCCGCAGGGCAGTATGCCAACATGATAACGACCCCAAGCACTACGGAATTTGATATATATTCATAAAATATCATTTTTTTCACTGGTGTAATTAAAGAATCAGAATGTATTACGCTTTTATAATATTATTATTAATATTAATATTTAAATAACAGGCACATAACTGCTAGTTACACATTATGGTAGTGCTATGAGCAATGTGTATATATTACATAGTTACATAGGCTGAAAAAAGATGTGCGTCCATCAAGTTCAGCCTTTCCTATATCTGTTAATTTGTTGCTGTTGATCCAAAAGAAGGCAATTCCAATTTTGCACTAACCAGGGGGAAAAAATCATTCTTGACCCCAAAATGGCAGTCAGATTTCTCCTTGGATCAATAAGCTGTTTCCTCATAATTAAAGATAATATCCCTGAATATTATGTTTTTTCAAGTATTCATCCAGTTGCTGTTTAAACGTCTGTAAAGATAAAATTGCAGGCAGAGAATTCCATATCCTTATTGTCCTTACTGTAAAAAACCCTTTCCTCTGCCTTAGACTAAATCTCCTTTCTTCTACTCTAAACGCGTTGTCACTGTTTCGCTGGACTATTAAGGAAGGTCGTCCCTGCAGAAGTTCTTCTGCCCAAACTATCGCTACTGAGAGGGGAGTTCCCGGCAGCAGCAGTCCAGGACTTAGACGATCCCAACAGTGGACAACCTCCCTCCAGCTGGAGATAGGTTCTGAGCGGCAGTAGACGCGGCAAGGCGCAGCACGAGACAGGAGCACAATGCGGGTAGTCAGCAGAGCCAGGGGTCAGATACACGGAGCAGGTAGTCAGCCAAGCCAGTGGTCAGATGCACGGAGCGGATAGTCGGACGAGCCAGGGGTCTGATACACGGAGCAGGTAGTCAGCCAAGCCAGAGGTCAGATGCACGGAGCGGATAGTCGGACGAGCCAGGTGTCAAAACCAGAGATTACGGGGGGCGGAGTCAGCGCTCGAAGAAGATGGCTGCTTAAGCCGATAGCTCTGCCAGCCGTTCAACCTTTTTTAATCTTCGTTACGCACTACCCCGCTCATGGGGAAAACTAATCGTACTGGGGGCACCCCCAGAGCTCCGGGAACCCGGGACAGGTCGTCAAACCCGTCCGTGCGGTCCTATTTTCATGAAATGCCGGATCATGATTCCCGGGATTCAGAGGCCAAGATGGCGCCTTCCCCGGCCAGCCAGGCCAGCGATCTCTCTGAGGGCGGCCCAATTGAACAAGACCTGGACTTACCTTCTCTGCCATCCGCTGACTCAGCGTGGCGAGACGCCCTCAAATCTTTGCCGACCAAAGCGGACCTGGTGGCTGTCATAGATTCATCGCTGGAACATGCTCTCCACGGCGTTCGGGCCGACCTCGTGGTCATCAAACATGACCTGAAGCAGATTGGAGACCGAGTGGTGACATTGGAGGAGGGCCACTCGGTTGCATGTGAGCGGATCGATCACCTATCCACTACCATTCACACACACACGGACTCACTCAACCAACTGAAGCGGCAAGTAGAGGATCTCGACAATCGAGGCCGACGTAACAACCTCCGGGTGCGGGGGTTATCCGAAACGATCCCACCGGAGAAGCTCCGTTCGTCTTTGCAAGCTCTTTTCAACTCACTGCTCCAGCTGCCAGACAACTCACCCATCATCTTCGATCGAGCTCACCGTGCTCTACGCCCGCGGGGCCCTCCGTCTGCGCCGCCGAGAGACGTGGTCTGTTGCCTACATGAATATGGGACCAAGGAGGCGATCCTTAAGGCCTGCCGCGCGGCCGGCAGTGTGGAACATGAAGGAGACAAGGTCTCTATATTTCAGGATCTATCCCCAATTACCCTCCAGAAGAGGAGGATACTCCGTCCCGTCACTTCAGCTCTCCGGGAGGCAGGGATACCCTATCAGTGGGGTTTCCCATTCATGCTTGTAGCACGACGTAATGGTGTGGCATCCACCTTGAAACAACCCTCCGACTTACCATCTTTCCTGGAGGAGCTGGATCTACCACCTATTGAAGTCCCCGACTGGGATGTCGCTTCACCGACGCTGCAGCCACTCTCCAATCCAGCGGACTCTTGGATCCCTCGCACCAACAGACGGAAGAGACATCGCCGTGCTCCGTCGGACGCTGCTGCTACCGGTTGATATTCCTCGTGGCCTTACAGAAGTGGTCATCGGTGCAGAAGGCCTACGACCGGACGCTCTCCTGCTAGGCTGCGGTAGCTCGGACGTTGCCTGGACTTACCGGGTGCCCATTGATTGCTGGATTCGTGATCCGAGACTTCTACGCTTCCGATCGGGTATTCCTTTCCGTTTTGTTTTTTAGTTCGCGTTCTATTATTTTGATCGTACGGTTTTCGGCGCTTTCGTTTTTCTTATGTTTAATTATCATACACATTACGCATATTCACTCATTTGCCTTGTTAGTGAGGGTTCATCCCTCTTTGCGCCCAGTATGCCATCCACACACACACTACACGCCTGGGGTGATCTTTGCTCCATTTTATTGTTATATGCATTGTCTTGGCTACCGACAAATGCTTCTCTGACATGGGGCCTTGCCATCGGGTTTTGTGACAGTGTTTTGCACTACACCACCCTCTGAGACCCTATTGCCTCATTGTGTCATATTCATCCCCATGGGGTATATTCCTCCTTCTCGGGTGGACGGCGCAGTAGCTGTTTTCCTTCTTTTTCATCCTTCTCTACCTCCCTCTCCCTGTTCTTTTCCCCTCCTTCCCCTTTCCCTATCATACCTCTCTTCGAGCCATCCCCCCCCTGAGCTCCCCTGTCCTCTAAGGACAGTGACCTAGGGACTCTGTGCAGTCCTGCTGCTCAATCGTACTTGACACTCTGTGTCGCTGATTTAGGCAGGTTGACGACCTGTCTGAGACCTACGTGCACACGTTACACACTTCTCTGTTCTGTTAGTTTTTTTGGGTTTTTTTCTTCTTTCTTTTGTTTTCTTTGTTTTGGATTGTCTGGGCTGACGGGGTTTCTCCCGTACTCGACTAACCGTTAGTTGCTATTATGTCTTCTGCTCATTTACGCTTCACTACCCTCAATATGAGGGGCTTAAATAAACCAGAACAACGCTCCAAATTGTGCTCCTTTCTCAGGTCCTCTAAAACTCATATCGCTTTCATTCAGGAGACTCACTTTAGGCGGGGTGCCGAACGTCGGCTGCTGGGGCAGCGCTTTGCTCATTCCTACTTTTCAAGTTCGTCCTCCTCTAAGACGAAGGGGGTAGCCCTTTTTATCCACAAGTTGGCCCGGTTCCAACCTCTAGAGGATTGGAGCGATGACGAAGGGAGATGTATTTTTGTGAAGGGTTATGTGGGGGTGCAGAAAATTACCCTGGCGAATATCTATGGACCCATCGGATGCAGGGTAAATTTCTCATTTCTATCCTTACTAAGCTGGCAGACTTCCAGGAGGGAATCACTGTTCTAGGTGGGGACTTTAACATGGTCTTTGATCCTATAGGTGACACGTCTTCAGGCAGGTCCCATATTCCATACTCAATGATCCGTAAAGTCCTCAAGCATCTTAAACTGAATCAACTCGTTGATGCATGGCGGGTTTTACATCCGGATGACAGGGACTATACTAATTTTTCATCGCCTCACGTTGTTTATTCCAGAATTGACACCTTTTTTATATCCCATTTTCACCTTCCCTCCCTGCACTCTGTTGAGATAGGCCCTTCTATGTCCGCGCTCCCCGCGCCTCAGTGGAGTTGGAGACTTAATGAGCCCCTACTGGATGACCCTCATAATGTCTCCTCCCTGTCTGCCCATATCTCTGCATATTTTGCTGAGAATTCCACCCCAGATGTTTCGGAGGCGGTCGTCTGGGAAGCCCACAAGGCTGTGGTGAGAGGTCACCTGATCGGAATGGGGGCCGCTGCAAAACGCTTGCGGTTAGAATCCATCTCGTCCCTCACCACGCAGATATCACAGCTGGAAGTTAGGCATAAATTGACACTTCACCCGTCCCTGCAACTTCAACTTACCACCCTCCGAGCGCGATTGGCATCTCTCCTAGACTCCCGTATTAAGCGCAATTGTTTGCTGACGCGCCATAAATTTAACGAATTCGGGGACAAGCCCGGAAAATTGTTGGCTAAGGCCTTGAGGGCTAAGAGGGCCCAGGGCTACTTGGACAGGATCCGCGATGGGCACAATCGGTTACACTTCCACTCCCATAAGATTGCTGAATGTTTTCGGCAATATTATTCCTCTCTCTACAACCTCCCCCCTAGCTCGGATTCCTCGTCAGATGTCTCTCGAGCTACTGCTGAATTCCTAGACGCGCACCTTCGGAGAGTTCTCACCTCGGAGGACAGTAGAGCCTTTGAGACCCCGTTTACGCTCTCCGAGATCGAATCGGCGATTAAAGGTTCACCCTCAGGCAAAAGTCCTGGTCCTGATGGTTTCTCTGCAGTCTATTACAAGAAATTCCTTCCCCTCCTGGGACCCCGTTTGGTCTCGTATTTTAATGCTATAGCTAGGGGAATACCCTTTGATCCTCGAGCCCTCGATGCCAGTATTGTAGTCATCCCCAAGCCTGACAAAAATCCAGACCTTTGCAGTAGCTATAGGCCGATTTCGTTAATAAATGTAGACGCCAAACTTTTTGCTAAAGTATTGGCTAATCGCCTTCGTCCGCTATTGCCGGGGCTGATTCATCCGGATCAGGTGGGTTTTGTCCCGGGGAGAGAGGCGCGGGACAATACCATCAAGGTTATAGATATTGTTGCGCATGCCCAGCACTTCCGAACCCCTATGGTCCTGGCCTCCATGGATGCCGAGAAGGCATTTGACCGAGTCTCTTGGTCCTTCCTTTTTCGGGTCCTGGAGGGGATCGGTCTAGGTATGCATTTCCTAACCTGCATCAGAGCCCTGTACACCTCCCCCATGGCCCGCATTACTGTCAATGGTATTCAGTCCAGGGGATTTACCCCGTCTAACGGTACGCGCCAGGGTTGTCCGCTTTCTCCTCTCCTGTTCCTCCTGGCGGTCGAACCTTTTGCTGAGGCGGTGCGCTCCCACCCGGAGATTACGGGCATTGACATTGCGGGTCACTCCCATGTGATCTCGTTGTTTGCGGATGACGTCCTTGTGACGCTCTCTGATCCGAACCGTTCACTCCCTGCGCTGTTGTCCCTGCTTGAGCAGTTCCATCGCCTTTCCAATTATAAGATCAACCTGTCTAAGTCCGAGATAATGGGGTTCCACCTTCCGCCAGATGTCTCCCATCATATTCGCTCTACGATGCCCTTTCGTTGGAAGGAGGACTCCATAAAATATCTTGGCGTCCTTATTCCTTCGGACTTGCATAAAATTAAGGCCCTGAATTTTGACCCTCTTTTGGCGACTCTCCATGCCGACCTGACTAAATGGGCATTCCCCCATGTGTCATGGTTTGGCAGGGTGAGTTTCCTGAAAATGAATGTTCTCCCGCGTTTCCTCTATCTTTTTCAAACCTTACCCATCTTCCTTCCCCGCTCTTATTTTCGCAAATGCCACAGTGCCTTCATCCGCTATATCTGGAGGGGTAAGCCTGCACGGCTTTCCTTCTCTTACCTGACACGGCCCAAGACGTCTGGGGGGTTGGGTCTTCCCGACCTGGAATTATATTGGAGGGCTGCCCATCTCCGTCGGGTGGTCGAGTGGACTGTCGGCTCCAGTCGGCTCTGGCTTCAGGTTGAGGCTGAGGCTCTTTCGTGTCCCCTTGCAGTTCTCCCCTGGATCGCAGACTCACAACGCTGTGTCTCTCTGGTGCCTCATCCATTAATTACGCCTACCTTGAAAGTATTCAAGGGAGCTGTGCGGCTTGGTGTCATCTCGTCGGCTCCCTCTCCTCTATTTCCCATTTCGGGGCATCCGGATTTTTCGCCTGGAGGGGTGGCTGGCAGAGTGTCGTCCCTCCATCCTCCCTCTGTCTCCGTTCTTAGAGTATGCCATTTGACTCAGGGCTCCGCCTTTCGGCCGTTGGAGGACTTGACGGGCCTTGCGTCCAACCCTTTTCAGGTTGTTTTCCTGTACCACCAGATCAAGCACTTCCTAACATCCTCAGGCGCGCTTGCTGGTGGATCGCGTGCCCTTACTGCGTTTGAGCAATTGTGTCTGGCGGACAAGGTACCTCCGCACCTTCTTTCTGCCCTCTATGCCATCCAGCTTGCGCCGGCGATCCACACTAAGCCCTATTATTTCAGTCATTGGGAGGGGGATCTCGGGATCTCCCTTTCCCTTGAGGAGTGGGAGCGGATGCTCCTGATTGTCCACAAGGGAACCGTCTCTAGCAGAGTGCAGGAAACTCTCTTTAAACTTGTGACCCGATGGTATAAAGTTCCTGTTGACCTTCATAGGTTTCTTCCCCAAATCCCCCCCACGTGCTGGCGGTGCCATAACTCCCCAGGCTCCCTCTATCACATCTGGTGGTCATGCTCGGTGATACAGCCTTTCTGGGATAAGGTATCCTCGGTCATCCGCGCTGTGTCGGACCCGTCTTTTGTAGCCACCCCGGCTTCTGTGCTTTTGCACCATACCACCGTACAAATCTTACAAGGGTTCCCTCAAATTTCACTTAATTAATGCGGCTCTCACTACCCTTCCCAGATCCTGGAAGTCTGCCAGCCCTCCCTCTATGTCTGCCTGGTTTCGCCGGGTTGAATTCATATATCAAATGAAGGTCCTCACGGGGGCTGCAAGGGGCCAAGAACACTCGGTTGGGCTCCTATGGTATCCCTGGCGTACATATGTCTCCTCCCTAACCTGATTCCGTGGGGCCTTGAGCTTTCGCCTGCCTTTCTCGCATGTGTGGGGTTTCCATTGCCAGCCCGGTCTTTCTCATTTTGTTTTGTTTTCCTTTCTATGTTCTTTATATTCGAGTTATACGCGTGACTACGCGATATGTTCATGCTCCTGTTATACCTGGAGCTCAGAGCTGCCTGGTTTTTGTGGCCGGGCTCATTCTTACCCTCCATCTGTATGTATCCTCCAGGTACTTGTGTTATTTTTGTTAATATTATTGTTCTTAGCGACAACCCGCTCTTACTCACTGTTTCCCAATTGAGACCGTCTTTGTAGCACTTATGACTGATGGTTCCTTACGACACGTTATGTATATGTCGGAAGTATTGCACTCTCATGCACGATCGGGCATGGATTGTTATGTGCCTTGCCATTTACCCTGTTTCATGTACACTCTGACTGTATAGTGCTGTTATTGTGATTTTGTGCTATGTTGTATCCGCTCTTTACAATAAACGGTGAATTGAAAAAAAACAAAACCAGAGATTACAAGCAAAGGTACCAAATCGTAGTGCAAGGGAGAGTCAGGCAAGCCAAAGGTCAAAAACAGGAAACTTGATAGCACGAGCCGTATACACAAACTGTAAGACCACAACAGGGTGCTTGTGAAAGGCACAGCCGGCTTTTAAAACTGGTGCCATTCCACAAGCCCCTCCCGGACCAGAACCAAAACCACGCCCCCCAGCCGTCCATCACTTCTCCTGCAGATTTAAATTTGTCTTCATAACTAAAGTGCTCCATTCCTTTTATTAATTTTGTAGCCTGCCTCTGCACCCTTTGTAGTGCTATGATGTCCTTCTTTAGAATAGGTGCCCAAAATTGCACAGCATATTCAAGGTGTGGCCTTACCATTGATTTATACAGAGGCAAAAATTATATTTTTATTCCACAAATTGATGCCCGTTTTTATACACGACAATACCTTACTGGCCTTAGCAACTGCTGACTGACATTGCACATTGTTGCCTAGTTTCTTGTCTATAATAATTCCCAAATCTTTCTTGTTTGTTGTTATCGCTAATTCACTACCATTCAGGGTGTAGGTTGCTTGTGCATTCCCTACCCCGAAGTGCATAACTTTACATTTATCTACATTACATTTCATCTGCCATTTGTGTGCCCAGTCCCCCAGTCTATCTAGATCGCTCTGCAGCACAGTAATATCCTGCTCGCACTGTATTACTTTACCTAGTTTAGTGTCATCTGCAACACAGAAACATGACTTTCGCCTATTGCCAGGTTTTGACCACTTTTGTCCAGCTTGAAAATTTACCATTAATAACAACTCTCTGTACTCTATCACTAAGCCAATTTGCATCTAGGCCAATTTCTTTCAGTTTTAATACTAACCTATTGTGTGGGACCGTGTCAAACGCCTTGGCAAAATCCAAGTAGATTACATCCACTGCCACACCCTATATCCACAGAACTGCATTAACATAAATTAACAGATACATGTATTCAACCCAACCTTTAATCCCCAATCAGCAAACCTATTGATGTGATTAATTAAACAATGGAGTTCCTGCCTGTGCTATTTTTGTTTGACAGCCAGGCTGGAGCCATCTCTGACTACCTTGGGGCCTTGTATGACGGGTCATTCTGTCACATATCATCCCTTTTAAAAAGAAGACTGAACTGGGGCCAGACCCCAACCGGGTCTGCATCCAGTTCAGTCAGGGAGCACAGCTCCGTCGCTCCTAGGGTTGTGGATGCAGGGGGCTGGCAAGAGGCACCTGTCCCACTAACCAGTACTGGGGTGCACTTAGAGACTGGGGAGTTCGGGTCCCAGACAAGGACAACAGTCCCACTCGCCAGGGCAGGGAGACAGGGTCCATAATCTGTAGGTAGCAGGCTTGCTTTCAGTCCTCTCCAGGGGCCCCAGTGATGGACAGTTCCGTCACACACTCCATCACATATCTCCTTTTTCTGGGGGAGACTGACGTCTGATAAGACCCCACACTGTTTGGCTCTGAAGTCAGTCTGTATATCTGGACCACCACTGCCAGCCACAAATTGGTACTCCCCAAAACAATGTAACAAAAGAGCAGTGCTCACCCGCCTGCTCTCTGCCTCTCCCGAAAAATATAACTGCCACTGGAGAGAATTGACAATTGCACCTTCTCTCTGGAGTCTTCTCAGCCACTGAGGAGATGACAGGGTGGTGGGGGCCCCTTCAATACAGGGTTGGGGATCCGAGCCGGCTGCCCAGCAATTCTGGGGACCACAGGTGGCAACCACCGTCTCATCCACCTGTATGGGATACATGTCCCCCAGTGCTGGTTTTGTACCATCCTCTGGTAGAGGGACGTCTGATGAGGGAGGGCAGAGGCCAGCTGCACTCTGACCAGGAGAAAGCTCTTCCATAGGATTTGCGGGCACCTCCAGTGCTGGTAGAGAGGGTCTGTCCTGCCTCTCTCCTGTTGCCAGTATTTTGGCTGGGGTGGTCTGAGCGGGCACTGCGGGAGCGTCATGGTCAGATTCAGGAACAAGGGGGAGGGGTGGAGAGAGAATAGCAGCACTCTGCCCTGTTGCCAGCGCTTCTGCTGGGGAGTGGGGATCTGGGCCAACTGCCCAGCATTCCGGGGACCCAGGTGTGGAGACCGCAGTCCCATCAACTACCACAGTCTCTGGGGCTGCCTGACTGGACCCTACAAGGTTGCTGTGGTTAGGCTCGGGAAACAGGGAAAGGAGCAGGCACTCTGCACCGATGGCAGCTCTTCTGCTGGGTGGGTGCTTGTGGAGACCGCAGTGCCATCTACTACACCCAGAAAACTTTCTTCCTTTCTCTAGGTAGGGAAGGCCATTGCAAGCCCTTCTGGACCAACAGCCTCAGATGTAAAATCAATTAAATCCACAATCTCTGGATCCGGTTGTGGTGTACAGTCACATAGTTCCGTTATCGGATCTGGGTTAGCTGTCCAGTAACCCTGTGACTGTTCCCATTCTTGTGTGGCCAAATAATCCAGGTCAGCCCACAGCTCAGGCACATATATGTGGATATCCTCCGCTCTTCGCTCCTGGACGTCTTCCCCCCGACACTCCGATGCACTACCGAAGTCGGGATCCTTTTCTATAATTTCCAATAATAATCCTGGGCCGCCGAAGCCATAGCCCTCTGTGGGACCTTTATCCTCCAGCCCCAGGCACAGCTGTGCTGCGTACCACCGCAGAGCCTGATATCCATCGTCCAACCTCAGCTATGTCTGGACCAGCACCTCCAGCTCAGCCACCCATTCCTCTTTGGGCTGCTTCCCCAAGAACAGTATCCGCAACTTCCGCTGGAGCCAGAACCTTTCCTCAAAGGTTGAGAGGCTTTTCCCCTTGTACTTAATTTCCAAGTGGAGAACTTCCCTCCAGAGCTTCAGGCGGGTACAATTCCTCTGGATCAGCTCTGCGTAGCTGACTTCCATTCTCTTTCTTGGAGATAGATCCCGGTGCAAAAGAAGTGTCCCTCAGACTAGGAAGCAATCCCGCCACTTGCCACCAATGTAATGGGTTCACCAAGAGAGCTGTAGTAACTCCCACATGTCCTCCTGTTGTCCCCGGAATCACTTCCAGCACCAGCCAGCATGCGCACCTTGGAACCCTGCTATGTGTACCCAATAAATAGACACAACTACCTTGAACTGATTACAGCAGGAATGAACAGTTTATTGATGTAAAACATAGACTCATATATCCACAGAACTGCATTAACATAAATTATCAGATACATGTATTCAACCCAACCTTTTATCCCCAGTCAGCAAACCTATTGATGTGATTAATTAAACAATGGAGTTCCTGCCTGTGCTATTTTTGTTTGACAGCCAGGCTGGAGCCATCTCTGACTACCTTGGGGCCTTGTATGACGGGTCATTCTGTCACAATACTGTTCTTCCCAATGAATTCCTGAATATTATCCCTTAATGAGCCTTCAAATACTTTCCCAACCACAGAAGTTAAGCTCACAGGTCTATAATTTCCGGGCACAGAGTTTGAACCCTTTTTGAATATAGGAACCACATCTGCCTTCCTCCAATCCTCTGGTACAATTCCTGAAAGAAAAGAATCCCGGAAGATTAGAAACAGAGGTTAATTTATTTCCTGACTAAGGTCATTAAGTACATGTGGGTAAATACCGTCAAGCCCCAGAGCTTTGTTGACATTAACTTTCGTTAGTTGCTCCAGCACCTTGTCCTGAGCAATCACAGTTTGACTGCAATTTTTTTCTGTAGTCCTATACATTGCCATAGGATCCTCCTTAATATAAACTGAGGAAAAATAGTTATTTTTTCTGCTTTTTCCTGGTCCTCCTCAACCAACACTACACTTTAATTTTTTTTTTTTTTTTTTTTAGAATTTATGTGCTTAAATAATTTTTTGTGGTTAGTTTTGCTCACCCATTTTCTAGTTTAACCCATCTAATCACCTTTTTTGCATGCTTTATTGGCTTCCTTATATCTTATATAGGATTCCTCTGATTCGTCTGATTTAAATGCTGTAAAAGCCATTTTCTTATTTATAATTTTCTGGTTTACTTCCCCACTAAGATACATTGGTTTCTTTTATATTTAT